>NC_140587.1:32509499-32814499 GCF_964204655.1 Triturus cristatus
AAGAAGAAGAAGAAGAAGAAGAAGAAGAAGAAGAAGAAGAAGAAGAAGAAGAAGAAGAAGAAGAAGAAGAAGAAGAAGAAGAAGAAGAAGAAGAAGAAGAAGAAGAAGAAGAAGAAGAAGAAGAAGAAGAAGAAGAAGAAGAAGAAGAAGAAGAAGAAGAAGAAGAAGAAGAAGAAGAAGAAGAAGAAGAAGAAGAAGAAGAAGAAGAAGAAGAAGAAGAAGAAGAAGAAACAACAACTGACAGGGAGAGCGAGTGCCACCTCTGCGCACCAAGGCCACAATGCTCACCTGCTGCTACCGGTGTAACTCCAACCACTTGCCAGCATGTAGTGTAGTTCACACATCTGACACAGACCCATCTTCTGAAACAGAGTCCAGATACATGAATGGCAGAGTACATACAAATGCACAAGACAACATCGCCTGCCCGCCCCTGCGCACCCAGCAAGAGGGACCCCAGCCCCTCCCGCTGCCCATCAGAGCATGTCCGCCCCTGGCCACCCAAGCCTCACTGCTCACCTTCTGTCACCGGTGTGTGGAAAGGGGTCCCACCACGTGCCATTGCAAGCCACAAGCCAGGGCCCCACGGACATGGCACCTTCCACATCATGTAGCCCCACTCCGCAGGCCACCAGGTCACACATTTGATGCTGGGTCTTGATTAAGACATGGCAGAGGACATACCAGTGCACAGGGCATCATCCCAGGCTGCACACCCTCTCAGCCCAATAGGTGCCACTAACTCTTTGATCCCGAATGCGATGCCACGCAGCCCGGTGGCTCTGGCCTACACTGCAGTCCAGCAGGGCACACAAAACCTGAGCAGTCTGGACCGCCGGGACGGGGCATCATTGCAGGCTGCACGCCCGCTCAGCACCTCAGGTGCCCCTACCTCACTACACCCAAAGTCACCGTCTCACTTCGGTATGCCTGTGCCTGCCGCAAAGCTTTGGGTGCCACTAACCCTGTGCAACCCCAGTCAGCGCCACGTGGTGGTAGGCCCGTGAAGGCTGCAAGGCTCCGGGTACCACTAACCCTGTGCGCAACAACTCATGGGCCCTTTATGATTGGGAACCGTGGAGCGTCCGTCATGTAGTCACCACCGGAAGAGGGGGATGTGACGCTGTCGGACCATTATGTTGGTGGAGACACTTGGCCTGTGCCGGATGGGTGTGGCGTGTGTGCAAACCTGCCCTCAGGGAGTGGCCGTGACATGCTGACAACTAGACCAGTGACCTGCACACCACTAGCGAGTACGCCTGTGATGGGTAGCAATGAGGGCCCCCCCTTGGAGCGTAAGCGGAGTGGTATGGCCTGGCGTACGCTGGAGTGGCGCAGGGCTTGCAACAATGATTCGGGGGCTCTGGGCGTGGTTCATTCCATGTCCGGACAAGGAGGTGACTGATCCGTGTGTCCCTGTTGTAGTGTCCACGGAACACAATAGGCAATAACATTCATGCATGAATGATGAGAGACATGACACAGCAGTGCGTTACAGGATGTTTATTGCACATCCAGTGTGGTGGTGCAGCTGGAGCGGTACAAGGCAATGCCAAGCACACTACACAACATGGGCCCGTGGAGGGCCAGCCGGAGTCCATCCGGGATGAGAAGTATTGCAGGAGAGGAAGGGTACAGTCTGGTAGCCATGTCATTGGTCATCAAACAGGTCATATGCAAAAACAACATTTGATGGACAGAATGTAGAACAATGTCATACATTCACCCCAGTACAGAGATCTGGGTCTAAATCCATCGTTTTATTGCTCACCATGCCGTTCCAGTTTGAACCCGGCCATATGCAAATCAGTCTTGACCCTGTGCCTCATGGGAACAGTCCAGCCCGAACTGCCAAGCCAGGTCCTCCCTGGACTGGAAACAAGCATCCTAGGACCGGTTTCGGGGTTTCACCCCTCTTCAGCCAGGATACCTTGATTCCAGTGGCGTGGAGAGCACGGGACCCACGTCTGGGCATACCCTTCCCACTCAGGGTGACAAATGCAAAAACAACAGTTGATGGACAGTTCAAACAGGTCATTGCAGTCCATGTCGCGGTCCAACGTGAGTGCAGTGGAATGTGTCAGGGGTCAGTGGAAGGTCATGGGGCCATGTGCGGCACCAAACAGAAACAGGCCAGGTGGCGGAAATTAATGCTAGTGCCTCCTTCTGACGACAATCCCATCCGCGTCCGCATCCTCGAATGTGTGCTGTGCCCCATCTGTGGCTGTTGCACTGTGTGCCACTGATGTGAGAAGTTGGCCTGGTATATGCTGTCCACTAGTTATAGTAGGCACCCTGCACCAGTCCAAACAACCCCTTATTGATGATAGGTTAAAGACAATCTTTATTGAAAGCTATCCTAGTGGTAGCTATGGAGAACAGCCTTCAGGCTAAGTCTTGAAGGAATGTAAAGCAGCTTGTTTTACCAGTCTATAATCAAGTCAAGTCATGTCAAAAGTAGCTTTATTCGATAACAAGTTCTTAAAAGCAATAACATAAGAGCAGACATCAAAAAAGTACAAGTTATGAGATAAAACGTGGTCTAAGATACGTACAATCCATAAAAACAGCAATTAAAAATACCCATACTAAAATAACAATGGGCAATTTCTGATAAAAAGTTTTATGTGATCATAAAATTATTCAATTTCAACTTGTTTTCAATTTGTAGGGCAAATAAATAAATGGAGGTGCAACAGGGGATGCAATAGTTCATCTAGGTTGTAGCGCGTAGTATTTTATGTCTTACTATCCAGGCACGGCCAAGATACTTGGCCGCGCCGCAGACCAAGAAGGTCCGTGCATCCGTTTTCATTATACGCAAAGCAACCCTGTGTTCACGAGTGCCCAATGAACTACAAATAGGTTTTAGCCATCTTGTTCTTGCCTTCTTATAAGCGGGCCAAGCAAACATAAAATGGGCCAAAGTTTCAGCTGGAGCCTTGCAGCACGGGCAATCCACTGTTGTCTGATACGGGACACTCCATTTTACAGTTAGTTCTCGTATCGGGAGAGTACCTATCCTGAACTGAATGTAAAGTGCCCTGTCGCATGGTATCTGAATAAAATCTAAATAGGGTTCTAAAAATATGTGCTGCTTATGTAAATACAATTCATCTGTGAGTCTTCCTAGTCTTGGGTTGCAATGCTCTTGTGCATCCACCCAAGCCCAGTAGCGCTTTTTTAGGTCGACCTTGCTGGGTGGGATTTGATTATCCCACGAGTCCTTCAAACCAAGAGCCAAAACCAATTTTTTGAGGTTAGATAACTAACTAATCTTATGATTGCCCTCCATAGCCATAACTTCTGAAAACGCAGAGGCGTAGCTGCCAAGCTCTGGGGTATGACGCAGGCGGGCCCAGAATAACAGGGGCCGCAGCCTAGCAATATCTTTAAAGGAGCGCCTACCCAGATCACACATGAGGGGTTTTAGGGGTACCTTGCTGGGAAGCATCACTAGATCTCTAAAAAATGTATGTTCAGATCTACTAATTCCATCGACATTGTTGAAGCCCCATAATTCGGCACCATAGAGAGCTAAGCTAACAGTTTTAGCTGCATAAATCGTGAGGGCAGGAGCCACAGGTCTGCTCTGCGAGGAGCGATGTTCTTTAAGAAGTGTTCCTACCACACGTTTATGGCTCAACAGCATTTTGTCGATATGGTGCCTCCAATGCATTTTCTCAGCAAGCCGAATCCCCAAATAATCAAACGTTAGGACACGCTCTAAGGGTGTATTATCTAGTATAAGATTAACTTTATGTGGCTTATAGGGATTAAACATCAAAAGCTTCTGGAGCCCAGTCGGAGTTTTAGACAGTAGGAGAGTGTCATCCGCAAAGAGCAGGGTAGGAACCTTGTGTCCTGCCAGAGACGGGGCATCCAATGGAAATTCTTGTAAAAAGCTAACCACCCCATTAATAAATAAAGAAAATAGGGTGGGCGCCATTACACAACCCTGGCGGACTCCTCTATTTACAGGGATCCTGTCCGTCTTCTGTGCCTGAGATCCCCACCTTACTTGGGCATAATTCCCCGCATGAAGGCAGATAAGCAGATTCAGGATCATAGGATCAATCCCCATCTCGCCTAGTAGTTGCCACAGCCGATCTCGGGGCACTAGGTCAAAGGCAGTCTTCAGGTCAATGAAGGCCAAATAAAGACTGCCTTTGCCAATTAGGACAACCTTCCAATAGATTAGCAGCAATCTAGATGCTTGGTCCACTGTACCTGTACAAGCCCTAAAGCCTGCTTGATATTGGGAGAGAACATTCTTGTCATCCACCCAATAGTGGATTCTCAGAAGCAGCACCCTGCCAACTACTTTCTGCATAGCATCAATCAAGCTAATTGGACGGTAGTTGGCAGGGTCCTCTCTGGCACCTTTTTTGAAAATAGGTACCACCTCTGCACCTTTCCATGAGTCGGGTACTGCACTACCCTCTACAATCGAGTTGATTAAAACCTTAATATAAATTGGCCAATTAAGGGGGTCTGCAAGAAAAAGGTCACCCTGGACGCCATCCGGGCCTGCGGCTTTTGCTGGAACAATTTTCATGATGGCTTCCTCTATTTCCTTTGTGTTAAAGGGAGTAATGACATCCTGAGTGGGGTAACGACTTATTATGCCGACAGACCCATCTTGAAGGGTTGGGCTGGGCCCCGAGTAAAGTTTCCCAAAATGGTTAAACCAATCCTGATTGGCGATGTGGTTAGGGATGAGATCAGAGTCTTTATTGCCCAACCGCCTAACCACATCCCAAAAAAGTCTATAATCTCTTGAATGGCTACATTAAAGACAACCACACCAGGTATATATATAAAATATATGTGTTTATTTCTAAACACACCCTCCTAGTCCCTTTATGAGGCTAGAGGTCTAGACACATAAGTTAGACTTCAAATATGACAGTAAAATAGCACAAATACACGTCAGGTCCTAGGGGCGAGCAAAACCATATACTAAAATAATGGTATTAGAACCACGACTTAACTAGACACAAGGCCTAGAGCCTGTAGAATCGCTGGGACCCCAAGGAACCACCCAAGGTAGTGACACAGGGGACCCACGGGGGCTGTTTGCAGTGTGAGAACACAGCCGCGAGCTCTCCCGTTATCTTCTATGGGGAAAGTTGCAGTTAGATTTTTAAAGATTAGGGACACTTAGAGGTGACTTAGGACCAAACCCTTTTGGATTTAGGAAGTTCTAGGGTCAACACCCACGGGAGCACCGGAGTACTCAAGCTACCTCACCCAGGGAAGACGGGTGCAAAGGTATCAAATGGTGTTGGGTCGCGTCGTCATTTTCAATGGGCGCTGGCGAAGAAATGCTGCTGCCGGGAAGATGTGAAGTGTCCCTAGAGATCCAAGCCTGGATCGAAGTCGAGAAGAACCTGAAAGCAGAGGGGATAGAGTCTGGGTCACTAGCCAGTGACCAGGGGCACGATAGGCGAATGCCCACCGAAGTCGGGTGATTTCAGGTGAAGGTGAAGCTTGACTCATCAGACACGAGGACCAGGAGGCGTCAAGGACAACCAGGAGCTGGATTCGAGCTGTCCCACAAAGGATGTCGAGTGCTGCAGTGTCTGTGCCCGGATTGGACACAGCAAGCCTTGGCAGCAGCAACCCATGCAGAAATGAGAAAGATGCTTCGGTGCAGACCAGCAAGGTCTGAGGGACTCACCACACAGTGGGGAGTCAGGGCACATCTGGAACAACCAGGGAAGCCCAAGGAAAATCAAAGCTGCCTTCACAAGGACCCACCAGTCGACGGACCAGGGATCGTGAAGGAGCCTTGAGCTGAAATGCAAGAAGTGGGCTCATGGAACACTCGTGGAGTGTAGGCCCAAAATCTTCGATGCAGATGGTGCTCGGGGCGTGGGCTACAAGTAACCCAAAGCACGACTTCAAGAAACATCGGGAAGTCAATGCACTTGCAAATGTGCATGGTGACCAGGAGTTCCAGTTCCACATTACTCATGCAGACTGGCAAAATGCTTTTGTTGGTGCCTGCCAAGCAGGGGAGCCACTCCTTGACCCCAAGAGAGATTTCTTCAGTCCTCTAGTCTTGAGTAGAGCGTCGAAGTTCCAGGATTCAGCTTCAGAGTTTCGTCCAGGGATATCTAAAGTCATGTTGCCACTGGTTCCTTACTGATACCTAAGGAAGGGGTTGGACTAACTCTGGGGACCCACCTATGGGAGGGGTTGGAAAGATGGGTGGCTACACCCATTTCCTTTGACCAGTTTCGCGCCAGAGCAGGGGTTGGTAGCACCTGAACCGGTTTGAGCTGGACTATGCACAGGGACACCAAATGTGCCCCCACTGCAGGACTTCAAAGCACTCTGAGAGTGCTCCCACCCAGCCCCAATACACATCAGCCTGTCTTAGCCTAAGAATAGTGCAACTGCTGTTCTGTGATTAGTTCCCTCTTTAGCCAATCTCGGGTGTACTTACCTACTATTTTTACTGCCTCGGAATGTTAAATGGATGTTTGTACCACAATGCGGTGTGCTTTGAGTGAATGTAGACCTAAATGTACAAGTGTAAAAGTTCCATCAGGTTGGTGGAATGTCCATAGTCACAAATCCTGTCTTCTATGAATCTTGTGATTTCCCTTCATAAATGCATCAGTTTGCTTGCCTTTATCAAACTTCATGTATGTAACAGAATCTTTGTGGTTCAGGCACAGAAGGCGAGATATGTCGTTCATCTAGAACCAGTAACAGTAATTGGCGGTCGACCTCAAATCTGGGGGACCCGATTCGAATTCCGGCAACGACGTGTAACATCCTGTGAATCTGGGCAAATCACTTAATCTCCCCGCGCCTAACAAAAACAAGGTGCCGGACCATGTGCATTATGAAGTATACTGTAGTTTACCACACATACTAGCCGTGGCCGTTGTGCTGTAATTTAACCCACTTACCGGGTGCTGTGGCGGTGTGCGTTATTCAGAATGCTGCAGTTTAAACCACTTACCGGGTGCTGTGGCGGTGTGCGTTATTCAGAATGCTGCAGTTTAATCCACTTACCGGGTGCTGTGGCGGTGTGCGTTATTCAGAATGCTGCAGTTTAAACCACTTACCGGGTGCTGTGGCGGTGTGCGTTATTCAGAATGCTGCAGTTTAAACCACTTACCGGGTGCTGTGGCGGAGTGCGTTATAGACGATACGATGTTTTAACAATCTTATCGGGTGCTGTGTGACTGTAAAGTATGAGGTGGTTTGAGGCACTTACCAGGTACTGTGATCTTTGAGTTATCTGAAGAGCCAGTGGAACTATGTGGCAATGGTTGACCAAATTATGCTGCAGAGTTTACTTAATTATTGCCATATCTACATACATTAATACTGTCTGGGCAAAGCTTATGTCTCATTAGTACCAATTTAACGCACAGCAAACTTTCTAGGGGGTCTTCCACTCCGTAGTTCCAAGAGTGGCAATGTTTTTAAATAATGTTTTTGATCACTTTTGAGCTAAATCCCATTTTTGAGGAACTCTTCAAATTTTGCAGCTGGTGGTTGATTATGTACAAAGTATGGAAAATTCAGGATTATTCGGAACATTTTGCGGCAGTTGTGTCATCATTCCAATGCCGTTCCCTGGTGACAGGGAATAAAGTTATTTAATTAACTTGCCCTGAGTTGTAGCTTTATGTGCTAGGAGGCTGTTTTATTGTAGCGCTGTCATGGCACCTCATCCATCGGGACACCTCGAACCACTTCCACAGGATGCGCGGGAAGTTGTACAGTGACGTGCATGATGACGACTCGACTGGGCAGAGAGAACATCCATGATTTTGCCTGTGAGCATAAAGAATACATAATTCATCCTCGAACACATAAATCCGTCTCACAGGTGTGGACTGTGAGCCCGTTCTGCACATAGATCGGCAGCTGATAGACACTTCATTAAAGCATTAAGCCACTTCGAGTCTGTCGCCCATCACTCCTGGGCCTAGCACAGCGGATGCCTGCGTGTTTATTTTTGCATCTCGCTTTCACTTTAAAGTGAAAGCGCGATGCAAAAATAAACAGCGGATGCCTGGCGAGCGTTTGTTGTACAGGTCCTTGGGTTTTCTGAGAGCGTCTTAAATTGGGTACTCGTCGGAGTCAAAATCACTGCTCAGATCTGCAACAGTAGCAAGTTATTTAATGTGAACACACACAGTGGTCCATCGAATCAGATGAATATATATTGAAAAGTGTGTTTTGATATAGCCAACATTCTTAATTGCCATAAAATGGCTGCACATGATTTGTTAAAAGATGTGCATTCGACGCTAAAATGTGAGCTGTTCTTGTTTCGCGTCTTTTGATAGAAAACAGTTAATAACATCGGAAAACAATAAACGTGCATCTCCGATCCTCACTCATTCATTGCGTTTTTTCTCTGTGGAACGAGTAATTGGGACAATTATTAAGAGAATGTCCGCCAAGGAGAGTTCTGTATAGCGCTTCATGACCAAGTTATGACGGCTCTATGGTATTAACCAATTTAACAACTTCAGAATATTTGAAATGCGCAGTTTTCTTTGACCAGATTAAAAATGATGACAGCAGTGAATGTTTAACTCTCGGAGCCAACTTGTGACCCCATGAGCTTGTCAAGGCCGAACATGTTTTCTGTGTTATTTTCTGTACCTGCCATAGCCCTTAAAAGCAGGACAACAACATGGAATTAGTTGTTATTACTTTACACTGTTAAAGATTGTATTTATTTTTTGACGCAGATTTTTTATAGCGCAAACTTGACCCGAAGGTATCGGGTATCAACGTGCTTTACACAAGCACCTGTTGGGTTACGGGACCGGGTGGTGTTGGATATTAGTTGGGGGCGGTAGGTAACCCCCCACTGTTTTCTTGTTGTTTGGAGCACAGGGATTGATGGTCTTCTGCGTCAGAAACTTAACTTTCCAGGTGGATGGTTCCAGGGGCATGGCAGGGCAGCTGGTGAGTGGAGCGGGTTGCTACTTGACACGTTCTGCGCCATGTATAACTCGTGCATGTCACCCAGGACCCATTTAGTGGAGATTCTGTTGGGTTTTGTGTGGTGGATCAGTGGGGCATGCATCTCACCCAGGGCTACCAGAGCCTTTTCCTGGCATCAAGCTTACGTTCACGAGCACGTGCACGCGCGCAGCCGCCATCTGTCTTTCCTTCGTCTGGCCGTCATGGCTCATAAAGCTTTACAGCGCTCTCCCAAGCACCTCGCTCTGCCCCTCCCCCACCACAGAGTGCGTCCCTGCGATCACTTTTGCAGACGCGCACCGGCTCATTTCTTATGTCCTTTTTGTGTGCGTACACAACTCCCGGTCGCAGCCGCACGTCTTGCTTGCGATCACTTTCGCGCGCACCATTTGCTTGTTTGTTTGTGCCATACTTCCTACTGACTGTGTTAAAATAAAATCATACT
Source organism: Triturus cristatus (assembly GCF_964204655.1). Taxonomy (NCBI): domain Eukaryota; kingdom Metazoa; phylum Chordata; class Amphibia; order Caudata; family Salamandridae; genus Triturus; species Triturus cristatus. The sequence continues at coordinate 32,518,915 of NC_140587.1, forward strand.
TCGAAACATTTTCAGATGGTTCTGGATTAAATTAAGTTGTAACAAAAAATGTACATTTTAATTGTTTTTATACAATCAATTTACTGTGCATTCAAGGAACTGCAGTAATCTACGCATAAACAGCCCTGAAAGGTTATCACGAGAGCCGCCACTACTTATTACATCATTTCTCTTTTTCAAAATCTCCATTGGCTGTCAGACACGGCCATCAAGTGGCCAAGCAATGAATGTTGAAACACTGCAAACGTTTAAACAAGCACTAGCAAAGCCAATAGGCATCGGGCTCTCAATCTTGAGTTATTGGCTTTGCTAGTGCTTTTCGCTGTTGTCTAACTGCGCAGGCATAAAGACGTGCGCTCGCAGGGCAGCCAATCTTAGCAAGGGTTATCTTTAATAGAACGATTGCCGCTGATGCTGATTAATGTGTTGTGACACTTGCAAGTGCCCTGCTACGTGCATGATTAGAGACGCTGTAGATATTTAAAAATCAAACTACATTGTTTGTAGGCTCACAGGGCGCTTCTACAGGCAACAAAAAAAAATCTAAAGCAGCTCCACCCACCACATGTAGAGTTTACGTTCTGCCAATAACTGGAGCCGCTTTGCGAGAAAATTGTTTTTAAACTAACACTGATTTGCCAGAGTCCTACCACTCCAAACTCTTATACACTCATTGCTCTTTCTACAAAATGTTACTAGCACAGACTAGTCTAGTCCTACTACTTGGCCTTCCCGGTGTAGACTCGTCCTCTTTCAATGTCCACACCTCCCCCACAGAGCTTGGGTTTCACGCTGCAGCTCCTCTTCCTCGTCCACAGGACCTGGTTGCTGTTCCACCTGCAGGGATGGCTCATTCACCTTCCCCAGAACCTCTGGCCCCTCCTTCTCGAGGGTCCTCAGCTTCGCTTCGTCAGAGGATTCCTCTACACCTTCACTTTCCATGTCTGTTCTAAACATGACGGAACATTTACTTTTCAGTGTTCCGCGTACGTCACTTCCTGTACACTACATACCCTAATTACGCATAAGTGATGGGCTCCTATTGCCCTTAAATCTCTACCCATGTCCATAACCTGTCCGGAAGTGTCAGTGTCGCACAGCTCTCTTTTGTGACTGGACTCGTACATAGTGTGACCGCTAAGGGTTGCGCAAAGAAACTCGAAAAGAGTTCACGGGAATTATATGATTTTGAGACAAGGGATGCTGCTGAAAGTAATTAGTGTGCATCTGACTCATAGATAATAATCAGAGGTTTAAGTGGGATGAAAAAACGGGGGGGCGGTCTGTCAAAGACAAAGGGGCGTGGTCGATGTACTTAAGGGCATTGCTCAAAAACATGTAAGCTAAAAACCTGCGCTTAGCATATATGGTTTGCGGCCCGACTAGTATTTTGCTGCTTCTGTCATTGCAACCAGATATATAATACAACGCATACAATTACAGCTACACTCTGGGCCACCACAGCATCACCCAGCACTGCCACAGCATCACGCAGGGCCAGCACAGCATCACTCAGGGCCACCACAGCATCACTCAGGGACACCACTGCATCACTCAGCTCCACCACAGCATCACTCAGGGCCAGCACAGCATCACTCAGCGTCACCACAGCATCACTCAGCTCCACCACAGCATCACACAGGGCCACCACAGCCTCACTCAGGGCCACCACAGCATCACTCAGGGCCACTACAGCATCACTCAGTGTCTCCACAGCATCACTCAGTGACACCACAGCATCACTCAGGGTCACCACAGCATCACTCAGGGTCACCACAGCATCACTCAGCGCCACCACAGCATCACTCAGCGCTAACACAGCATCACTCAGTGTCTCCACAGCATTATTCAGCGCCACCAAAGCATCACTCAGCGCCACCACAGCATCACACAGCACCGCCACAGCATCACTCAGCGCCACCACAGCATCACTCAGTATCACTCAGCACCAACACAGCATCACTCAGTGCCACCACAGCATCACTCAGGGCCACCACAGCATCACTCAGTGCCACCACAGCATCACTCAGCACCACCACAGCATCACTCAGCACCACCACAGCATCACTCAGGGACACAACAGCATCACTCAGCTCCACCACAGCGTCAGTCAGCGCCACCACAGCATCACTCAGTGCCACCACAGCATCACTCAGTATCTCCACAGCATCACTCAGCGCCACCACAGCATCACTCAGCGCCACCACAGCATCACTCAGGGCTACCACAGCATCACTCAGGGCCACCACAGCATCACTCAGCATCTCCACAGCATCACTCAGTGTCACCACAGCATCACTCAGTGCCACCACAGCATCACTCAGGACCACCACAGCATCACTCAGCACCACAATAGAATCACTCAGCACCACCACAGCATCACTCAGGGCCACAACAATATCACTCATTGCCACCACAGCATCTCTCAGCACCACCACAGCATCACTCAGTGCCACCACAGCATCACTCAGTTCCATATCAGTATCACTCAGCATCGCCTTTGCCCTAGTACACCACCACATCCTCATCACTCAGCAAGACCTGAGTATCATTCAGCATCACCTCAGCATCGTCTCTGCACCAGTCACCACTACCACCACCACCGCTACCACCTCAGCACCACCTCAGCACCACCTCAGCCTGCTCTCGGAATCTGGCATCTGTTGATTCTCCTTAGCGTCTGGCCGCTGCTAGTGTTATAATACAGGTACTAGTTCCCAACCTTCACCCTCCGATTTTTTATGCCCCCTTAAAAAAAAAGCTTTAACAAACAACCATTGGAATAGGCAGAAACAAGTTGCCAGCATTGCAAGAAAAAAAAAAATTGAGAATTGTTTATTGTAAATACTTTTTTTAATATGGTCGTTCAGTTGTACATAATGACTTCTTGGTCATATATAAGGTAACTAAAATGATTCTGACACTTTTTTATTAAAACTTTTCAGCATGCTGCACAGCAGCCACACTTCTCTACAGCACAGCTTAAAGACATAGGCAAAGTCAATAGCTCTGGCTAAACACTTATAAGGCCCCAAAGGCGAGACCTATTGGCTATGCCAATGCTTGTTTGGATAGTCGCGGTGGTGAGCTGGAGGCGCTTTGAAGTCTGGGGAAACTGCTTTATTCCCAGGACTGATTACTGGATGAGCGCTAGCAGTTCAAAGTGCGCAGATTTTGATGGGGGAGTTGATTTGCATGTCAGCGTTGTGTTTCTGCAGGGCGCTATCAGTTCAGGGTGCACAGCTTTTGATGGGGGGGTTGGTGTGCATGTCAGCGTTGTGTTTCTACAATTGATACTGGAGGATGCCCCCTTCTTGGTGCTCCATTGTTGATGTGTACAGTTCATTGTGTGCAGCTTGTATTGATGGCGCACATTCTCTGAAGGTATTGTATGGAACTTGATTCGGCCCTGTCGCCCGCTGCCGAGAGCTGTGCCGGGCATTGAAGGCCTGGGACCGAGTTTGCTTTCTGACGGGAACGTATATGCAGCTGACTTGGGGAGGGTGGACTTCTGCGCTGCGGTTTGTCGCTGTTTGGGATGGACTACACTCCATTTCCTTTGGAATCGGATGTGTTAAACTACTACAGTTTTCTGCGCGCTCGCCAGGCAGCTGCTGTTTATTTTTGCATTGCGCTTTCACTTTAAAGTGAAAGTGAGATCCAAAAATAAACATGCGGCGGAGCTTGTCTTTATGGGACCATGTGTTTGAAACACATGGCCCCATAAAGATAAGAAAACGTTTGCGACGGGAGGAAAGCAGGTGAGCCCGTCCAAGTGGGCCGTCTGAAAAAGCCAAAGGGAGGCAACATGGAAAGCTCTTTTCCAGCCAATGGAAAAGAGGGGCTGGGCTTAAAGCCTTTTACTGAAACTCCTCAAAAACATTCAATCTCGCCGAGCGAGCTGCGCATGTGTGCAGCCACTCTAGTCGAGATCTAAAAACTTTTCTGGACAATTGGAGAGAGGAAAACCATTGCAAAGATCAGGGGCAAGAAGTGTGAAAGAACAAAAACATCACAGAACATATTGAGGTAGACCTAGAGAAAGAAGAAATTAAAGTAGAATGAAGAATATTTTGGCTACAGAAAGAAATCATAGATAAGTTGGAGCAAGAGGTGGAAGGCACATAAAAACAAGGCAAAAATAACAGAATCCAGTTTTCCACAGTGGATAAACAGTACGGATGTGAAGTTCACTTAAAAGGATACCTAAGGCACCGAGGGTCCCGTATCTCCTTTTCAGATTGCTCAGGTCAGCTGCCACAATTAAAACGGGCACAAAATGTAGACCTTAAAACAGAAAAATGGCAAAGACATGCTGCAAGGATTCTACTGCCACTGTGTGAACCCTCTTCAACAGTTAAAGAGCACCACTAAACAATAATAAAAAATATTGATAAATAATACAAAACAAAAGAAAAACTTACACAGTAGCATATCAATTACAGATAAAGTACAAACAGGGGGCCTGATTCACAGAACTAACTTAAGACAAAATCCTAAACTTACTACCAATTTCGTATTCACTATCGGGCCCAGAGGATTTTCATGTTGACCTTTAGCACAGTTTTAACTTGACTAAAGATACCGGATTCATATTTCATATGCATCCATCCTGGGTTTTAACAGCTCTGTTGAACATTTTGACCACCAGCAAAGGCACTTTGAAATGAGATACAAGGACATCTACTTCCGAAGCAAGTTGGGCTTTTTAAGTAAATCAAAGATAAGGGGACATAACTCAGATTTTTTTTTTATTTTTCAATGTAGAACAATCCATGATATCATGCTGGTGTGCTATGCTTTTGACGAGGTGTGTGCATTTCACCTACTTTCACTTGCCTAAAAAATGGAAAGCACCTGTATACTATTGAGTCGAATATGCGCTTTATAAAGCTGCAGACAACAACTTGGGCGAGAGGGAGGAAGGGGCCCCGCTGGAGCTGAGAGGGTCAACATCCAGGCACTTTGTCATGCAGAGTGCGCTGGCAGCGATACATTCACACCTGCTCCTTAGCCTCAGACATGACAAAAGACGCATTCACCTGCAGATATACAGGAGGATGGGGCACAAATGAATGTAGAATTGGTTTCCGGATGCAGGTTTCTAGCAAGTCTTTGATTTCCTTGTAAGCTGTAACCTCAAGCAATTTGGTTTAACTCTTAATAACATGCAGCTTGTAGTTTAGCTTTTCTGATTTAGGACTACAAAATAACAGAAGTCGAATGCGTGCTAATAGATCGCTCATAATCCACCTGCTTCTCTACCTAGAAAACCAAGAAGATGATATATTTGGTGAAATTAACGCCTTTTAGCTAGGAATGTGCATGGGTTGCCACATCACACCATTAAACTCTCAATCAATCAATTAATACATGCTTATTCGAATTTTATAGGAAAATCCATAAAAGAATGAAATACAAAAAAATACAAGGCCTCATTTACAAGGAATTAAAGCAGCGCGGTGCCGCAACTATTTAGCTGTGCCGCGGCACATTAATTCCGAAGCACAGGGATACATCATATTTACAACGATATGACAGATCCCTTTGTTCTCCCCTGCACTGGTGCACAATTTGCTACCATGCACTGATGTAGGCACCCTTGCACCATAGTGAAAGGGTGCCTGCCCTGAGGGGAATTAATGTTTATGTGCAAGAAGATGACCCTTCCTGCACATAAACAATCTTAATGCAGCACACATAAAAGTTGAAAAACAGCATTTTTTTCAATGATTGTTTATGTGCAGGAAGCACCTTCCTGCACATAAAGAATCACAAGAGGGGATTTCCTAGTTCTATGTGTGCTGCAGAATTCAGCATGCATACAAAGAGGAAAAAAACAAGGAGAAATGAAAACATTACTCCTCGTTGAGGCTCCCTACATTCGGATGCATTTCCAGGTTTACGATTTCTCATACATCTGGAAACGTGGCAGACGCCATAGGTGTTGCTTGAGATCACTCACAGCAACACCCATGGCACGCCCCTTTCACGCAAAGTATTGCGTGTAACAGAGCCATATTTACAATCAGGGCCGGATTTAGTGCTGGTGGCGCCCTGTGCGACATTGTTAGTTAGCGCCCCCACCCCAAGACCACCTCCACCACGGATTCTCTCACTAGCACCGTTTAACAGTGACCAAGTCTCCATAACCACACTCTCTCAGCTGAATTGAATTAGTTATATAGCGCCACTCATACCAGTGTAGGGTGTCCGAGCACTTTGCATCACACGCACATTACACAGAGACAATCAATCATACTTGTGTAAATCAGTGTATAGGAAATGTTACATAAGCCAAAGAACTAAAAGTATAGGAGTCACATGTCATCCATACTGGTAGGCAGTATAGTTTTAGAGTGCTTTGTGTGGAGAAGCACAAACTCAGTTTGAAAGCAGTAACCGGCTGATCTTTTTACATCATACGCACTCTGTAATCTACTTGGTACACGTTCTTTGCAGCAGGCATATTGACCCTCTGCACTAACTTCACCCAAATCAAAACCTCAACTATACAAAATGCTGATCTCTCTCCAGGAAGATAATGAATCACACCAGTTATCTTGACATTTATGTGAGGCCTGGTAATTGCCGGGGGAAAGAAACGCTGGAGCAGGTGCTTCAAAAGCATAATAAACTTTCAAACACCGTGCCCCCAGGAAGCCACCACCCGGTGCGGTGGCACCGGTCGCACCACCCTAAAGCCAGCCCTGTTTACAATGACATGAAAAAACCACTCATGGTGGCTTTACGTGTCCTCGTAAATATGGGGAAGTGAAGCACCGGCGGCACAACGTGCTTGTAAATAAGCCCCACAGTATTTTTGTTACATTAAACTCTCAAATTATCACATTGAAGTAAAGAGTAGGCCGAGGGGACAGTCTTCTATACCAGAAACTAATGTCCATTAGAGGCAAAAGCCAGAATCTATGACAAAAAAAATTTCACTCGCATGCCATTGGAGATACGAAACAAAACCAATCATTTACAAAAAATTTATTTTACTGTTTGAGCTGTGGCTCCTACATATTTTCTTAGGTTGAAAGTTGAAAGTATCATTTAACTCTGAGGGCACTAAACACTCATATATGAAATTAAATTACACTCATTTCTTAATCCAGCAGTCCCTTGCTGATTGGAGCTCTTTCTCCTATCTAAGTTGGACTACTCCTCTCTTCCATCTCAAATTGTGTACTTGTGGAAAATACTCTAGCCACATGAATGTCTAAAAAAAACTCCTCCGTAATTGCAAGATTGCCTCTTCAGGTAACTTTTGTAGCAGGCGCAAAATTAACATTCCCAACTGTGCCCTACTCATCAAAACCCAACATCCGAATAACACGTCTACCCCAGACAAATACTTAAAGGACTCTTGCATGACCTTCACTCGCCCCCATCCACCCGTCGGCTGACACAGTTGTTAATGACTGGTGAGCCATGGGCCCCATGCTCTCTGTAACTATCAGCAGCAGGGACGTCCTCTCATCTCCTTGTGAGAGGATGTACCTTCGTCATAGCTCGCTGCATGACAGTCTTTTGATACCCGAATATGGTCACCAATTAAGACTTGACTCTCTCCTTTCTCATCACTATCTTCCAGGCTCTGTCAGTGTTCATGGGCTGCCTTTCCCAATCAGCAGATTTCTCCTGTGAGCCTGCAGGCATCTATGCTGCCTCCCTCGGGATGGCAAAAACTCCAAAGATGACGGCGGGATAAACCCATGGAACCCCATAGGTTCTCCCTTAAGGAACCTGAGTTGCCTTCAAGTCTTCAGTTCTGCCTCTTACACCATAGGACATCAGCACTTGTCACCAGGAACTATCACCGTAATTGGGTGAAGGGTCTCCCTACATTGGACTGCCTCCGTTTTGCCTCTTCCTACAGGCAGTGGGAAACACACACAAAGGTTCTTCTATGTTAGGTGCCGGAACCAAGCTGGAGTCCCTGCTCCTCCTCAGTGCAGGTGAATGGTGACCCATACTTGCTGGTCTCTATCTTGCTCAGTCAGTAGCTGCCTGGTCCGAAGGTTTCTTGTCTCAGCATTTCCAGCTCTTTGGTCATTCATCAATGCCAGGCAGGTCACCACAGTCACAACCCCCTCCCATCCAACTCCATTTGGACAATTGTAACAAAATCAAGTGAGGCAGTGGCTGACACTCGAATACCCAACCCACATACAGGAGATTCACTGCCATCCTCACTCCATGATCTCCTTGTCCAAAGCCATCAATAGGGCAGTTTTTAAAGAAAACCGAACCAACAGAGGGAGTGCCGAGGGACTTGACAAAGGTAATGCTTTCAAAAGAAGCACTGTGATAGTTTAGATCATGGCATATTTTTGGGCTGCACAAGCATTTTGTTAGCTACTTTGTTGAGTGTGTGTCATTGGCTGTTTTTAGAAATATGTTGCAGTTCCATTTATGATGTGTTTCAATGCACTTATAAGGCACCATGGTACGTTTTAAGAGGAGTAGCATGCTTCTTCATGGAAGTGTGAGTGTCAGTTGGCTTAGGTGAATAGTGTTTCAATGTCATGCATGAGAACCACTGTTGTGTTTTTACCTTTTTTAATGTTGCTGTGCCTTGGCATGCACTGAAGCAAAAGGAGAGAAAGGATAGTGAGGCCCTCATTACGAGTAGCCTTGTTATTTCTGATGGGAACTACAATTGAAGTTACCATTGATGCAGCGGAGTTTACCAGCTCTACACATTCATACACACAAAACTCGTTTGGGTCCATATACATTCATACACAACATGAGCTGGCAATTATTCACTGGTCATCAATTTTATTTACCCTAGGAAACCTTTACACCAGTATTCTTACCAATCCTGTCTCCTGAGTAATATGCACTGTCGAAGGATCTAGTAGTAGATTAGAATAGGGAGGAAAGACAATAATGCATTTAACTTTTATTTAAAGAACCACAGACTCAGAGGGAGTTTTAAAAGTTTATCTGAATTAATAATTTTGTGAGTCAAATCAAAATACACATGAATAGACCATAAATCTCCCTCAGGAAAATAGTACAATTAGCTTATAATCAGTTTCGTCAATTTAATTCTTGCAATGACAGTACCTGAGGAGAGAAAGGACAGAGAGCAAGTAAGGAGCATTTACCCTACAGATATATTTACCTACAATGGTGTGAGGACCCTGACATCAGAGAGTCAAGGATTCAGGACAGGTTCAGGACAGGGAAAATGTGACCTCTTTTAGTGTAACGCCAGCATTACACCCCTCTCTGGTGCTACTCCCTCCGGCTCGGGCTCGTCCGGACCCCTTCCTAGATGTGCCTTCTCGGTTGTTCCACTAATTTCCCTAATGTTGGATTCTTCAGTCAGATTGCAGCAAAATCGGGCAGCATCTCAGCACAGCATCAGCATCTCAGCATCAAGTGTGTCTAACTATCTAGAACTTACCTCTGTTATACCAATTCAAATGTATGATCCACCCCCAAATGTTTCAATTCCATGTTCACCCTCAATTTGATTGGGTCAAGCTGTGGGGTGAGGACATCACACCATACTAAGTGCAATCATTTTCTTTAGTCTATTGTCAAGTTCCCCGCCCTTAATTTTAATACCCAGAAGATTTATTCCCACAAGCATTTCATATTTGGATCGATAAGTCTATTTTACAATGTTGCTTCTTCTTCCTCTCGTAGGGTCAAGAGTTGGTTTCCCATGTCCTTGCTGGACTTAGGGTTTGGCAGTCAGTCAATTTACTTCACTTGTTCAGAATAAGCAGACGTTTGCGCATGCGTAGAAACCACAAGGAAACAGAGACGCGGTCACCCTCCAAGGCCCAAATATGAACTATTAATAAAGTCAAAGAAAAACAAATTAGAATACAAACTTAAATGAATTCACTGTATACCACTTACTTCTACTCTAACCCCATTTACTTAATAAATCTTTTGCATTAATAGCTTAGTATAACTGGCATAGGTTAGTTTCAGCACGGCATGTGCATTAATGTGTTACTTTAAAGCGGCCATATTAGAAGCTATTGCGCAGCTGCAAAGTTTTCCCCCCAAGCGACAGAAAACGTCATACTACGTAGATGTAGTAGACACATGTGCAGAAGAGTTCCCGCGTTTTAGCGTCCATTTTAGGATACTCTGATTGTTTCTTAGTGAAGCACATAGGAAAGCGTCCCCTAGATACAGTATACAATAGATATAATAGTGGTGCACTATTAACACTCAAGGACAGATTGATTATAGTGTTACATTTTATTCGAGAGGATTGCATACGAGCAAGTTTCTTTTTATGCAAAACCTTGCTCCATCACCATTCAGCCTCGGAAATTCCTCCAAAGACCTGGAGTTTCCCCCCAGTGACTTTGCCTGCTGAAAGCAGCAGAAGTCCCCCATGAAACTCTGTGGCATAATGAGGAATTACTGAGCAATCGGATGTTGTGATTTTGATTCCCCGGTCGCTCTAATTTCTGAGTGGCTGTTCCTATAGATGCCTCGATAGGTAATGAAGTTAATTCTTAAAGGCAGAGCATCTGGCAATTGGATGTCAATAGAGTGCTGGAGGACAGGGAGATGGATGGATTCTTTGCAGTCTTCAGAGCAGACACAACAAGGTCCCAGACTAGAGTCTTTGCATCATCAAAAGAAGAAAGGGTGAGTGAGATAGTAGCCAGGTGCTTGTGAGGTAAATGTAGAACGCAGAAATCTTCATAATAGAGTTTGCATGGTGTAGAAAGCATTTATTGTGATTTGGTTCATTTAGGGAACAAGGAAAAGGCTATAATTAATAGTCACTCCAATGTTTCTCACTTTTGTCAATATGGGTGGTGCTGCACTAAATTCCGGATTTCAAATGCTTGTAAGCCAGTAGTTCTTCCAATCGCTTCATGTTAGGATAGCATCTCTGTTTTGGATCAGCATTTAATGGTCATTGACTTGAAGTCAGTGGTCTACTCCTGAGGTTTCCAGGCCCCTCTATTTGTTTCAACTTTAAGATTACGTACATGGGGTCAGTGCACTTGTAGCATGTTAGGTTGAGGTAATTGATGAATTTAGATAGTGGTCTCAAGTAGGCATTAAAGAGTATTCACTCTTCCACACAATGAAACCATGATTATACTTGAAGATACTCTATACCAGAGTACTTGGCCATATAAGACACCACAACATTTTGTACTGGATTGTTGTAAATTGGCTTTACAAGAAAATTTCTTTAAGTTTGAGCATCTCTTGTTCAAACAACAACACGGTACCAGCATGGGAAGCACTTTCGCTCCAAGTGTGGCTGGCCTCTACGTTCACCATCTGGAAACCAACAAGATCTTAAACGCCGTCAACCCCCATCGAAGTAAGATACAAGGATGGTGGAGATACATCGATGATGTACTCATGATCTGGAAAGGAAATGAAAATGAAGTACTGGATTTCCTCACCTGGCTTAATGAACAAGATTGCTTTTTAAAATTTACACATACCATGAGTAGATCAGAGCTAATATTCCTTGACCTTAATATTCACGTTTCCGGTGAAGGTTTGCGGACAACTACCCATTTTAAATCTACTGCAAAGAACTGCCTCCTCAGATATGACAGCTTTCACCCCAGACATTTGAAATCCAATCTACCTTATGGACAATTCCTAAGGCTGAGACGGAACTGTTCAGAAAAATCCGATTATGTTGAACAAGCAAAAGATCTGTCAATGAAGCTAAAGCAAAGAAGATATCCAAGATCTATTATAAGACAAGCACAAAAGAGGGCAGGCAACAATAACAGAGAAGCTTTGTTGGAGACATATGAAAAAGAAATATCAGAACAACCTAAACATCCCATTTGCATAACAACGTACAACACAATGTCGGACCAAGTAACGAAAGTGGTGAAGAAACACTGGTCTACCCTCAACAGCAGTGGTCTTAACATACCTTTACCAATGTTTTCACATAAAAGAAGTAAAAACCTAAAGGATATGCTGGTACATACACGCCCATTGAACCAACAAGTCAGCCAGCAGACAAGCAATCTCCCTGAAGGCCACCATCCATGTGGTAATTGTAGTGTCTGCCATCTAACCAAGAAAACCACGAGGTTCACTTTCAATACAGGGGCAACCTGGGACCTTAGAACTTTCACAAACTGTCAAACCACCGGAACAGTATATCTAATTACCTGTCCATGTAACCTCCACTACGTGGGAATGACCACCAGGAAAACCACAACTAGAATTAGTGAACATCGCAGTACCATCCGGTGTCTGAGGTCTAGTACAAGAATGACTAATCATTTCTTAGAGAAAAAACATTCTCCTAATGATATGCAATGGATTATCATTGAGAAAATAAGATCTGGTGACAACCTTTGAGCAACGTCTACATGTAAAAGAACAAAGATGGGTGTATAAACTACATACAGATACCCAAGGCCTCAATGACAATATTCCGTGGAATGCATTAAACCATTGAGTAAGATCACCTGTTGGAAAACATGTACATGGCTAAAATATGAATAAACCATCTCTGTAAAGTTCATGAATAAGGAACCTAATCATCAATGCTAACAACAAACCCCTGTATGAATGAGTTTAAAAACCCATAATATAAATAGAAATCATTTGGGCAAAAGACCATTCTCTATAGAATATTTTTCACCATAATCACTGTTCTTCCCATATCCTAGGGAATAGGCTATGGTATAGTTCGCCTCATTGATTTTGTTTCTAAACAACCCTTGTTCGGTAACAATATCTCCATGTTGGTTTTGTAATAACTTGAATTAATATCGGACCTACATCACAAATCCAAATGTATGTACTGATCCCTTGGTAAAAGATTATTAAATACGATATCAGTATACTGAAAATTAAATACTTGAAGGTCTATGATCATACACCTATTTAGCCAACGCGAATAAGCAGTATGGTTCTGTAGACAACCCTTTGTACCTGGTTAAATTTACTACTCCAAGGAGACACTCAAAGTCCTTATGAAAATATCGTCGTTTAAAAACGATAACAATACATGTCTCATATTCCACCCATTCAACACAGGGATAATGTATTGAACACAATTATCAGTAATATTCAGGGTAAAAACTCATACTGAGATTAAGTTCACATTGACGAATATTTTCGTGTGTTGGTTGGTATATGCCACTAAAAAGAATGACTTATTCACCACTCCAAGATGGCGCCTATAAACTACTCGGCTGACAAGTACAACTTCTGTTTCACATTCTATCTTGTCAGCACAAGAATTATGTATCTAACGCTTTTACCAGTAATATTCAGGGTAAAAACTCATCCTGGGATGAAGTTCATTTTTACGAATTTTATCGTGTGTTAGGTGCTACTAGCCACTAAAAAAGAATGATTCATTCACCACTCCAAAATGGCGCCTAAAAAACCACTCGAATGAATAATCATCCTTTCACTCGGGTTCGGCTGACTAGTACAACCTCGGTTTTGGGTTAAGTACAACCGTGATGATCTTGAAACACACTACAATATTTCTTTAAGAACTATATGCTATGTTCTTAGCTGGATGGTAATATGCAAGCTTCACTTTGTCTTGATAATAAAGAAGTATATATCGATTCACCACTGAAAGATGGCGCCCAAAACCACTCGGGCGTCCACACCTGTGAATCGTTTCCTAATTTCCCGCCAGTAGAAACATTTAAAAGCGAGCACCGATAGGGACACAACAATATGCGGTGTCCCTGGGAGCTCCTAGATTTAAAAGCTGATGGTGCAATCTAGACAAGTAAGTTGAAGAGGAAGCAAAATACCATGACGAATCTTTATGATTCAGTCTCTCGCATCTATTAGGAAGATCCACTTGCGCTTAACTTACTTCTTATATCATGCCCCAGCAACACCATGGAGTAGAATTACACCTCCATAAAAGTAGGTTTTATCCATGCAACCTACTGCAGCCTTCTGTTCTGTATATATGTGTGTATATGTCTATGTGTTTTTTCACTTTATTCACTAAAAGAACTTATTAAATATGCACTTTTATTTTTTTTTTAAATACAAGAGTTTTCTGACACGTAAAAGAAATGTAAAGTGATTAAGATCCCTAGTCCACATCAAATTGTGGACTTGGGTGTGTAACTAATCCTTATATGTCATTATATCTTCATACAGAAACTACGACCCAATACATCTAAGAAATCCTGATAACATGGGAATCGTATGTATTTAACAAACCAAATGGTTTAAAAACAGTACAAATTAGTTGTTTGTCTGTAAAAACACGGAGTGGTACATGCAAGGCTGGTCCTTGTACGGTCCTGAGGAAGTGGTTGGGGTAACCACGAAACATGTCGACCAAGTAATCAGGGACAGGCACACATAACGTTACTGTACTCTATTACTAGCCCCATTTTAATGTACATTTACCGGATAGGAGCAGAATAAAATTAGGGCTCACTATCCAGGTAATTTTTATTGATTTATTTTCACTTTTCACTCCACATAGCACAGCACAACACATCACCACACATAGTTGAAAATATAAAAGTGCTCCTGCGTATTTCGCTAAGTTGTAGCACGCCCCAGACAGTAGATGCCTGGGAGGACCCCTATGATGAAGCATGTCACCCTGGGGCAACCCTAGGTGAGTGAGGGGACTCTAGAAAAATAAGTGTTTTTTCTAGTGTAGGACTCTATTAATTTATAGAGTACCTATATATTTTTCTAGGTAGGCTTTATCAGGATCCTTTTTGGTTCCCTTTGTTTGATAGATATATTGTAATAGGAGGAAAAACCCTACCTTCCTATCCTCCAACTCCCTTTCCTTTATTGTGACCATAGACATAACCTGGTAGCAAAATAGAAAAACTAGACAACAAACCCGGGAATGAAAATGTGTAAAAGCCAACTGAATCAGGGTGAAAAAAAAAAATGTTTTGTTAATAAAGTCTAAAAGACTAAAATTAAAGTCTGCCACCTACAATATACCCCACTGGCAAGATCACTGTAACTGAGGAAGATATTAAAAACACAAAAAGAGTGCATACTGAGTGAAAGTATAGAAGCAAAGAGTACCCACGTACCACGTAAGTACTGTCCTCACCATTTGGTACGTGGGTACTCTTTGCTTTACATGTTTTGATGCAGTCATTCCAAAGTTAGCATTATAATGCATTTAAGAGTATATGGTTTACCAGCATCCACAAACAGCCATAGAGAATAGACTCTGGTATCTGCAGAGGGGCCCTGCTCATGCAGAGGCACCCCCTCACATTGTAAACCAAGCACCCTGCCCTCAGGATTGATAGGGCCTGCCATAGGGGTGGCTGATAGGTTTATATGTGTGTGTATGGTGAGATATAGAAACCTATACCTCAGTGAGGAGTGCTAACACTACCTCACCCAGGCTGCAGTAGCAGGCCTGTGGTGTCAGATTGAGTCTGCTTCCCAGGGGTGGCATAATGCATGCTGCAGCCCCTGGTAGGCCTGTGAAGTGCCTATGCCCTAGGTACCTAAGGTACCATATTCTATTGGCTCATAAGGTACCACAGTATCCAATCACTAGTGCATCTAATATGCACACCAAGTCATTTAGAGAGAACAGAGAGACTGGGGCCCTGGTTATCAGGGATCCAGCCAGACTATAGCCAGAAACCAGTGTATACATCAGAAAAAAGTGAGGTCAACATAAGTGCAGATCCTACTCTCCTACACATATTGAAAGTTGATTTTGGATGATAAAACAAGCTGTCTAGAGAAGTCCTATTGCTGCTTTTATTTCCTTTTTTTCTAGAAGGCATTTGCTGCTATGGCTGTTATTTCATCGGATATGTGTAGGAATTTCACTTGGATGACACTAATATTGGTCACCTCTCCTGATGATTGGTGGTGCTCACTACTGTGAATAGGATGGTCACTATAATTGTCAACTCATATGAGGGCACAATTGTAATGGCTATACAATGTGATGGTAGCTCAGGATTATTTTCAGGTCTCAGAAGTCTCAGAAGTAGCTCTCATTACGGTAAATTTGGAGACTCCTGATGAAGAAGCAACAATTTTTGAAATGCACACGAAGACTTAGCATTCAGATCTCAGGGAGTATGGGTGCAATCCCCTGGAAGAAGCAGGTTTCAAACCATACTTGGCTTACAAAAACACCGACTATTTAGTTTTCTATCCATCTTCAAGAAGTAGTTACACGAAATTCCCTGGAAGACTTGGCATCCAAACCACCCCAGAGTTAAGTCTATGGAAAACGCTCCTTCCAAAGACACCAGTAAAAATGTCTAATGACCTCCCAAGTGATGCAGGTGCAATTGATCTAATCAGAAGACACCGCTTCTATAAATCATCACACAATTAACAGTCTATGAAGTTTCCATGGAAGCAGCATGGGTGCAATCCACTGAAAGATGTAGTTTCCATAAATAACCATGGAACTGACTATTTATTGTCTATGGGCCATCAAGAAGTGGTGACAGAAAACCCACTAGAAGACTTGACTTCCAAGCCATCAGGGAGTTTTATGTTTATGGAGTTCACCTAGGCAGCAGAGATACACCCACAGAAAGACACATCTTCCAAAACCACCAGAAACAGGTCTAATGAACCCCAAGCAGTGCAGGTGCCACCGATGCAGCTTCCAAAAATAAAGACAGAATTTGAAGTCTGTTGTAGGAGAGTAGGATCTGCTTCACATGGGTACCCCCACTTTTTGCTGGTGTTTCACTGTTTTTCGACCTTACTCTGGCTCTGGCCCTGCTAATCAGGACCCCAGCCTAGCTGCTTCCTCTCCAAAATGGTTTCCCTGTACATTAGTCCCTAGTATATGTTATACTATGTATCCTGGGCATAGGTACCTCAGAGGCATACTAGGGGCTGCAGCAAATATTATGCCACCCCTGGGAAGCACTCTAAAATGACACCACAGGTCTGCTACTGCAGCCTGGGTAAGGTGGTGCATGCACCCCTTACTGTGGTATAGGCTACCTATATCACTACCATTGCACACACATATAAAACCTCTATGTCACTCCCATGGCAGGCCTTAACAATCCTGAAGGCAGAGTGCTTGGTTTGTATATGAGAGGGTGCCCCTGCATGAGCAGAGCCCCTCTTCAGCGTTCAGAGTACCTCCTCTGATGCTGTTTGTGGTGCAGCCTGACCATATACTATTAAGTGCATTATAACCTCGCGGTAAATGCTAACTTTGGACTGGCTGCACGGAAACATGTCGTGTTTGGTGTCAAACACTTTGGAATACTACCCCCCCCCCGCCAGTTCTGGTGGCGGGGGTAGCATTCCACGCTTCTAGAGGGAGTGATATGTTCACACTGGTCTACCCGGAAAGGACTTTCTAGAGCCCTGGCATCACAAAATGGATGCAACTGCCACAGACTAGGGTCTGGCCTCCTGCTGCTGACCGAAACTCCGACAGGGGAGGCCTGGACAATAGGTTTCTTGTCCCAGAGAGGTGTAACCACCTCCCCAGACAGGCAGATGTGTATTGGTGCTGGGCGGGAGCACTCTCTGGTGCTTTGAAGTCCTGCACTGGGGGCACACTTGGTGTCCCTGTACATAGTCCAGTTCAAACCGGTTGCAGGGAATACCTGCCCCTGCTCTGGCATGAAACTGGACAAAGGAAATTGGTGTAACCACCCCTCTTTCCAACCCCCCCCATAGGTGGGTCCCCAGAGTATGTCCAACCCCCTATCTTAGTATAAGTATAGGAACCCAGTCCTTGATACTTTAGATTACCCTGGATGAAACTCTGCAAAATATATCCTGGACCTTCGACTTCCTATTTCAACTAGCAGAAGGAAGAAATCTCCCTTAGGGTCAAGGAGTGACTCCCCTGCTTGGCAGGCACCAAAGAAGCAACTGTCCGGTCTGCAACTCTGAAGCTCCCGCCGGACGCCAAAGTCTTTGCATCACCGGAGGTGGATTTCCAGACTTCCCCAAGGCTACCCTGAGTCCACAGCAAAGCTGAGGCCCATGGCTATTGTGGGTGACGTGGAACCATGAACCCTGGACACCGTGATCTTTTGCTGGTACATCATCTTCCTTGTCTTCCACGAAGTTGTGCTTTGGGCTCCCAGTAGCCATAGCCTTGAACACTGTCTGCACCAAAGATCTCTGGCCTTCACTCCACAAGTGACCCGTGGGCCAGTTTCCAGTGCGACTGCTCGAGGCTCCTTCACGATCGCTAGCCTGTTGGCTAGTGGGTCCCCACAAAGGCAACTCCTTTTCTGCTTGGGCTTTCCTGGTTTCTCCAGATGTGCCCTGACTTACCCTTGCTGGGTGAGTCCCCTAGACCTTGCTGGTCTGCACCGACGTCTTTCTTCTATTTCCACTTGACTTGCCGTTGCCGAAGCTTGTTAGGTCCATTCTGGTCGCCAACAGTGCAGTACTCAACAGACTTCATGGGACAGCTCGAATCCAGCTCCTGGTCATCGTCGATGCCTCCTGGACCTCGTGGCTGAAGAGTCAAGGCACCCGTCACCTCACCTGAAGCACCCGACATCTGTGGGCATTGGACTATCGTGCCCCTGGTGACTGTTAAGTGATCCAGACTCTGTCCCCTCTGCTTTCAGGTTCCTTCCATCCTCAATCCAGGCTTGGATCTCTTCGGACAATTCTCCTCTCCAGGGCAGCAGCATTTCTTTGCAAGCTTCCATTGAAAACGACACTACGACCCGACACCAAAAGACACCTATGCACCCAGCTTCCCTGGGTGAGGTAACTCGAGTAGTCCGGTGCTCCTGTGGGTGTTGGACGTAGGCACCTCTAAGTCCAAAGGGTTTTGCTTGTAGTCATCCTCTAAGTGTCCTTAACTTGTAATTTTCCAACTGTGGCTTTCCCCATAGAAGTAAACGGCGATTCGCGCCTGTGTTCTAACACTGCACGCGTCCCCCGTGGGTCCCTTACTTCACTACCTTGGGTGGTTCCTTGGGGCCCAAGCACTTCTAAAGACTCGAGGCCTTGTGTCTAGTTCAGTCGTGGTTCTTATTCCACTTTATTGGTATATGGTTTGATACGCCCCTAGGGCCCAAAAGTGTATTTGTGCTTTTAATGTTGAATACTGACTTGTAACTTAAGTACTTTGAACTCCAGCCTCATAAAGAGACTAGAGGGGTGTGTTTTATCTTAAATACATATATTCTAAATATATACCTGGTGTTGTTGTCCTTTCATTTGGTCATTCAAGAGATTATAGACCGGTAAAACAAGCTGCTTTACATTCCTTCAAGACTTAGCCTGAAGGCTGCTCTCCATAGATACCACTAGGATATCTTTCAATAAAGGTTGTCTTTAACCTTTCACCATAAGGGGTTGTTTGGACTGATACAAGGTGCCCACTATAACTAGTGGACAGCATATATCAGGCCACCTTCTCACATCTGTGAAGTCCACATAGAAGCTGCATGGGTGCAATTCACTGGAATTTGTAGGTTTCATAAATAACCAGGGAATAAAGAGTCTATGGAGCCCATCTAGTAGCAGGATAGGTGTAACCTACCAGAAAATGCAGCTTCCAATTCCACCAATTTACGAAGAGGGGGAAGGCACTATGTTGTTTTCATGACAATCATTATTGTAGAAAGGAGTATTGTGTTTCTCCTAGATAAGGGAAAGAATGTACTTCTTTTAGCTTAGAAACCCCAAGGTAAAACTCCTAATATCCCTGTGTCTTCTAAAGATCATGATTTCTTGACGTTAATTTTTAAGCCATCTATTGTGCAGTAGTTCTTTATAGCATATAGCAGGACTTGAAGCCCTTTGGAATTCTGAGAATCAGAATCCATGAGTCTGCCTTTTGAAGAGATGGTTTCTGTAGCCCATATTGCTCTTAAACCCTCCTGCTTAACTCGACAGCTAGACTGTGCAGTGGCAGAAGGAGTAGAGTTAAAGTCTACCTTAGAGATTTTCAAACTGGTCTCAGGGTTTTTAATATTTCTGAGCCTCTCAAATGTTCTTAGTTCTTTGAGAGGCTCTTTGATGAAAACCTGGGAAGCCCAAAAATCTATCTCATAATCAGTTGTGTCTATACCATTTAGTAAAGAAAAGTTCTCTCTAGCACGAGGGTCAACCCTGATTTTGAAGTTGTGGTATTACTTTAATTTGAGCCCTTTTCAATACTCTAGCTGTAAATACACCTAATAATAACAGTGTTACAATTTTTACGCCAAGCCTACCAGACAGCACAGCTGTCTGTTTGCAAACAACCCATTGTTGACTTACCAAGAGCGTACTTGGGCTTGTAATCAGCCTATTGCTTACCATTGATTGGTTCTACTGTCACTCTTCTTTACTTGCTTCTTATTCAATGCCTTTCCATGTTACAGCTTTTCAATCGTGTGCATGTCTCTTCCCTGGAGCATGACCTCATTACTGTCTCTCTGACTGGCTGGCTGGTTGAATTTTGTTATTGCTGTCATTATTTATTTATTGTTTTCAGCATTTGCCATATCAAATATATTAAAATACATACAAAATTGATTATTACTCGTTACTCCACTCTGACACTTTACTCCACTCTCTGACACTTTACTCCACTCTACAGCGTTTTTCTCCACTCTGCAATACATTACTCCACTCTATGACACTTTGCTCCACTTTACTCAGCTCCACTCTCAAACACTTTCCTCCATGCTGATTCACTCTACAACACTTTACTTTTGGTCTGCCACACTATACTCCACTCTATGACACTTTACTCCACTCTACAGCACTTTACTCCACTCTGCTCCTCTCTGACACTTGATTTCACTCTACTACACTGTGCTCTATTCTATTCCACTCTACATCACTTTACTCAACTCTATGTCACTTTACTCCACTGTACTACACTTTACTCCACTCTACTCCACAGTACATCACCTTACTCCACTCAAAAGGACTTTACTCCACCCTATGACACCATGGGGCATATTATCAAGACAGGCGATAAAATTATCGCCACTTTAGCGGCAGAAAACTGCCGCTAAAACGGCGATGATGGGCTTGATAATATGCTCTATGGAATTCAAATTGAAGCCCATGTTAGACGTCCTTCACATTTAACATGGGCTTCAATTGGAATTCCATAGAGCATATTATCAAGCCCATTATCGCCGTTTTAGCGGCAGTTTTCTGCCGCTAGAGCGGCGATAATTTTATCGCCTGGCTTGATAATATGCCCCTTTATTCTACTCACAACACTTTACTCCTCTCTATAACACTTTATTCCACTGTACTTCACTCTACCGGACTTTACTCCACTCTGCTCCACTCTACGACACTTGACTCCACTCTATGGCACTTTACTCCACTCCGCTCCACTCTACAACACTTTACTCTACTCCACTCTGACACTTTACTACACTCCATGGAATTTTACTCCACTCTACAACACTTTAATCCACTCTAATCTACTCCGCTCTACTCTACAACACTTTTCTCCACTCTACAACACTTTACTCCACTCTAAAACACTTTACTCCCCTCTATGACACTTTACTACATTCTATGGAGCTTTACTCAACTCTACAAAACTTTACTCCACTCTACTCTACTCTGCTCCACTCTATAACACTTTACTCCACTGTGCATCCCTTTGCTCCACTCTATGACACTCTACTCCACTCTATAACACTTAACTCTACTCTATGACATTTTAAAACACTTTACTCCACTTTACTCTACTCTGTTCCACTCCACAACACTTTTCTCCTTGCTACAGCACATTACACCACTCTACAACACTTTTGTACACTCTACTCTACATTGCTCCACTCTGCGACACTTTACTCCACTCTTCTATATACTCTACAACACTTTACTCTACTCTACAACACTTTAGTCCACCCTACTCTACATTGCTCGACTCCATGACACTTCACTCCATTCTGTGACACTTTACTCCACTCTACTGTACTTTACTCAACTCTTCTCCAGTCTACGACACTTTAAACCACTCTACGGCACTTTACTCTGCTCTGCTCTGCTCCGCTCTATGACAGTTTGGTCCACTCTATGACTTTTTACTCCACTCCACTCTATGACACTTTACTCCACTCTACAACACTTTACTCTATTTTACTTTATTCTGCTACACTCTTTGACACATTACGCCACTTTATAGCACTATACACCAGTCTAAAACACTTTGGTCCACTTCACTCTACATTGCTCCACTCTACGACACTTTGCTCCACTACACAGCACTTTACTCCACTCTACTCTACATTACTTCACTCTATGACACTTTACTCTACTCTACAACACTTTACTTCACTTTTCTCCACTCCATGAAACTTTAATCCAGTATACAACACTTTGCTCCACTCTCCCAACACGTTACTCCCCTCTACAACACTTTGCTCCACTCTACAACACTTTGCGCCACTCTTATCTATTCTGCTTCATTCTACGACACACACTTTACTCCACTCTGCGCCGCTCCACTTCACTCTACTCCAAAACACTCCACTTTACTCCACAACACTCCATAACACTCCTCTCCACTCTATGCCACTCCAGAACTCTCCAGACTATGCTCCTCCATTTTACACCACTTTACTCTGCTCCACAACACTCCTCTCCCTCTCTGTCAATCCACAACTCTCCACTCCACTCTCCTCCCCTCCACACCACTCCACACTACTCCACTCTACACTACTCTACTCTTCACCACTATACTGCAGTCTACTATACAACACACTGCGACATTCCAAGACACTCCACTCTACTCCACCGCATAACTCTATTTGCCACTCCACAACATTCTTCACCATTCTACTCTACACCACTCCATGTCACTCTATGCCACTTCATGCCATGCCATTCTATGTCCCTCCATTCTACCACACTTGTCTCCACTGTGTGGGTAAGTTGGTGTACAAAATGGCTAAAATACATTGGCAGAAGCAATAGCTCTTGCATAGGTGATCACTAATGGTTTTGCCAATGCTTGTTATGATTGCTCTTCATCCACCCTTGGGAATGTCATCAAACTGTGTTAACTTGGAAACCTGTAGGAACAATTTTTACAGTAAGCCGTTCAAATGTTTTAAATTACAATTACTTATAATGCAGTGGCAGCTCCTCCGCTCAGGGGGAGGAGCATTGCCCCACTGCTCAGTAGGGAAACTAAAATTATAGAAACGTGTAGTTATTATCATTTTAATTTTCCTATTAGAGTCAGTAGCTTTCGGGCGGGTGGGGTTGGGTGTAGCAGGGAGAGGAGTGGTTTGCACTCCTTAAGTGCTCAAGACTGCTTGGCCGGCACTCACGGGCCGCCGAAGCAGTCATGCCCACTTTGCATCTTCCCCAGGAGGCTGCATTACACAGCCTAATGAGGAGCATGCAAAGCCTCCCAGTCCCCGGTCTGAGTGCCAATCCACAGTTCTCTAACCAATCACAATGCTGCATTGGCTCAGGGATGTCTGGGAGCTCCTGCTGCTTACTGCTGCCGACTGGAGCCAGGAAGAAGAGGTTGGATGAGAGACACAGCCGTAGTAAGGTAAGTGGCTTTTTTTCTATTTGTTTCTTTTTTTGTTTCCGTCCCGGCTTCCCCCTCACCTCCCACGCCATGTCCGGTAGCAGCTGCTACTGATATAATGGCGATATCTTAATATATCTTCTAAGAAGTTTACTACTAATATAAGAACTTGCCTTTTCTGTTAAAAAGAGACTTCCCCATGCTAGGAGCATAACATTGCTTCAGTTCACTGCCCATGAGAATGTAGCCATTATCGCAAAATAGCACTAATCTCTCACTCATCTAGCCATCATCCTAATCATGATAATCATATTAATATTTAAACAAAGGCAAAGCAATAGAAAGGCTCTGTATTTCTGGTTCAAGCAATAAAATGTAAGTTACTTGTCAAAAACAATGCAATCAGTGTCTTTGCATTGCATTCTATTGCACTATCATTCTTTAATTGTGAAGAAGGAAAAAATGGCAACAGTGAAGTATTCTGGGTTTGAAAACTGACCCAAACTGCTTTTGGAAATGTTATAAAACTACTAACAATATTTAGACCCAAAATGCCAAAATTCAATAGCTTCATGAAAATAAAGATTAATTTTAATAAATGGAGAAAAGTTACATTTAAATGAAAAATACTTAGATAAACATAGTGCTATGCAGCTTTTGCTTTGAAAAGTCTGTCTTTTCGGATGCTAATGTGTGCTTCTGATGAGCAAAGTGTGGTTAAATGAAGTGTGTTTAAGACTGAAGTACCACCTCCTGTCTCCGGGGGCAGAGCTGAGCAAAAAAATAAACACACTTGATGAAACACAGGTTCCCGCAAGGCAATTTTTAGGTCTCGCCTAGGCAACGCTTGCGCTGTCTCGTTGAGACATGCAGTATACACTGTAGTGTATATAAGCTCCGCCCACTCTCCACCCATCATTTTCATTGGCTGGTGTCTTAAATAGTGGCTTCTGATTGGTTGTAGGCTTGTTAGGCCCTCCTTGGACATGTCATCATTGGTGTCCTTCCACGGCTATTGGCCCCTTTACTGCACAGACTACTTTCTTCCGATGCCTTCTCACAACCCCATTGCCAATGCTTGTTTAATTTGTCTCTCCCTACAATGCTTGTTTTATTTGTCTCTCCCCACTCTCATCTGAGATCTCTGTTTAATTATTTAGGATTAATACAGCCCAAGTCTCGCTTTAATTATTTATGATCAATACAGGCCACACCGAGGACCTTCTTTTAATTATTTATAATTAATACAGCCCAAGGCAGGATCGAACTCTGCTCTCCAGCTTCAACGTCGGCAGACTTATGTTACGCCACCTCTCCTCGTTACAAGACAAGCCCCTTAAAGGGATTTATCTTTGTTTCCATTGCGTGCATTTCACAGTGCCCCGGTTGCACAAGCAGGGACCTACTAGAGTGCTTCTCTATCAGAATGCACTTTGCGGTCCCCCAGGGCACAAGCAGGCATCCACTTCAGCATGTCTAAGCAAGCGTGTGATGAGTGGATGCGTGTGTGTGCATGCGCACGTGAGGCTGTAGGAGTGGAGGGATGGCGAATTTCACAACCTCAGCTCTGGCTGAGTCACTGAGTGCTGCAGCACTACATTGTTACAATTGCGGCCTCACTCAGCCACCTGCCAGCATTAATTAATTATTACTGGGCTTCCCCTGGCGCCGTGAGCCAGGCTGTCTGAGTCAGTCACTGACTGACACAGCCCACACTGATAAAACATAGGTGCTGGGGCCTGCTCATTAAATCCGGATGTGACCTCATGCGGTCCTGCACTGCAGGAAGTGAGGTTGCCAGAGAGTGACATTAAAAAATACATCACATCGGAGTAACAGACAGCGGGCGGGAGCTTTGTTTTTAGGTCTCGGCTCGAAGGCTGCGCTTGCGCAGTCTCGCTCCGAGATTTAATGACTTGGAGAAGAGGGGCTTGAACCCGCCCCTCTTCTCTCCGCTTCTCCATTGGCTGGCCTCTTAAATGCTGGCCAGCCATTGGAGAAGGGGTTTGTCTCGCAAAACAAGCCCCATCCTTTTCAGATTCGGGGGCGTGTTTTTTCCGAGGTTTTCTCTGGGCGTGTTTTTCTCTCCTCCAGCCAATGGCAAGAGGAGAGAAAAAAAAAACACGCCCCCGATTCTGAAAATGCCGCTGCGTTTCTCCGAGGCATTTCTGCTTGACCTCGGAGAAAGGCGGCGGTGTTCATGGCTGGACACTCATTTATGGATTTGTTAACCTCTCGTGCCTGCCCTGGAAAGCACGCGCAGTACTCCTTGCCTTCCCGCTGCTATAGCAACCACCCAGTCACTGGGGCACCCGCTGCCCCTTCGTCTACCCTCGCTAGCCCTCCAGCACCCCGTAATACCACCCACCGCCGCCCTGGCACTCCCCAATCACCCTTTCCACCCCAGCGTCCACCATTCCCAATAGCACAGCACCCACCTGTTGCCTCAGCAACCCCCTGCCGCTGCTGCATAGAGCTCTCCCCTGACCTCTTTGACCCACCCCCTTATCACCCCCCACAATGCCACCCCCACCCGCCTCGACAGAGTAAGAACCGGGGCAGTACTCCCACCAGTGACCTGCAAAGTACCCCCAGATGTCCACTGCCAGCTCTGCGCTTAATCAGCGGTTTTACTGGAATTCGAACGTGGGGCCGACATATTACACATTCACGGATCTCCGGAGTCCGTGCATCAACCCGCTCAGCCATCTGAATTGGAATTTTCTACCGGTAGTTACCAAACAGACTGGAATGTATTTACATGTGGCATCCAGATCTCTGCGGCGAACAGCTGTGCGATCTGACTGTAGTGGAAGCCTGTGAGCTGTAGGTTGCAAACTTATTCTTACTGCAAGCCCCAAACCTGCCGAACTACCTTGCTAGCACTGGGCCCGCAAATAGTGCATGCATTTCTGCAGCTGGCACTCTTGGTTTGCACTGACGCTTCTGAACTCCCTCACTGCACTCAAAGCTAAGACCTTCACATTGCACTCGGATCTCCCAGTGGCAGGTGCATTAACCCACCAGCCTTTCATATTGGAATTTGAACTGCTTGTCACTTTGATTTTCACTATTACCCCACGGGACTAGCATCATCGTAGAACTGGACCCCGTGATCTCGGGTCGCCGCCCCAGGTGCATAACCCCACTGGGCTAGCTTCCCAGGAGTTGAGCCTGTGACCCGCGGGCTGCACCCGGATTTCCGCCGCAGGCACCCGAACCCCCCTGAAGATGCTGCCCGGCTCCATCCAGATCTCCGGGGAGAGCCTGTCCAGCGCCGAGGTGAAAGACGTGGTCGAGAGCCTCCGGGAGAACTCGGTGCGCCTGCTCTCGCTGCGCGGCTGGCGCCTCTCCTACCGGGACTTCGGGCGCGTCTGCCGGGGCCTGGCCTAGTCCCACTCCCTGGCTCAACTCAACCTCAACCTGGGGGTGGTGGGCAGCCTGGAGTGGGTGCGCCTGCTGGCCGAGGCCCTGCAGACCAACCGCTCGGTGCAGTCCCTCTTGTGAGTATGAATTACTCTCTGATTAAAATTACAACATATGTGTGTGTATAGCGCCTAGTACCACCGCCTGAACTAATTCTAGCAGGTTCATACATATGTGCAGACAACAGCTCGGTGCAGTCCCTCTTTTGAGTATGACTCTCTGATTACAATTACAGTGTATGTATAGCGCCTAGTGCTACCAGCTGCATTCATTGTCGCAGGTTCGTAGGTATGTGCAGACCAACCACTCATACAGTCCCTCTTGTATCACTCTCTGCTACTACGGATTACAACTGTAATGTTAATATGTGTGAATGAAGGTATAGCGCCTAGTGCCCTCAGCAGCATTATGCATAGCAGGTTCCTACATATGTGCAGACCTACCACTCGTGCAGTCCCTCTTGTATCACTCTCTGCTACTACGGATTACAACTGTAATGTTAATATGTGTGTATGAAGGTATAGCGCCTAGTGCCTTCAGCAGCATTATGCATAGCAGGTTCCTACATATGTCCAGCCCAACCACTCGTGCAGTCCCTCATGTGAGTTTCACTCTGATTACAACTGCAATTACAATATGTTATATGTATAGCGCCTAGTGCCGCCAGCTGCAGGTTCGTACATATGTGCAGACAACCGCCCCTGCAGTCACTCTTGTGAGTGTCACTCTCTGCTACTACGGATTACAACTGCTACAACCTAGTGCCACCAGCTGGAGTAGGTATAGCCAGTTCGTAGGTCTCTGCAGACCAACCTTAAACCGGGCCTTCTGTCTACAGTGGCACAGTGCACCCCAAGCGAAGCCGGTCCTGGAGGGCCGGATCCATGCCAGATTTTAAGATAGCTCCGTTTATCTAAATGAGGATATGCTAAAAATCCCTGCGCTTTACACAAAAACCTGGGTACGGGTCAAACTTACGTCAAGCACCACAACAAAAAAGGTGTTCGTGGACCAAGGACTCAAGCGAGGCTGTGTGT
Source organism: Triturus cristatus (assembly GCF_964204655.1). NCBI lineage: Eukaryota > Metazoa > Chordata > Amphibia > Caudata > Salamandridae > Triturus > Triturus cristatus. The sequence goes on from NC_140587.1 coordinate 32,546,821, forward strand.
TGGCACCCCTACTTTTTAATCTGTACACTGCGAGTTTAGGTAACTTTTTAACACCCGCCAATCTGTTCACTCCAGAAATTGGCTGATTTCGGTTGTTTTTAATGCAGTATGCAGAGGATACGGTCCAAACAGACCACACACGTACGGGACTGCAGAAGGCATTAGACGCGCTAAGCACGTACAATAGTGCTAATGAACTAGTGGCCAACGCCAACAAAACTAAGGCGGTTATATTTGGAACTTTTGCAAACAAACTTAAGCAACACTGGAGGCTGGGCAACTTGAAAATGAGCACCGCTCCTAAGTACAACTACCTGGGCGTGTGCTTTACGAGCAAGGGCAGGCCCAACCCGCACATCGCCGCCATAGAAATAGAGGCTAAGGCGCGGGCCTACGCCATGTGCAAAGTAAATAAAAAAAAATGCGCAACCCTTCCACGGTGGCAATACGAAAAGTGATAAAAGCCAAGCGACTGCTGGCAATTGCATATGGACAGCTGGCATTTCCAGGGGTTTTGGAAACCGCACACTGCAGAGCTTTTAAAAGGATCTTCCAAGTTCCCCCTACACCCGGAATGCACTGGTAAGACTGGAGTTCAGATTAAACAAACACACATACGAAAACTGGGCGTCCATGGTGCAATGTTATCGCAGAATCTGTGCAGCGTCCCCAAAAACCATGAAGGAAGTATTGAATGATATCTTCATTGAGGAGAATAACCCCTGGCTGGAGCATCCGCGGATTGTCTGCAGCAAACTACATTTAGACATGACAAGCTGGAGCGCGTGTATCCACCAACCCGGGATCCTGAGAAAAGTATTGAAGAGCCAAGTTAGACATTCATCCTGGCAAGAAGAGATCCGAATCCAAAAAAACCCTCTGAAAGCAACATCAAGGTACTAGTTAATTCCTACAGGGACAAATCGTGCCACCCTTACTTAAACAGTGCACTGAATAAACCGATTTTAAAGCAAATTTAAACAATCCGGCTATTGTCGCTTCCAATAAAAGACATAAACACACGTTGAAAATGCCTAGAGATAGTCCCTGCCTGCAGATTTTGTAAATCAAATGACAAATCCTTGGCTTATTTTCTCTGCATCTGCCTAAGTATGATAAATGCACGCCGCACCGTACCAAAACCTCTGTTTTTAGGTCTCGGCTTAAAGGCTGCGCTTGCGCAGTCTCGCTCCGATATTTAATGACTTGGAGAAGAGGGGCTTGAACCTGCCCCTCTTCTCTCCTCTTCTCCATAGGCTGGCCTCTTAAATGCTGGCCAGCCATTGGAGAAGAGGTTTGTCTCGCAAAACAAGCCCCGTCCTTTTCGGATTCGGGGGCGTGTTTTTTCCGAGGTTTTCTCTGGGCGTGTTTTTCTCTCCTCCAGCCAATGGCAAGATGAGAGAAAAAGAAAAACACACCCCCGATTCCGAAAATGCCGCTGCGTTTCTCCGAGGCATTTCTGCTTGACCTCGGAGAAAGGCGGCGGTGTTCATGGCTGGACACTCATTTACGGATTTTTTAACCTCTCGTGCCTGCCCTGGAAAGCACGCGCAGTACTCTTTGCCTTCCCGATTGGTTGCAGTAGACTACTGCACGACATACATCAGGGGAACAACCTTTACAACGCAACTTTTACAACGCACTACCATTACAACAAAACTGTTACAACGCAAATGCATTGACAACGCATGCCATTACAACGCAAGTCTTTACATCGACTTGCACTAGATGGCGTGCTAACATTAAAAATAGTGTAGTTTACTATCCAAACACCTTCCCTACTGTTACGTGGACTGGAGTTAGAATAGTAAATTACACTTTTTTAATGTTAGCACGCCATCTAGTGCAAGTCGATGTAAAGACTTGCGTTGTAAAGACTTGCGTTGTCACTGCATTTGCTCTTAATCTGATGCTGTGTTGGCCCAGAACTGGCTAGTGTTTATCACGCGCAAGGATCACTTATGAAGCAGCTCGGTAATTGCTTGCCTGGGTTAAGCAAGCAAGCCTGCAATTACAAAGCCAATCGATTCAGCACAGGCAGCACATGCTGCACGACAATGGAATAACACTACTGACAGTTGGCGCAGGCAGCAGTGAGCTGCCAAATAAATTACCGGGCCGGTCCAGGCATTTCTCCGAGGCGCTGAGAGATAGCCTTTAATTTATTTTGATTGCGTGACAAAGATGCGTGTGGCACTTGTTGGAATGTCAGCCATGAACGATCATGTGTGCAATGGAGAGGTTAGCAGTCTAGCTGCTGTCTGGAAGAGGAACTTCCAGGAAGGGGAGGAAACAAGAACGGGGTAGGGGCAGTATAAGGCAAAGTAAGAGCAGCCGAGGCAGCAGGACATTGCAGGCGGCAGAAATAAAGGCAGATGCTACAGTGAAGCATCGTGTCGTTTCTATGATGGAGAGACTTAACTCATGATTTGGCTGTTTCCCGTCCGACTGCCTCTGGTTTATTATGAGTCAATGGGAAAAATACAATCCTCCCATATTTCCCCCCAAACCACACTGTTTCCTGTTCTAACATGCTGGCATGTATGCAATTAGGAAGGCAGGGTACGACTCCCGCACCAGTCTACTTGCATTATTAGCCATACAGTGCTTGGGGTTAAATAGAGGTCGTTGCTGCTACGCTGATCCTGGGTGGGGTTACTGGTATATTACAGGCGCATTCGGACCTCTCAAGTTTCACAGATACGCGTAAAAACTTTATCGAGTTCGTATATTTATTTCTCGGCATTCTGGTACTTGAAGTTTCGATATTATATAGACTAAGTAGGCCTGCAAATCTCAGAATGTGAAGAAACAACTGACCTCAATGAGCAAGAAACTGACCTTGAGTTTACTTGCGCATTAACCTTGGAAATATTAAAGCCCTGCTCTTTTAACCGTGGGATTCTTTCCTCGATGTGTTTGGCAGCGTGCGACAAACGCCTTCAGAACATTAAAGCACTTTGAGTTCTTGGCAAACGGTAGGTAACAGCTATAGTAACGCATGGGTGTGCGTGCGGTGCGTTCTGCTATAACCCCGCTCAAACAGAACTTTTAAAAGGTGAGCCTGCCATTGAGAGCGTTTTAAGCAAAGATAGGATTTGCTCCGTTCGGAGAAAGGCGGCGGTGTTCATGGCTGGATACTCATTTACAGATTTGTTAACCTCTCTTCCTCATCATTGCTAGTATGACACCCCCTTTCTCCTGCCACGATACATCATTATGGCGTTTCTGACTGCCCTCTTTTCACTCAGCTCTTTCCTTCTTTATTTATTTTTGACTACCCCAGCTCTTTCTTCAGCAGTCTCCCTAAATCAATTTTTCGGCCTGGATGCGGACAGCTTTACCCGATAACACGTGAACAACCCAAACAAACGCATACAGAGCAGCTTTGGATCAGCCCTTTAGAGTTATGGGTTAGCTCCGGACAGCCTCCTTCTTCCAGCGCCTCGATGGAGGGCCAGTCAATCAGTTTTTATTTCTTATCTTCCTCGGTGATCTGTTTCTGTTCCCGTGCGTCTCACATCTTTACGCGCAGCGCTAGACTAAGCACACTGTAGTTCTCTTTGCAGTGCAGAATAGAACGCTCAGAAAGCGTTATAATAGTGTTTACGGGTTTCACATGTTATCTGTGACCCCCTGTCCTGGCGCTACAGCCAGTGCCACTCTCCTCGTCATTGCCACCCGCTGAGCCTCCCTTATTTCATAACTACATAATGACTACAAGTACATAAAGGCCAAAGAGGCCACATGACTGCAATTTGAGGATTTTGAAACATGATTCTCTGGGGCTGATGTACTATTTGAAGTACTAAATCTCAGGACGACAGGTGTAAGTCTTTGTCATAGCACAATATGGCCAAACTAAAATAATGTCATGAGCAATGCCAATAGCTCTAACTTTAACAATGCAGAGACCGTTGCATTGTAAATGCTTGTTACTTGATGCACTGCTCGGGACACTGAGCAGGTGAACAAGGTAAAACAAAGCTCCCGCCCGCCGTCTGTTACTCCGATAGGATGTAATTAGCGCGAGTCAGCCTTTGTGGCAGTGCTGCTGGTAGTGATCTAGTTCAGAGGTCGGCATGCTTCACTTGCACCAGGCAGAGGATGTTTTTTTAAAAAGTTCTGTGGGGCCTCCAGGAAGACATTGTGTGGCCCAGACAGGGCTCCGAATCAGATCAGGTCGTCACGGTGAGTGCGGACTTTAAAGATAAAGCTCAGTCCGACAAACCGTGTCACAGACGAGCCCCACTCACCGTACCTTCAATTTAACTGCTGAGAACATCTGTCCCCGGTCGAAGCACTGAGGTCGCTGGGCTGCTCGCCTGACCCGAGCACAGCACTGTCTGAGCAGCCCTGAAAAGAGCAGCTGTCAGCAGTGTTCGTTCCCCACAGCTTAATGGACTCTGGGGCAAGACAGAGGTGAGAGGTGGCACCAAGGTTGAAAGACACATCCAGACAGTGCTAGCTCAGTACATCTGGGAACTGGCCGCGAAAGGGGGTCTTAGAAATCATCACTTTCCTTAATGTTGTAAAATCATTTTGCGTTCTTCGGCAGATTTTGTCTCTATGGTGTCTCATGAATAGGTTTTACATCTACGTTATGTTCTCTGACACTGTGTTACTTCCTTATAGGTAACCCTGGTTCCATTCTGTAAACCTCTCGTGCTCGCTGGTGCTTTCTAAGGCCAATTATAATTCCACATTGGGTTCCTGACACTGTTTTGCTTTTACATTGTTGGTCTCCGTAGATGTTTAACTTTCATGTTGTGTTCCTTGACACCTTGCACTCTAATTCTATATTGTATTGCCTGACACCATTTTACTTTCACGTGGCACTACTCTATGCCATTTTGCTTTTCCCCCCTGGTGCCAATCTACCTCCACAGTTCCATGGCACTGCTTTGATTCCATATTTTGTTTTCTGATGCCATTTTGGTTTCCCAATCTTGCGGATGTCTTGATCTGGAAACAACACCTTAGTTAAAAAAAATACCATTGCGGAAAAGCTACGCTATCAGGTAAGTAGACGATGTATCGAGTGCACAAATATAGAGTTCCCAAGTGACCGCATCCAAGATAAAGAGTCGTGAATGCTGGAATTTGGGGTGTCGGCAAAGGTAGGAGTGCTGTACGCAGCATAGCAGGGCCACCGGGGGGCTTGTTTTGAGGCACTGTTGACGGGCAGTAGCTAATTGTGGATCCCCACCTTGTTATCTCTGCAGTTTCAAATTCTGAAGCGTATTTGAATGATTAGCAAAGTGATTTGAGGGAAATACATTCTATGTGGCTGCGTGAATGCAGCACATTTTGCTTAACTGGTGAGCGCGTGATGTATCGTGCACCCTGTTGGGGATTTGCCATGCGTCACAGGGTTCCATGAGCGGGGTGAGTTTATATGTGTTTGAAAGGCTCTTATTTGAGTTCCATTCCGATGAAAGATGTCTGAAGCCGTTTGTGATGTTTTGTTTTCTGTTGAAAAAGTTGTAAATGGAAGTGAAGATGTTGGGGTTATGCAGGCGAGGCGCTTATAATGGAATGCATGACATTTATGCAAGTGTCTCGAGTATTTCTCTTAAGAGGGTGCCATATGGAAAAGGCATTGTGATTGATGGGAGACGATCGCAGTTATCTACGTGCTCATACAATTTGCTGCCACACCACATATACGTGTGTAGAGAGTGTGGGTATGTTTATTCAGTGATTGGGATTCCATAGGCTTAGTAATTGACCCTATGGCCAATAATGTTCACATGCTGCCTTGATTGTTGAGGACAGGAACCCGCAGGAGTTTTGCCCGCTGTCTTCACTTGTCCATCCAGCCTGATAGCTATAGTTTCTGAGAAGGGGTCAGCGGGGGTTCTGGTCATTACTGGTTGACGAGAGTCGTGTCAGGTAGGCGCTGGTTATTGCAACATCATATTTTGTACACAGGAGGGCAGATTTCTGCAAGTGGTAGTCATCCCTCCACATATGCCTGTTTATGATTTTGTACTAGTAAAACTCTAAAAACTTTCAGGGTCATCCTCCTTTCTTAGGTTTCCTTTAATTTTAAACCCCTCTCACATTCCGCAACAGTCGCTCTTTCCTCTCCCGTGTATCTTTTTACTTATCTTGTTTTGGTCTTTTCAGCCCCATCTCTTCCCCCAAAACACATATTTCATAATTTCATATTACATCTCTCTACCTTGCCTGAAAACTTCTCCACGCCCCGTCATTTTCCATTGTCCCCTCCTTTCATCCACACTGTCTTTATCCATCACACTGCGCAGAAGAGAATCTGCGCTCCAAGATTCCCATAGAGGCCAAGGAAATGGTGAACCAGGGCCGGACTGGGAACCACAACCAGCCCTGGCAAAGTGTTCGGCCGCCCCCCCCCCTCCCTCCTCCCCCCCCGGGGGGGGGGGGGGGTGCCACCGAGCATTTTGCCAGGGCCGGGTATTTCGGCCGAACTTATTACAGGGCCGATTTTGCAAAAAAACAGCCCTGTAACGAAAACGGCCCCCAGGGGCCCAAAACCGGCCCCCACCTGTGCGGCGCACCGGGGGATTGCCCGGTGCCCGCTACAGCCAGTCCGGCCCTGTGGTGAACTATGCAAAATATATAGAAACAGAATCTCTCCTCCTTCTAATTCGCTATATAAAATATTTTCCAATTCCTTTCTTAATTTTCCTCTTTTATCCCACCGACCCTTTTTTCGTCATGTTCACTTCTGCTGCCCTGTTTTCTTCTTCTGTCTCCTTGTTTTACATTTCAGTGTAACTGAGAACAAAGTCTCTTTTCATCCGCTTATTGCTGAGGGGGTCACTGCTTGCCAGCTATGTTTGCTCCACGGAAATGCTCCTGGACGCGTCCTTCTCAAACATTTGTAACATGTTTTCGGTCCTCGTGGATCAGCTGATGTGCTTAAGTACTACTGAGGATGTAGCTGTCATTAATACAGCAGGAATAGTGGTGCCGGGCGCTGAAGAAGAGAGTTAAGGTGGCCACCTCACTCTGTGCCATCACATAGTTTCCAGTCCTAGACTTTCATATGACAACCTAATGCCTTCTGGGTATTGTAGTTTTATATTGCTAAAATTGCACAATTTAGACTTAAAAATGTGATAGTGGTGATTTGTAAATCAAAAGTCCTAAAATGGAATCACTGTAGCATACTGCACCTCAGATATGCCTTGTGCTCCTCAAACAGTCGGGCGGTGTGTCCATTTCCCTTCATTGCATCAGGACCCAAGGCACTCTATTGGCCTATCTAATGTCCCGTCGCTCATCCGAGTCCCTCACTTTTCAAGCAGTCTCCAAAAAGGGAAGCAGAGGTTTTCTCCATCACAGTTTTGTGGACTGTTGTTGTTTTTTCCTTCCTTATCCCAGCTAGTTTTGCCTGCCTACAAGCAGTTTTATTTATCATCTTTCAATCTCCTTCTTTGGTTATCAACCTTCTTTCCACTACACTTCCATCTTACTTTCTGCAATTTTGAACATGTGGTTATCGTCGATTTATTTAATTATATCAGAGTTTACTTTTTTTTTTTTACTGTTGTCCCTTGGCCTCTTCTACTTCGCATTCTATTTAGGTCAAAAGCTTATCATAATGTCATCATCGAAAGATAATCTTTGTTTGTGTGATGCTGTCAAGCCGATATGGGTTGAGGTAACTACCTTGCAGAAGACCCACACTGGTGTTCATTTACCTTCTAGTACTCAATGTATTTTCTACTGCATATTTGAATGGATCCTTTTATACTTAAATTTGTACTTACTTTTATCTAGATGTCATTGATTGCTGCCTCCGCTCAAGTTTCACTTCTATCGAAATATGTGAACTGCATCACTACAAATTCCCACACATGAAAAAAAAACATGTCTGTGATTGTTAAATAGCTTTGGAATTTGGCTGTGTTTGGTTGACAGTCACTCATAGAGTGAACATTGTGCTTGGCATCATTTTGGAATCAGTGACTTAAAAAAATGTGGACCTCTGTGGCAGTTTGGAATTTGCATGAGTGACAAATCTGGGGCAAAATTGCCTGGAACTAGTTTGCCACATAATTAAAATGGTTTGGCATAGATGGTGATAATGCTTTGCTACAGTCTCCCTGAAATTAAGTATCTGAACTTCATATTCTTGAGCCCTCAATCTTGATTACAAATAAGTGCAGCAAACTGTTTATTACATTTGTGTAGTCTCCCACACCCCTGTCAAAGCCCCAAAGTGCTTTTGGATGAGGTTACTCCATTTATTGTACTTTGTTTGTGTAGCATAAGTTTAAAGAGGGGCATATGTGGTAAGAGTTTTGGTGTCAGACGTGAATTTTGAAGGGTTGTTCCAAACGTGTAATACTGAACCACTTGCTGCATTGATAAATGTAAATTCGTATTTGTAAAGTGCGAACTACTCACCCTTGCGGGTCTCAAGGCACTGGGTGCCGTTGTGGAAATTAAGTGAGCTGTTGCCCAGAGTCATCTGGTGCTGAGCTGAGCTGACGCTGATCGAACCGTGAACCCTGTGCTCGGAAGTCAGCTGCCCTGGCCGCTGCACCACACCTCTCCACACTTTGTTACATCCTTTATTACATTTCACTCAGTACTATACAATTCAACTCCACACAATTCCATTGCACGCCACACAATTCCACTCCACAACACAATTCCACTACGCACCACATATATCCAATCCACCCCACTGATGAATACAAGCCCCAGCTAGGCCCGCAAGAGACAAGGGTTCGCTCTTCTGTAACGGAATCTATAAGGAAGTTGGCACGGAAACTGCAAAGTACAAAAACAACGTTTATTAACCCTTAAGGGTGGTCCTACAATCCACACAACACTCTTCAGTATTGCAAGGAGTAGCACAAAGAACATTCGTACACAGTCCCCTTTTATACACAACAGAGGGGCTCATAAGTGGGTGGATACCACATGAGGTTGAAGAACATTACCATTTAGGGTCATTCTCGATACTGAATCAATACATGGGCGGAGCTAACACACTCCTTGGGCCCGCGAAAACACATGGTCAAGCAAAGCTAATTATAACAGATGTGGTCAAGTCTGGGCATGCGCCAGATAGACAAGAAAGCTATTTATAACTGTTACTAGGCAGATTACAAGAGCAACTAACACAGAGGTTGGACTCTCCTCGTGGTGAACACGTGGCAGCATGTCAATACAAAATGGAGTCCGGACTTCGGTCAACATAATGAGGAAAACACAATAAAAGGGAAGCATTAATGTTTTCAGTAAATGCTTAATCACATTCTGCTTTAATTTACAACAGACGACCCTTTCAGCATTTACTGAAGACATCCGGCTTCCAAGAATAATCATCATATATGTCAATTATCATCATTCCTTTAACCTCTTTAGCTAGACCCTTCTGGCGGGCAACATCGGCAATAGTTTTCTTATCTGGAATGCAGAGTGAAATGCATACGGAACAGCACAATGGTCCACATTGAATACACATACAGAAAAAGAACAGAATTGCTATAATAATACAGAGACCAGTTAGAACCTTCCAACCCCAGGCAGTAACCAACGCCCAAAACCATCCAGAAAAGGACCAAGTGCCGTTTTCTGTGTGGATTTCAGCTGCTATTTTGTGCAGTTTATTAATGGCATTATAAACGGATGGCGTATGATCAGGGATGAACACACAGCAGCTACTTCCAATAATTTTACAGGCTCCACCTCGATCAGCTAGCATTACATCTAATACCATACGATTCTGCAATGCAACAATCCTAGTAATTTGCAATTCTTCCGTAAGATTCCCAAGAGCAGCAGCAGTTTGATTAGTCACAGCTTCTACCACTCTCGTTAATCTTCGGATCTTTCTACTATTCAAAGCGGCTCCAACAAAAAAGAACAGTCCTAAGTTAAAATCAATATACTGTTGCAAGCTGGTATCTGTTTGATCCACCTCATCAATTGATAGAGTACGTTTATATCTATTTACAGTCACATTATTCAACAATTTTAAATCCTTATGATATGATGCGGGTGCTAAGAATACAGGAGGTAATAGGAATGATACATAGCATACCCCAGACCACCCAGCCGGCAAACGGTAATAACCTTTATTTCCACATACAAAGTAGGTATTATGGGACGCTAGGAAGGTGCTGTTGTTTAACCCATCGATGTTTAATACGGTTATACAATCACTGACACCAACAGGGATAAAACCCACACTCTGGACACACAGGTCCGCTTGGGCTTGTGCTACTTGGATTACGAATTTGTCCTTCCCCACAGTGTCTCTGGTGTTCGTGAAGATATAGGGGATGGATTCATTGTCCGGTCGGTACTCTTCCCATTCCCAAATTGTCCCATTCGCTTGTGGATATCCATTCTTGTCCTGATGGCATTCTTTATTAAGTCTGAAAAGCAATCGTCCCACTGTCGGTTTCCGAGTGGCAAACAACAAAGTGTACCATGCTCTACAAGAGCCATTGTGAGAGAAAGGAAGTGGTATGAATGGCGTACCTCCTTTCTTCTGATGGGCTGGCATCATCCCACATATCCAACAGTTCGTAGCATTTGTAGCAACGTGGGTGTGATGCAGCATCTGAATGAAAGTATTATTCAAATAGGATTGTCGATGCTTCAACTCTTGATATGGCAACGTATAAAAGTAGTGCTCCTCAGGCACTGGAGTCGTCAACACAAGCGTCTTTCGAGCAGGAGTTGCCTCCTCCACAAACCATGTGGTTATACCAACGATAGCTACTGTTAGCATGAACCCCAACGCACAAAGAATTTTCTTCTTCTCCATGTCAAAGGAAACAATACCCTGATATCTTCCTGAAACTAAAAAGTCTGTCAGAACTCTTCCCCTTGGGCAGCGGTTGATTTCTTCACCAGCGGGCCAAGACGGGTGTCACTACACTAATGCAGGGCTGATCCCCCCCCCTTGCCTCATCGGCTCTCCGTTTCACTAACCCAAGGGCCGTTCTGACAGTATGTCCCGGTACTGGAAATCTCACTTCCTTGGTCGCAGATGATATCGCCTTCCTCCAGAAGTCGTGTGGTCCGGAAAGAGCTCCTCAGTGTCGTTTGGCTCTGCAGCACGGCCTGTCTCTGCTGCTAGGATGTCTCGTTGATCGGTCAGCACAGCAGACTCCACCAATCCGGGCGGTACCTTTCGACAGTGCAGGGAATGGATCCAATTCTTCCTGTTCGAAACTCGCACTGCCGTCCTCGTTGCAAGAAGGACTTGCTCAGGTCCGACCCATCTCGGCTCCAAACTGTTCGATCTGTCGAAAACCTTTATCATTACATGATCTCCAGGCCGGAGACCATGTCCTTCGCCAGTAGACCGATCAGGGAGCGCCTCTCGGACCTGTTGATGAATAGAAACCAAGTTATCCGTTAACTGTGCCAGATAATCACTCATCATCACACAAGGTACATCATACACAGCCTTAGGCCTTGGTGGACCCCAAATATTCATTGGGCGTCCAAATACAATCTCATAGGGTGTAAGGCCGGTTCGAGAGTGTGGCACCGACCTAATTGACAATAACGCCAGTGGCAGGGCGTCTGGCCAAGTCAAAGATGTTGAAGCTTGGATTTTGGCGATCTTAAGCTTCAGTGTACCATTATATTTCTCGACTAGTCCTGCAGACTGAGGGTGGAACACGGCGTGGAACTTCTGGGTGATGCCTAGGCCCTTCAAGACATACTTTATAACATCCGCTACAAAGTGAGGGCCATTATCACTCCACAGAAGTCTACAGACGCCGTATCGGGGGAAAAACTCTTTCAGCAATAGCTTCGCTGTAGTCATTGCAGTATTGTCTTTCGCAGGGTACGCCTCAACCCATTTACTGAAGGCGCAAACCACTACTAGAACATACTTCAAGTTGTTACAGCGCTCAAGCTGGATGTAATCCATCTGCAGAACCTCAAAGGGTGCAGTGGGCGTCGCAAATCCTCCTGCTGGAGTTCGCGTGCCTTTCCCTGGGTTATACTTCAGACAGATCATACAGGTCTGCACCACCCTCTTTGCCGTGCTAGCAATCTCTGGATGCTCCCAGACTTGGGTAAGCAATTTCACAATTGCGGAAGCTCCAACATGTGCTAGCCCATGTTCCATCTGAACCATAGGTTGTACAAAGGCCGTGGGTAATTTCCATCTATCCATCTGCTTATTTCTCCAGCAACCCTCGTCATCCAGTTCTCCTTCGCTAGCCCATTGTTCCCGCTCTTTGTCAGAAGCGGTCTTTTGTATTTCTCGCACTTCCTCCTTCGCATCATGCCATCTCTCCACCTGTGACTTCACTACATACATGGCAGTAGTACCGGGCTGCATCGCAGTCTCCCGTGCTACTCGATCCGCTAACGCATTCCCTTCTCCAACCTTATCAACCACTTTCCTATGGGCGCTACACTTAACAATGGCGATTTTCTTTGGGTATGTCAATGCAGTTAAAAGATTGTGGACTAACTCCCCATGCATTATCTGTACCCCATGTGACGTTAGAAACCCTCTCTCCTTCCAGAGTAGGCCGAAATCGTGCGCTACTCCGAAGGCATAGCGGCTGTCTGTGTAAACATTCACACACAATCCTGTACTGAGCTCACACGCTCGTGTTAACGCTATCAGTTCCGCTGCTTGAGCTGATTTCTGTGGTATGCGTGCTGTCTCCACTATCGTGTGTAATGTGGTAATTGCATACGCTGCTGAAGTCGTACCATCTGGTAGCTTCAGGCATGACCCGTCTACCCACAACTCTCCATCTACATCTGAAAAGGGCGTATCCTGGAGATCAATACGACCCTTTGTTTGTTCCTCAGTCACAAGAATACAATCATGCGCTTTCTGCGCCTCAGGCTGGGTCTCGGGGTATGGCAACAATGTGGCCGGGTTTAATGTCACGCACCTTTTTAACGTAATATGAGGAGCCAAAAGCGTCAACTCATATCCCGTTAAACGGGCACTGGTCAAATGCTGCGTCTTTGTTTGATTAAGCAGAGCATCAACAGCATGGGGAACTAACACCAACAGTTTATGGGATAACACAATTCCTTCACTCTGCCGTATTGACACAGCTGTCGCCGCAACCGAGCGAAAACATCCTGGCAATGCTCGGGCGACAGGATCGAGTACAGCCGAAAAGTATGCACAAGGGCGCTGCTTATCGCCGTGCATCTGCACTAAGACTGATAATGCACATCCATCTTTCTCATGCACATACAACGAAAAGGGTTTTGCATAATCAGGGGTCCCTAACACTGGTGCTGAACAAAGGGCCTGTCTCAATTGCTGAAAAGCAGCGTCACACTCATCTGACCAGGGGATCGGGATGGGCGTGTCTTTTGTCAAGAGGGCTAGTAATGGCTTAGCTATGTGTGAAAACCCCAATATCCACTGTCTACAAAAAGAAACAAGACCCAAAAATGCACGCACATCCTTCTGCGTGGATGGCCTTGGTGTGTCCAAAATTACTTGGATACGATCTGGTGTGAGTGCACGCCCCTCCTTAGACAAAAGGTGACCCAAATAAGTCACCTTTGGTCTACAGAATTGCAACTTCTTCCTAGAGACCTTGTGATTGTGGGATGCTAAAAAGGAAAGTAAGGCTATCGTGCTTTTCTCGCACAACTCCAGGGTGTCAGCCGCCAACAAGATGTCATCGACATATTGAATGAGGGCGACCCCCTCGAGTAAAACAAAGGAATCCAACTGTCGCTTCAAGGCCTGACTATAAATACTAGGGCTTTCTGTATAGCCTTGGGGAATTCTACAAAAACGATAAGATCTATTGTTTAATGTGAACCCAAAAAGAAATCGGCTATCAGGGTGAATGGGAATAGAAAAGAAGGCATTTTTCAAATCAATCACTGAGAACATGGTCGCCGTAGGCGGGACCAAGGTAAGCAACGTCGTGATATCGGAAACCACCGGGTACTGAGGTATCACGATCTTGTTTACCTCCCTCAAATCAATTATAAACCGATAGACCTTTGCATCCGTGTCCTTTTTCAAAATAGGGAGAATCGGACTGTTACAAATATTATAGGGAACTTCTTCCACTACTCCTACTGCGATTAAATCTTGCACAATCTGTATGAGAGCTTCCTCGCCCTCCTGGGAAATACGATACTGTGGGAGGCGCGGTAGTACCGCCCCCTCCTGGACACTAATGTGGACCGGAGGAATCACCATTTGTCCGACATCTGTGTCCGAAGTCGCCCATAAAGCTTGGGGGAGGGTAGCCAACAACGCATCCTCTGATATCGTACACATCCGCCCAGACCGGGGGTAGTTGTCATTTAAAATCACCCTCACACCCTCAGGGGAACAGCGGATTGTAGCCCTAAAGTACTTTAACATATCAAGGCCCATAATGTTATCCGGTGTATACGGAGCAAGCAGAAACGGACAAGGCGCAGAAAAGCAATCAACTTTAAATGCAAGGGGCTGTGAAAGAGGGCTTCGGGAGAGTGTACCGTCAAACCCTACCGATGTAACTATTGAGCCGGATGGGGGAGCCCCCGGAACCAAGTACCTAGACAATGCACTACGTGTCGCTCCTGTATCCACTAGGAACTGATCAGTAGAACCTAAAACCTCAGCCGATACATAAGGACCCGCCTGATCGACCGGCACCTCAACTGATTCGGACCCCCATCCTACGCATTCCTATGCATGCTGAGAATCATGATATCCCGACCGATCGATGTCCGATACATGATACTGGTGCTGGCGATCGAAAACATTTGAGCTATCTCGGTGCTGTCCGGCAGTATCGAAACGGGCATTATCGTTGGAATTCCCTCTAAAGTTCGAGAAACCCCCTCTACCTCTCGGGCCACCCGGAGTGTGCCCCTGACGCGAAGCACGCAACGCTGGGCAATCCCTGGCCCAATGGCCCAACTGCTTGCAATACGCACACTGGTTCCTATTCAAATCAGATCGGCCCGAAGGGGGACCATAAGATCCGCCCCTTCCCCTATTATTATTACCCCGGCGGGGCGGGCCATATACTTGTGCTAACATCACTTTTGTTTTGAGATCTTTCGATTTCTTCTCCTCCTGGCCCTTCGCCTCGTGCTCCTGACGCTCATAATACTGGGCGATGGTCAGAAGGGCCGTCGGTGTCGCGGAGGACCAAGAACTCTCACTCGCTTTTAACCGGGCCGCAACTGCCGGCAGCAGATTAGCCACATATTTGTCCGCGAAAAGGTGGCGGCCCGTGTCGTCAGTAAGCGACTGGCCACTAAAATCATGAAACGTCTCCTCAAAGCACGTAAAGAAGTCCGCGACTGACTCGTCAACTTTCTGTTTACATGCAGCTAACATATTCCAGTCAATCTTTTTAGGGGGGATAATCGTCTTCAACTTAGCCACAATAGCCGCAGGGAGATCTAAAATATTCTGGGGTGGTTTCTGTGCGGGCTTCCGTTCCCTATCCTCATCCTCAAGGTCAGACCACCGGGCCTTGAAGGCAACCGCATCATCTACTTTTCGGACAGAACGCCACGTATCCGGCGGTAGAATAAGGCCAAAGAACAGGTCTATATCCGCTAAGGTCATAATGCAAGAATTCAAGGCCCCCTCGACTTCTTCATAGAAGGCCGCTGGATTCTTGCGGGGGTCAGGCAGCGCATTCTTTAATGCCATAACATCGGCCCTATGCCATGGAGTATAAACCCAATTATACACAAAATATCCCCTAGCATCGACAGAATTAATATCCGAGCTAGTCCCTGCTCCCTTGGGAGGAACATACAAAGGCGCCGCCTCTCGCATTGGTTTAACATGCACTATGTCATCCTTATCTGACTGGGAGGCGGATGGGTGGCCCCCTGCTGCAGACGAATCCGACTGCTTCTCCTCCTCCGTTTGTTGACGTGCTTTCTCTCTAAGGGCCAGCACCTCGTCCCGCAAAGCGAACAGCCGCCGAGCCGCCTCAGAAGCCTTAGGGGGAGAAAAAACACCATTACGTAATGCTCCGGCATCCGAAGACACTTCGTCAGGCTCAAGGATACTAGAATATTTTCGGAAAGCAGCAATTACTTCTTCTGAAAAATGAGACAGAAAATACACCCTCCCTCTATCTTGCCACGACCCCCAAGTATGGAACAACTCATCCTTAGACATCTTGCCCTTAAGTGCACGGAGGGAAAGTTTCCGAAGATCAGCCATATGCTCGGTCGATAACATGGACCGTGTGTCGACCTTACCCGGAGCCGGGCCAGAATCTTGCGGCCGCGGAGCAGATGCGCCAACATAAGGGGGCGGAGAGCGATCTAGTAAATGAAAATCGTCATCAGGATTATTAAGGACAGGATAAAGTGGCTGACGAACAACATATTGACCCGAAACTTGTAGCCTACGCTCTTTCTCTTGTCTGTCCGTTTGCTCTTTGTCCTCCCGATGCTTCGCTTCCTGAGCTCGCACATGATCATTCTTTCGCTGCTCCTTATCAAACAGCGCTTTCTCACGTTTCTCTCGCTCACGCACTTCCTTCACCCATAATCGCACACACTCAAACATATCCTGACGAGCACGTCGCTTACACATACACTGTTCCACATACTCAATCTTACGTATATCAAACGATCCATACAAAGGCCATCGCAACTCAGGATCCTTCCTCGTATATTTCCTCCATAACGTGCTGTACATTATGGAAGAAAGACCATGCTTCACGTACATATCCCTATTAGGAGTCCCCTCTGGGGGAGCTGGAGCAGATTCCTCGAGGTTCAACCGGTTCCCAAAACAGCAGCACCACTTACGAAGTGCGCTAAAAGCAGGCATGCTAGGAATAATGCAAAATATGCAGTATTATCAAGAAAAATGGCACTTAATCGTTGCGCCGTTCAAAGTTTACACAGCTCCGGAGAAATTTCTCCACATTACCTGCCTATATGTGTTGCAACGCATATATTTTCACAAAGACAAATTCAAAATATGACTAGTCACCATCAATCAAACTCAAATAGCCAGACCAGGCTTCAAAACTCGGAGCAAGTACCGTACAACGGTTCTTACCAATCAAGAGTCCAGGTTCCAACTGCCAAGCTCCGCAATCGCCCAAACGGCTCTCACGGCAGGACCGACAGAAGAGGTCTCAGTCGATGACCGGCGCCACCCAGACGGTCAGCTCGGAAGGGAAGGAAGAAAAACCTCGGGATGCCAGGGCTAAGACGCCGCTGGCAGTGATCACGTCCCCGGCCAAACTCCTCACCTTCGTCGCGACCAGTCCTTCGAGCATCCGAGTCGCCGATGAGCCCCACGTGACGGGCGCCAATTGATGAATACAAGCCCCAGCTAGGCCCGCAAGAGACAAGGGTTCGCTCTTCTGTAACGGAATCTATAAGGAAGTTGGCACGGAAACTGCAAAGTACAAAAACAACGTTTATTAACCCTTAAGGGTGGTCCTACAATCCACACAACACTCTTCAGTATTGCAAGGAGTAGCACAAAGAACATTCGTACACAGTCCCCTTTTATACACAACAGAGGGGCTCATAAGTGGGTGGATACCACATGAGGTTGAAGAACATTACCATTTAGGGTCATTCTCGATACTGAATCAATACATGGGCGGAGCTAACACACTCCTTGGGCCCGCGAAAACACATGGTCAAGCAAAGCTAATTATAACAGATGTGGTCAAGTCTGGGCATGCGCCAGATAGACAAGAAAGCTATTTATAACTGTTACTAGGCAGATTACAAGAGCAACTAACACAGAGGTCGGACTCTCCTCGTGGTGAACACGTGGCAGCATGTCAATACAAAATGGAGTCCGGACTTCGGTCAACATAATGAGGAAAACACAATAAAAGGGAAGCATTAATGTTTTCAGTAAATGCTTAATCACATTCTGCTTTAATTTACAACACCACAAAAGTCCAAATAATGCCATGCCGCATAATTCCACTCAATACGTGCCATTCTACCACCCACAATACCATTACATAAAAGTCCACTACACTTAATACCACATACTCACTATCCACATAATTCTATCACACACAAACACACTGATCCAGCAATTTCTCATATTGCTTAGCCTCTTTATGCGTCTATAACCTTCTCTCCACTTCATTCTTTTTCGCTCACACTCTTTCCACTACTCTATCTAGAGTTCATTCACCACTTCATACACAAAGTATTTATCACTTTCATTTTTACTTTCTATTTTATACAACTCACACCTATAAATTCACCATCCCACTTATTTCCAATACGCATATACACTAAACACCACACAAATACACCCCAAATTACAACCGCAAGTTACCGCACTTTAACAATAGCGCCCGTGTCCACTGTCAGCAGCTTCTAAACACTTTTAAAGTCCTAAAGGCTTTTGAGAATTTGAAAGAATGCATTTCTGTAGTTGTGTTATTTAAAATAAATATAGTGCTTCTAGAGTTCACAACTTGGGCAGTAAACCATATATTCACCTTGTTTTATGTCTCTACTCCCTTAATCTACACATTATCAATAGCCCCCACTGCTTCAAACATGGTATTTTAGTATCCTATTTATATACTACCCTTATAAGGCACTGAAGCAGTTGTGTAAGGCTAAATGAGAAGAGTAGATATAACACCCAGAATAATATGCTGCACGGCTAAATACTTTTAAGGTCCTAAAGGCGAGACCGTTGCATAGCAAATGCTTGTTTTTAAAGTTGTAAAAATTGACACAGATGTTCCTTAAGTCATTTCTTATCATTTAGAAGACATTGCCTTGTAGGGACTTGTGTTCAGGTCCCTACAGTGCGACTAAGTCCCTACAGCGTGAGTGTGTTATCACACCCAAGTCCCCACAAGGATAGTAACACAAACCCCGCACACTCACACGGACACACAGTCGGGTGGCAACTTCGCTTTGGGAGTGACAGGGGGCAGTAACAGGGTGATAGGTGAGGGATGTGCAGGCACCAGTGTGCACACCTTGGCAGACACTCACCCTCAGACGGCACCCTGAGTTTCTGCTTCTCCAGTTATATTTTTGAGCGGGTGGTGGAGGGGCCGGGAGGCTTCTAGGGATTAGAGCTTCTGGCAGTTCTAGGCCTGTGCGAGGCAGCCCCTGGACCAGCGTGCTGAGTGATCAGCCCTGTGGAGCAGAAGTGGAGGGGCGCTCAGCACAGGAGGGGTGTTTGGGGACGGGTCGGAAGGTACAGGTCTGCTCACTGAGCCTCCCCCTGGGCATGGGAATGAATGTTAGTGATTAAGAAAAGTCTTCGGGGGGAAGACAGCAGGCAGGTACAGGTCAGTTCACTGAGCCTCCCCCTGGGCATGGGAATGAATGTTAGTGATTAAGAAAAGTCTTCGGGGGGAAGACAGCAGGCAGGTACAGGTCAGTTCACTGAGCTTCCCCATGGGCATGGCAGTTTTAGTGATTATGGAAAGTCTTCAGGAGAAAATCCAGTGGGCGGATATGAATACATGAGTGACATTTTCAGCAGTGGAGCAGTGTAAATTTAGATTACTTACATAGTAAAGGGTGTCGACATCATTGCCATAACATCAATGCATTTCATATTTCACTCCCACGTTGTTCATTAAAGGAGCCCACTCTGCTGTTCATCCCAATGAGGCAGACAAAAGAACACTTTCAAATATGGTTTTTATATGCAAAATGAATTAGCAATAGTGGAACATGCAGCCATGCCAGGACACTACAGGACTTCAGTGAGTTCTGTTTGTGACCGATTCCCACTGACTGCATGCAGCTGCCGATTGCGCGCCACCTGAAGGCAGTGATTAATCACACACACACTTACACACACTCAGGTGGCAGCTTTGCAGCAGCACTCTCTCACTTACTTCTCTTGCAGTAACTCTTGCAGCGACTCTGCTCTACGAGGTAGGCTCAGGCGGCAGGCCTTGAGCCACCGTGGCAATTACCATTTGCCGCCTTCCTCCTTAGTGAGTCCTCTGTGCCAGGCCTGTTGGGTCCAGTGACAGTCTCTGTCCACTGCTGCTGCAGTGCAGTCTACATCTCTTTGCAATGTAAATTACCACGGGTG
The DNA here is from genome assembly GCF_964204655.1 of Triturus cristatus. Lineage (NCBI taxonomy): Eukaryota > Metazoa > Chordata > Amphibia > Caudata > Salamandridae > Triturus > Triturus cristatus. The sequence continues at coordinate 32,566,829 of NC_140587.1, forward strand.
GCGGGGCCTGGGCTCAATTATTTACTGCACCTGAGAGCGAGAAGCTTCGCCACGTGGCGGCCGGCGGTGCGCGCAGGTAGCTCTGCGCCATGTTGATTTGAACTAAAGTAGCCCAACCCCTCCCACAAGGTAACTTGTAGCTGGACATGATGGGGCAGATTTACAAGCCACTTTAGCATCACTTTTAACATGGGAAAAGTGACGCAAAAGTGGCGCATAAGTTAACGTGTCTGTTACTAATAACTGAGACAGATGAGCGAGCCCCAAGCACGATACGGGAGCAGTGGTCGCTGCCAGCAGGGAGTCCAGTTTAACAGTTTTGGGCAGCGCTAACGGCTTGGGTGATAGCTGTGGTGCTATGCCTATAATGTGTGACAATCCATTTCAGTGCAGTGATGTTGAGCACCACACTGAAAGGCGTTAGTATCTAATGCCTGATTCGTAATACTTGGAGGACTACTAGTTTGAAAAGTGTGCTTTTAAGTGCCCCAAATAAACCTGCTTCTCATAATGTATTTTTAAGAGGTATGCCAGCTTGATTGTTTGCAAATCTGAAGCTTACACACCCAAACACCCATTTCACGTACCAACCTATGCCCCGTTGAATGATACTCCTAAGCAGTTTAAATGTTTTTGAAAATTCCTCGGTAATAAAAAAGTTAAAGCTACCGTATGTTGCCCTTTCCTACGAAATTTGAAAGCTACTGTCATTTTGTGGTCACAGTGGAACTCATGCTGAAAGAGTCTCAGTTTGAGAATGCCCCAGGCTTCTCTCAACCACACAAGTGCAGGTGATAGTTTATGTTTCTGTCACTCATGTTAGGGCACCACTTTTGAAATGTTTTAGACGACTTCCCTAACGTGTCCTTTTTAATATTTGCAGATCAATGGACACATAGTGGTGAAGTCAAGGAGCTGAGAATCGTACTTGTTGGAAGGGCAGGAACAGGGAAAAGTGCCAGCGGAAACTCCATCCTACGTGAGGCAGGGTTTGTGTCCAGGATGTCAGCGAAGCCAGTGACTACAGAGTGTGAGAAGAGAAATACTCCCTGGGGGGCGCGACGCCTGGTGGTCGTCGACACGCCTGGGTTCTTTAACACAAATGCATCAAGAGAAGACGTGAACCACGATAGGCAAGTGTGTCTGCAACTCTGCCAACCGGGACCTCATGTTATACTCCTTGTGCTCAAGACTGGATCTTTCAGCCAAAGAGATAAGGAGTCTCTGGACACCATCCAGAGGGTGTTTGGAAGGAAAGCACTGAACTACACGGCCCTTCTGCTCACCCGGAAGGAGAACCTAGGAGAAATGTCAATAGCACAATTCATTTCAGAATGTGACCCAAATCTCCGACAGTTGATTGGTAAATGTGGGGGTCGTTGCTGTGCTTTCAACAACAGGGCGACCGGGGAAGAAAACTTGCAGCAGGTGTCAGAGTTTATTGATATGATAGAAAAGATGGAGACGGTGAATGGGGGATATTTTACTGTTAAAGACACACAGCAGTGCAAACTTTTCTAACACAGATAAGAGGTACAACAGTTAATGCCCAACGTCACATCCAGATTCGATTGCAAGACTCCTAAGAAGTGTCATTCCCTGCAGACTCTAATATGCTAAGTGCTCTGTCTCTTCAGTTCTTCAAATCCAAACTAAGGGATCATTTATTAAATCTCTCCTAAGTCTCCCTGACAACATGACAGTAATGGCGCCCTGCTCATGATCCATGGTACCTTTCTGGCGTAGTCCTAAATATGCATCATTTATTCAAATTATATATTCAGATTTTACTTAAAATACTCGAGCTCTCCCTATCACTGATATGTCCTGATATTACCACTTTATTTCTGTTCATTAAAACCAGTGACTAACGTCTCTCACCTTCCAAGTGTGATACTGTATTTTTGAGTGACTGCTAAATACAAGTCTCCTGCTATTTAATTGTTTACCTTACAATTTCACCATTCAATATAAATAATACGACGTTTTCTTATCAAACGGAACTTTTATGGTACAAAGCATATACAGCTTAAAAAACTGTATACTCCTCACCAACAGAGAAAAAAAAGGGAAATCCTGCCCTGCAGCTGTGTAAGCTTCCTTCATATATTCTAACCAGAAATGGTATTGGGTATACTAGTAGATACATACATATTTACACAGACAAGAGTACAGCATATACAGCAGAAGTGGATGCCACACTCCCATACTCTAATAGTAATGTATAGGCAGCAGCAGTGGGTCAGCAAGTGCACGTGCGTACCCAAACACACTCACACACATGCACACACATGCACCTACACACATACATGCGCACAGACACACTTACATAAGCACACACACATACACACACACCCTTTACAGCATACTTCATTCATACATATGAAACAGTAATCACATTCTGTTGGGTTTGGTCTGTCCTGGTGTAAGGGCTCAATTGCATGTGAACCTGGCATCCTGATGTTTTGTTTACCCTGTCAACTCATCTAGTGGGTGCGCAAAAGCTTGGGACTATCCATAATAATCCCAAGGTCCAGAAACTGTTGTGTGACCTACAGGGGCACAGCAAACAACTATTCATGACCAGTGAATTACTGTTTGAGACCTGGGTAAATAAGATACAGGCATGATGCCAGCGTACCACGTTTTGTAAATAAATACACCTGAAGAGACGTCTTTTTGTGTATCTGAAGACAGTACAGTCTGTTAGATCCACTTGTGTAAAATTAGTTTTTTTGTGAGGCCCCAAGGCTCTTACTCTAATATTCCCTGCAAATGTATAGTGTCGGATAAAGATGTAACACATGCGTGGTAACCACATTTTGTGTATGGAAAGAGACAACGTACTGTAACCTGTTTGGATGTCCCCATTCTTACTATTGTAGAAGAGGGAGGCAAGACACAGCTTCCACTGCCATTGGAAGTGTACTACCTTCATTGGTGTGGCTAGAGGAAGGAGACGCAAACACTGAAGTGAGGGAGGATGGAGAGACGGGGCTGCTGATTATATTTTCCTATGCACTGCCATTTGGTGGATTGTACAAGTGAAGCAGTAAGTGTGTAGACTCTGATGTTAAAAGTGGGAATTTTCTTGGTCAAGGGCAGCCCTTTATATATGAATTTATTTATTTTGTCGGTACAGATTATATGGAGCCAACCAGATCCTGAGGGGCAACAGAGTGCTTTGCATAGGGGTTGAAACAACAATAGCAACATCATAGACAAAGGAGAGGAGAACAATACAAAAACACAGAGGAAAATAAACCTATACAAACGGAGACCATGGTAGCAGATTTAGGTCAATATGAGGACAATGCCCTTTATCACTGCTGTCCCGGGGCATACCCTTCAATGGCTCTGCAAACTGGGACAAGTACAAGCCTTCTACACTTGAGTCCCAATAGTATCAAGGGCTTCTCAGGGAGATTAGTGTAGGAGGTTACTCATGCTCAAAATTCAGTACCACCTCCTCAGCAGCAAACCAAGATTAATATCCAAACTCATGCTTCTCTTTGTAGAAAAGTCAAGTACTAGACATCTATGACACTCTTAATAATGCACAAATAACTGGTTCACGGGTGTGAGTCTTTCTGCTCTAAGCACTCTGCTGTCTAGGCCTCCAGCTGTCTCAAATAGGTCCTACCCTTCCCCTGCATATTTCCTCCAAGGGGGAAAAGACAGGTAAGAGCAGTTCCTCTAAATGGCCAATTTGGAAAAGATCGTGATGATTTTACTGTTGAATCTGATCTGGGAAGGGAAAAATTAAATTTCAGATCTTGTTGCCCTCACACACCTGTTAGGGTGTCATGCTTCATCATTGGGCGCTCCTCGTCGGACCGGCGCTGCAATGTCCAACGGGCCTGGTGGCATCTTTAGCGGAGATCTTTTGATCTGAGAACGCCGTTTTGTGTGAAGACCATGTGTATGACTGTGGAGGGTAATAGCTCCTAAGAATGTGGGGATTCGGAAAAACTAAAATAGACCCTGGCCCCTCAGTAATTTTAATTAGGTTAAGTAGGGCTGGGACTAGGTAAAACCAGGGAGGCTACTCAGGTGATTCTAGGTATCAGGGTAGCCTATAGTTGACAGGGGTCAACATGTTTCGTGTCATGGATGCTCAAACTCGAGCGACACTTCTTCAGGACCGTGGGACCAATTATAAGTACATATACCACAATTTCTTATAACGGGGTACTTAAGGTCAACCACATGTAAAGCTGAACCTAAATATGGAACAGAATAGATGGCTCCGCCTCAGAGTGAGGGGGTCAGAGCTTCATAGGTGAAGGAGTAGCAACCGGACCACTGGAACGGTCCCACCAAAAAGTAGCGGGGGGCAGGCCAAAACAGGACGTGTCTGCTCCTCACCTGAAGAACAATCCTACTTCTTATCTAAATCTAATACTTATTTTGATAATTTAATTGAGACTAAATTTGATTTCAATAAACTCTCCGTGGAAGAGGATAACTCTTATCATTTTAAATCTAGTTCCAGATACTATGGTGGTCAAACTAAAGCAGGTAAACTCTTTGCATATTATCCTCAAATTTAAAAAGAGCGAACCAAAATAGAAACTATTTTAAGAGGTGATACCATGCCTCTTTTTGGAGACAATGATATCCTTAATTAATTTACTATATTCTATCAAATTCTATGTACGCCAGAGTTAGACCCTCTACAACCTGATATTAACTCCTATCATTCTTCCATCCATAAGGAATTTGATTTAAACACTGATTTTTCACTCCTTGGTTCTGATATCACAACTTATGATATTCGTACTGCCACTAACTTTATTAAAAAAGGTAAAGCTCCGGGGCCTGATGTTTTCCCTATTGAATTCTACCTCCAATCCCCAAATTACATGAATTATTTACTTTCTTGACTTCTTCCAATTCTGCTACCAGGACATTTCAAGAGGCCTTAATATGCCTTAAACCAAAAGATAATAATGATCATAAGTTATGCAAAAATTATAGACCAATATCCTTAGTTAACTCTGATTATGAGATTCTTGCCAAGATTGTGGTTTACGCCTTGATCCTCTCCTCCCTAATTTAATTGGTCATGAGCAAGATGGTTTTGTTAAACAACTCTGATAATACCGGGCTTTTCTTAGTTACACTGGAAATTTTTATTCTCTACACTTTCACAGTTTGGTTTTGGGGAAAAGTCCATTAACTTATTCTCTCTTTTATATTCTTCCCCTTACGCATCTATATGTGTCAATAGCCCAATCGTCTTTCCTTTTCCTTTACACAGAGTTGTACGACAAGGCTGTCTCCTATCACCTCTTCTTTTCATTCATGTTCTCGATCATTTTCTATCTAAAATTCGACAAAATAGTGCCATAAAAGGACACTTGGTGGCAGTGGAGTCACGTCTCTTTTACATGCTCGCTATTTTATTATTGGACTTTCTTCCATCCACCCTTTCATCCAGCCATCCATCCACCCACCCATCATTTATCCACCCACCCTTTCATCCATCCATCAACCTGTCATTCATCCACCCACCCTTTCATCCACCCATCCTTCATCCATCCACCCTTTCATCCATCCACCACCCATCATTCATCCACCCACCCTTTCATCCATCCATCCGTACATCCTTCATCCATCCACCCTTTCATCCATCCACCACCCATCATTCATCCACCCACACTTTCATCCATCCATCCGTACATCCTTCATCCATCCACCCTTTCATCCATCCACCACCCATCATTCATCCACCCATCCTTTCATCCATCCACCCTTTCATCCATATCCACCCACCCTTTCATCCATCCATCCACCCATCATTCATCCACACATTAATCCATCAATCATCCACCCATTAATCACTCATGTATTCTGAGCCATGTCAAAGACCTTACAATAATGGCATTGCGTCACTGTATCTGTTTTCCTGTCAATGTATTAATTGACTTTTGTGCCGGTTTTCCAATTTTAACTTCAGTTTTTCCGTCTGTGCTGCCAGTTTTCAAGCAATGGTTTTCAAGCAATGCTTAAAATTCCATTCGTTTCCTGTGCTGTCTGTTTTCCCGTCAATGTCTGTGCTGCCAGTTTTCATTGCGTCAGTGTATCTTTTTTCCCGTCTGTGTTCCCGTCTGTGCTGTCTGTGCCACTTGTTTTCCCATCAATGTCTGTGCTGCCAGTTTTCATCGCGTCAGTGTATCTTTTTTCCCATCTGTGCTGTCTGTTTTCCCGTCTGTGCCACCTGTTTTCCCGTCAATGTCTGTGCTGCCAGTTTTCATTGCGTCAGTGTATCTTTTTTCCCGTCTGTGCTGTCTGTTTTCCCGTCTGTGCTGTCTGTGCCACCTGTTTTCCCATCAATGTCTGTGCTGCCAGTTTTCATCGCGTCAGTGTATCTTTTTTCCCATCTGTGCTGTCTGTTTTCCCGTCTGTGCCACCTGTTTTCCCGTCAATGTCTGTGCTGCCAGTTTTCATTGCGTCAGTGTATCTTTTTTCCCGTCTGTGCTGTCTGTTTTCCCGTCTGTGCTGTCTGTGCCACCTGTTTTCCCATCAATGTCTGTGCTGCCAGTTTTCATCGCGTCAGTGTATCTTTTTTCCCGTCTGTGCTGTCTGTTTTCCCGTCTGTGCTGTCTGTGCCACCTGTTTTCCCGTCAATGTATTAATTGAATTTTGTGCCGGTTTTCCAGTTTTAACATATCATCAATGCTTATACTTTACATCGCAGTAACGTTTTTCCATTTTTAACAATTTTATTATAACAATGCTTACAATTTTAACATCGCATTAACGTTTACATCGTAAAGTTGCGTTGTTCTGGCTTACGTTGGTATGTCTTACGATGTAAACGTGTACGCGCTGCTGTGCCTTACGATGTAAACGTTATTGCAATGTTCTAATTGCGTTGTTCTGGCTTAAGTTGGTATGCCTTACGATGTAAACGTGTACGCGTTGCTGTGCCTTACGATGTAAATGTTATTGCAATGTTCTAATTGCGTTGTTCTGGCTTACTTTGGTATGCCTTACGATGTAAACGGGTACGCGTTGCTGTGCATTACGATGTAAACGTGTACGCGTTGCTGTGCCTTACGATGTAAACGTGTACGTGCTGCTGTGCCTTGCGATGTAAATGTGTACGCGTTGCTGTGCCTTACGATGTAAACGTGTACGCGTTGCTGTGCCTTACGATGTAAACGGTATTGCGATGTTCTAATTGCGTTGTGATGTCCCCCCCCCGAAGTGATCACATCGTAGCGATGGGTGTTCGCCATCCGAGAAGGTGTTACAAGTTACACTCTCGCTTAATTTCCTAAAGTGGACGAATGGTCTTATCACCACCTCACCCAGGTCCCCCTCTTCATTATATCACTGAATGCTATCCCCTGTACCAAAGTGATAAAATACATGATTATCTATCAGTGAAATGAACTGTGAGAATATGTATGAGTTTTTACTTGATTGTATTTTGCATAATGTACACTCTTGAAAAAGAATGGAATAACACAAAAAACCTGAATCGTAATGGGTCACATTCCAACCCAGCTCATCAGTATTAATGAGGTAGGTCACACACTGCAACTCACTATGACCGCCATGTTTGTGACTGCATTTCAATAAAGTAATCCTTTTTAACTGCAGCTTATTTTCCTTAAAGGGCTTCGGGTTGCATTCAAAAAGAAAAGATGATTTTTTTAATTTGAGAGTTTGCAGTGGTGCCAGTTGTACCCGGCAATTTTTTTTAACATGCACAAATGGTGGAGGGTGGGACCTCCTCCCCTTTTTGCGAGTGAGTTGCCAACCCAACTTGGGGGTGGTAACGTTTCAATGGTTTCAACCGCTATTTGAGTCTTTAAGCATTGTTATGTATGGATAAAAATCTTCTTTTGGAAAAACCTCCTATAGACTTCTTCCAAATAGCGATTTCTTATCCATTTCTAAATCTATTTTATGGGTTCGAAAAAAATGAAAGACTCCTAAAATGGGTTTAGTACATCACTAAATACAGATTTTCAGTTGTCAACCCTCAATCGAAGCTTTTGTGACTCAAATACTGCTTTTTACATCGGGCCGTTTGTTCCGAAACTACTTGTAGATTGCAAAAAACATTACATGTTCTGATAATACAAGTTTCTCATTAACCCCTTCCATGCCCATGACGGAACGGTTCCGTCATGAGCATCGGTTGCGCTGTGCTCATGACGGAACCGTTCCGTCATGGGCCCGCCCGCGCTCGAACCCTTCAGCACCGCGGGGGAATTCCCGCAGCGCTGAAGGGGTTAAGGGCCTAATGTATATAATTTATGTTTGTGATGACCTAATAGCAAATGTTTACAATTCACTATTAGGTCATTACAAACAGTGAAGTACTAAAGTGTGCTTTACACTGTTCACGATTCCCAGTGGGTCGCTAATAGAGCTATCTTATTAATATTAATGAGCTAGGTCACAATTTGCAGCCCATTGGGAAGTGCGGAAATCAGAGGGATGGTGGCCTGCTGGGGTCATCACACTCTGTCTGTCTGTGATTGCTTTTAAATGAAGCAATGTTTTTGTTTTTTTAACTGCAGCCCTTTTTCCTTACAGAGAACAGGATGCATTTCAAACAGAAAAATGAAGCTTTCTTTTCATTTTTGTAAAGTAGGCAGTGGTCTGTGGGACCGCTGCCTGCTCTTGAAAAATGTTTTTACAACCACTCACATGAGGCAAGGAGTCTCTTGGGGACCCCTTCCCATTTGCGAATGGGTCACCACCTAGTTGAGGTAGGCTGTCAGATGCTAATGTTTTGCAACTGCATTTCAGTCACAAAAAATTTACACGTACCAATGCGAGTCACTATGAGGAAGGGACGCCCTTAAAATACCTTTTCCTAGTACTGAATCACAAACCCAAGATCCGATTCGGTAATAGGTAACTGAATTGCAAAATAGGGTTCTGTACATTTTAAAAGGCTTTTTTGCAGTCGCAAATGGCCCGATTCTGGGAATCAGGTAATTTGCAAGCTCAAATTAACTATGTTTATTTGGCCTTAATAATGGTGAAGTATGAGTTTTTCAAACTTTTTGCCTTAATTGATGTAATATTAAGATGGCTGAGTGTTGCCAGGCTTGTGCCCTCTGTAACAATTTGCCCATTTTACCGCTGCCTTTCTTTCCTCCTAAGCCCTGGACCAACAGGGGTTAAACTAGCTCTGGATGTTCTGCTCCAAGCCAAAGATGGCGGCTGAAGCACTCCTTCAAACCCCTGACAATAGTGTAAGCTAGTCTAGATTCCACACTCTGGCCCTGCCAAAGCCTCGTCAACTCCCTGTAGTTGACTTTACATGCGTAATGCTCTTCCAGACCCTGAACTGATGGTGCTACACATGCACAGACCCACCCCTTCCCAGGAAGGGTGGATATCAAGGCAGAAGAGGAGGCCCGCTTAAACTCTTCACCTTGTTCTTCAGTGCACACAGGAGGCATGCCACCGCACTACTGCGCGAGCAACATCAGTATCTAGTGAGGAAGCCTGGTGCCCATTAGCCACCTCTCAACTTTGGTGCAATGCATCCTATTCAGGCCCAGGGAGAGGAGTGATGCACCACCCGTTAGTCTTGTAAGAAGTTGTGTTCAATAAGTCTTATAGTCTTTGTTGTAGTTGTCATAGACAGTCTTTTATTACAAACTGTCAGCCAGCGCGTTTCGTTCATAACAATGAACTTCTTCAGGGCTGTGAGAAGATAGACTGCAGCCGTCTGCTCCGTCCGGACGGAGCAGACGGCTGCAGTCTATCTTCTCACAGCCCTGAAGAAGTTCATTGTTATGAACGAAACGCGCTGGCTGACAATTTCCCTCATTTTGGATTAATTTCCTCTCCCTGGGTCCATTAACTCTCTGCTTTGCAGTTGGCACCAAACAACGGCAGGTGCTGGAGGAACGCATGCACACCCAACTTGAATGATCATCGAATATCTTCACACAAAGGGAACATAGCAGGGTAGTGCGGTCATTGTGTCAGCCGTTGTCCGCCTCTGTACCTCGTTTATCCTATTCAGGCCCTTCTGGTTTCACCCTCTGACAGGCCTTTTATTTCTCTAAATATTGCATTCCCTTTCGTTTCTTTGAAGCCTCCTCCACACTCGAGTCAAGAGGAAAATCGCTCTTCAAATCACAGGCTCAGCGCTATCATAGTGATGGGTTCTAATCAAAACTCACTAGCAGAGCTGAAGTTGACATGCCATGTACAGACCCTGCCCCCGTACACAATATCTAAATGTGACCAGTCATGCACAACCCACACAGGGGCATCTACTGGTCATCAGCCGCCCACAGTGTCACTCGGGTGGATCTAAATGTGACCAGGCATGTGCAACCCCACACATGTACATGCAAAGGTGACCCGTCATGCACTGCCCCCCCCCACAGTTAGCTCTGCAAGTGACCATGAATGTACAGCCCCACACAGGTACATCTAAAGATGATTAGGCATGTGCAACCCCACACATGTACATGCAAAGGTGACCCATCATGCACTGCCCCCCCCACAGTTAGGTCTGCAAGTGACCATGTATGTACAGCCCCACACAGGTACATCTAAAGATGATTAGGCATGTACAACCCCACACATGTACATGCAAAGGTGACCCGTCATGCACTGCCCCCCCCACAGTTAGCTCTGCAAGTGACCATGTATGTACAGCCCCACACAGGTACATCTAAAGATGATTTGGCATGTACAACCCCACACATGTAAATGCAAAGGTGACCCATCATGCACTGCCCCCCCCACAGTTAGGTCTGCAAGTGACCATGTATGTACAGCCCCACACAGGTACATCTAAAGATGATTAGGCATGTACAACCCCACACATGTACATGCAAAGGTGACCCATCATGCACTGCCCCCCCCCACAGTTAGGTCTGCAAGTGACCATGTATGTACAGCCCCACACAGGTACATCTAAAGATGATTAGGCATGTGCAATCCCACACATGTACATGCAAAGGTGACCCGTCATGCACTGCCCCCCCACAGTTAGCTCTGCAAGTGACCATGTATGTACAGCCCCACACGGGTACATCTAAAGATGATTAGGCATGTACAACCCCACACATGCACATGCAAAGGTGACCCGTCATGCACTGCCCCCCCCACAGTTAGCTATGCAAGTGACCATGTATGTACAGCCCCACACGGGTACATCTAAATGTGACCAGGCATGTGCAACCCCACACATGTACATGCAAAGGTGACCCGTCATGCACTGCCCACCCCCACAGTTAGGTCTGCAAGTGACCATGTATGTACAGCCCCACACGGGTACATCTAAAGATGATTAGGCATGTACAACCTCACATAGGCACACTTGGAAATGACCAGGTTAACACAGCTCCCCTTACACAGGTACATTCAGATGTAATCAGACATGCACAGTCTCAAACAGATAGATCGACATGTGACCAGGTATGTACAGCCCAACACAGGTTTAAATCCGTAGTGTATCATTTATTGGAAGTCTTACCTGGGCCAACAAGGAGGGCAGCAGCCAGAAGAGAGCCGAAGACAGCCTTCATCCTTCAAAGTGATGGAGCAGTGATGGGTAGAAGGGATGCTGGTGACGTCTGTGTATGTTACCTGTGCCTAATGTTTCTGTGTGAGGTCTGAGTGTGATGTCAGTGCGTGGAATCTGTGTGTGATGTCCGCATGTGTCTCGTATGTGGTCTCTGTGCTGCCTTTATATATCATCATAGTGTTGTGTAAATGCAGCTCTTGGAAACACATGCTCACAAAACACACCAGTTCTATCGTTTGACACCATTGTTCGCATGTTCCATTAAATCCTGCCCCACGGCAATGTCGCATCTTACAATGCTCCAAAGGTATCTATCACAAAGTCACATTTCTTTGTCACTGTCACTACCACTAAACACAAAAAACAAGCAGGCACGCGAAGCAGGCGTGAGGACGCAATCAACAATAGGACCATGGCGAGGGAACGCCGTTCCACTCATAAATCTGCATTTCTTTAACAAAGAAAGAGAGACCCAGGCCTGTCATCAATGGCAGCTTCTGCTTTCCAGTCCCTCGGTTGCTATGGTTACTGGCACGAGTCTTTAGGAGCATCACTTTGTGCACATGTCCTCGGGCTCGAGCCTCGGGTGGGATGACGGGTGTCGGTCATTGCTCCGCTAGGGAGGACGGGCCCAGGGTGGGGTATGTGACCCGATGTGAGAGAGCGCAAAGGACTGTGGGTGAGTGTAGGAGCCTTGACCTGGCAGGGCCCTTGTAGTGATGCACCTGTGTGATATGGGGGCAACATAGCATCATGAACATTAATACACTGGGACAGGCACGCAACACCCATTGGACTCAAAGGGCGTCAGCCCCCCCCGTGGTGTGTGGCAGCCCGGCTCTGAGACCCCTTCTCAGGCACACACACAGCCGCACCCGAGCACTTCACCGGTCTATAAAAGACCATTTGCAAGTTAATGAGGCCTTGCTGTTGTTTCACCCCTCCTAAGAGCCCCTGCAGCTCCACTCTGACTATTGCTTAATGATTCAGCCTTTCCCAGCAGGTACTGTGCACATGGGCACCGGGCACAAAGGTTCAACTTGGCTCAACTTCTCTGCATTGGATTTTACTGAGCTTTCATTGCTTCCACTGACTGGACTCACTATGGGGCTCATTAGGATGGCGGGCGGAGGCACAACTGCGGTGCTGGCGGAAAATGACCTTTTCCGCACTCCAGCAGCGGTCTTCACGCTCGCCATATTACAATGGGCAAACACAGCCAAGCATATCTGTGGTGAGGAACGAGCAGATCCAGTCTAGGACAGTTCCCTGTATGCCGGCTTTGAGTATGTCTGGTGGTTAGTGTGCAGTGAGAGACAGTGTCGAAGGTTGCAGACAGGTCGAGGAGGATGAGGGCTGCAGGTGGCCCTGGTCCAAGAGGGTTCGAATGTCATCTGTGGTGGCGAGTAGGGCAGTCTCGGAGCTGTGATTGGATCGTAATCCGCATTGGGATGGGTAGAGGACGGCGTGTTCTTCTATGAACGTGTCAGTTCCTTGTTGTGAGAAGTTGGCCTGGTATATGATGTTCACTAGTTAAAGTGACCACCTTGTACCATGCCAAGCAACCCTTATGGTGTGGTTGTAAGTCAACCTTTTCGGACTAGCTGCCCTAGTGGTAACGTAGACTAAGCAGTCTTTGAGGCTAAACTCGTTAAAGCGTGTTACGCAAGCTGTTTTACCATATGTAACCCCCCTTTATACCAATGAAAGGACACCACACAGCTATATATTCAAAATATATATGTATTTATTTCTCAAAGTATCCCCTAGACTCTTTATGAGCACAGGGTCACAAATCGTTAAACAAGAAAACGTTAGGATATACAGAAGTTGCACTTTATATGGATGGGCCCTGGTGGCCACTCAAACCATATACTAAAATAGTGGTATAAGTACCACGAATAGGAAAGGGAAAAGGCCTAGGGCCTCTAGAATCGCTGGGCCTACAAGGAGCTAACTTCAGTTAGTGACCAGGAGGTCCACGGGTCGCGTGTGCAGTGCGGACAGTCGCACGCGAGCTCCCATAGGTTTATAATGGGTGCGTAAAAGTCACAAAGTTACTGTAAAAAGGATCTTCCGGATGGACTATGAACTCAAGATTGGAAACACAGACACTAGAGATGTTACTCTACACTTGGGCACCGGAGTGCCAGCTTTACCTCACCCACAGGAAGCGGGTGCATAGGTCTCGAAGTGCGTCGGGTTTCTTCTTTATGTTCAATGGAGCCTGGAGGCAAAGCTGCTGCAGGCGGTCGGTCCGGAAGAGATGCGGTGGATCCAAGGGTGGATCGGAGTTGTAGAAGACCTGTAAGCAGAGGGGACAGTGTTCACAGTCACTAGCCAGTGACCAGCGTGGCACCAGATGGGTACCAGACGATGTCGGGTGCAAACAGGTGGAAAGGTGTAGCTTGTCTCTGCAGCCACGTGGTCCCTGAAGGTCGACGACGTCCAGGAGTTGGTTCACGAGCTGTCCCACGCAGGTTCTCGCTGTCGGCGGTGTCGGCGACTTGGTCAAAGCAAACAAGCCTTGGCAAAAGCAATTGTTGTGGAAAACAAAGAAAGCTGTTGGCTCTGACCAGCAAGGTCAGAGGGGCTGCTCCTTTGAAGGGGAGCAAGGGCCAGTCTGGAGCAACCAGACCAGTGGTGTAAGTTTCAAAGTTCGTCGCCAAGAGGGCCACTAGCCAACGGGCCAGTAACCGGTTAGGCGCGTCGAGATGCAAAGTGCAGAGGGGCCCCACGCAGATCGTGGAGATGCTGGAGGGCTCACCTTTGGTGCAGATGCTGCTCGGATGTTGGGCTTCTCAGGACCCAAAGCACAACTTGGAGGGAGCCTCTGTTTGTCGCGCTTGCAGCTCGTCGTGGTCTTTTCAAGATGGCTGGCTCCACGTGTCTCGGTGCCTCCACGGGTTCCTTCTTTTCAGGGACTGTGGATCGGGCGGTGAGAGGTCTGGAGGTCCAGGTCTTGTCAGTCTCTGGGCTCGGGCTCCGGCGGGAGGCGGTGGCAAAGCAGACGTCGAGTTGCTGGATGGTGCTTGCGTTAGCAAGGTGGTCACTCCCTGACCACAGGGGAGATTTCCTTCAGTCCTCTGTGCAGCAGAGCGTCGAAGTTCCCGTCTTCTTCTTTGTAGTAAGTTGATTCCAGGATGTCTAAAGTCTTAGGACACAGCTCCTACCTTTAAGCGGATTCTAGGGGCCGGACTACCTGCTAGGTCCCTCCCTATGGGTGGGACCAGGAAGGGGGGTGGTTACACCCCCAATCCTTTGTCCAGCTCGCCCCAGGCCCGGGACTGGTGTGCCCCAGGACCGGTTTGAACTGGCATATGCACCGAGGCTCCTTGTGAGCCACAGGCATGTTTGGTTCTTTTCAAGCCCTACCTGACCAATACACAAAATCCTGTCTGGGGTGGTGCTCGCACCTCCCAGGGCAGGAAACCCTTTGTCCACGTCTCCCAAGCTGGAAGGACTCCCAGCAGCAGGAGGGCAGACTTGTGTCTGTGGTGGCAGCATCCATTTTGTGGAGCTGAGGCTATGTCTGATTTTACCCGGGTTTCAGGTACTGTACATGTCGTGTCCCTCTAGAAGGGTGGAATGCTAACCCCGTCGCTAGAATTGGCGAGGGGTTAGTATTCCAATTCGTATGACACCTTACTCGACATGTTTTGATAAAGTCAAACCAGAGTTAGCATTTAACCGCGAGGTTCATAATGCACTTAAGAGTATATGGTATGACGATATCTGGAAACGGTAGAAGGAAGTTGTTCCGACCACTGCAGACAGGCTCAGCTCATGCCAGAGCACCATCTCACATGGAAACCAAGCACTCTGCCTTCAGGATTGTCAAGGCCTGCTATAGGAGTGGCTTATAGGTTAACATGTGTTCCATTTAAGGTTAGGTATAGGCATGCTACACCTAAGTAAGAGGGGGTTACACCAACTTACCCCAGCTGAGTGATCAGCCAGTTGTGTCAAATTTGTTAGGCCAGGCCAGGGGTGGCACAATACATGCTTCAGCCCCTGGTAGGCCTTAGACTCACCAATGCCCTGGGTACCTAGTGTACACTGGTACAGGGGCTCACAGGGTGATCTAGTTCCAATGGGTTATGCACCTAGGGTGCATGGAGTCCATTTTAAAGAGAGAGCAGACAGGCTGAGACCCTGAATGGCAGGATCTCAGGCCTACTAAGTCGAAAAACCAGCTAGACACTAGGCAAAAATTTGGGGGTAACCATAGTCAGATATCCACCTTCCTACACATGTTGACTTCTTTCTCTGCCACTTTGGCGGCGAAGGGGATAAGCGAGATGGGCGGGTAGTTTTTGAGGTCGGTTGGGTCAGTCATGGGATTTTTGAGCAGGAGTCTGACTTTGGCGCGCTTCCAGTCATCTGGGAAGGTGCCTGTTTTGAAGGGGATGTTGATGGTGTGTTGCAGTTGGGGTGTAATGGTGCCTGCAGCTCTGTGGTAGATGGGCGGGGTCAGGGGTCATTGGGTCATTGGGTGCCCTCGAGTGGATGCCTTTCATGGTCGCGGTGGTGTTCATGGTCGTGATTGGTGTCCAGCTGGAGATGGTGGGCTGGCTGGTGTCTTGGGGAGGCAAGGGGCTGGCTGAGGTGTCTTGTGGGTGGTCGGTGAAGTTGACGTAGAGTGTTCTGATCTTGAGGTGGAAGAAGGTTCTGAGATTGACGTGGAGGTCCTGGGATGAGGTGATGTCTGTGGCTTCGCTGCGTGGGTTGGTGAATTCCTGGATGACGTTGAAGAGTTCCTTTGAGTTGGTGAGGATTTTGTTGTGGATGAAGTTCCTTTTGGTTGCTCTGATTTGGTTGCGGTAGTCCATCATGACATTCTTGTAGGTGGAGTAGCAGTAGACTCATACATGTCCACTCAAATACAGCTCTTGTCCCAATATGCGGTCATAGTGGGATCACAACAAAGACATTTGCATCTAACACATGGTTAGGATATGCTGCCCACTAGCACCTACGGTATTTGTTCTGATTGTGCTCAGAAAGGCCAGGGGCCAGAGCCAAATTTGCATTTCTTTGGTACCAATGGGCTTTGTCATACCAGGTCTGTAGACAATGATGAGTTGAGAATAAAGACAAATTTAGGTGCATCTAATAAATATGACTTCTCCACCTCTGCTCATCTGAGACAGCAGACAGGAACAGGAATCAAAGTGGCACAACACACTAGTGCTTCGGAGCTTCATGCTTCATTGTGAAATACTCTGCTTGTGCACCTCATTGCCCTGGTCTCTAAGTTACTGGATGCCACCTTGTGTATGCCAAATAAACACAAATCTTCTTGAAAGTCTCATCCATTGCAAGCGCACCCTTACCCAGGCTGCAGTAGCAGACCTTTGGTGCCATTTTGGAGTGCTTCCTAGGGGTGGCATGATACATGCTTCAGCCCCTGGTAGGCCTCTGAGGTACCTATGCCCCAGTTACATAGTATACCATATACTAGGGGCTTTTAAGGCACTCCAGAATCCAATTAGATATGTACCTAATGTACATGTTAACCATTTTAGAGCAGAAGCAGCTAGGCTCTGGTCCTGATTAGCAGGGGCACAGCAAGACTAAGGTCGAAAAACAGTGAAACACCAGCAAAATGTGGGGGTACCCACGTGAAGCAGATCCTACTCTCTTACACAACCCCCCCCAAACGCAGGGACATTAAACTAAACTTGACCAGTTGAGTCTTCATGTTCTAAGTGGAAATACCTAGAGAGTCCATCTGCATTGACATGGTTACTCCCAGGTCTATGTTCCACTGTAAAGTCCATCACCTGTAGGAAAATGGACCACCTAAGCAGTTTGGGGGTTTCACCCTTCATTTGTTTTAGCCACAAGTGGGGCTTATGGTCTGTCTGAACAAGGAAGTGAGTACCAACCAAGTATGGCCTCAACTTCTTCAGATCCCAAACGACAGCAAAGGCCTCCCTCTCAATGGATGACCAACATTTCTCTCTAGGGGTCAGCCTTCTGCTTATGAAAGCTACTGGCTGATCCTGACCTTCATCATTCAATTGTGACAGTACAGCCTCTACCCCCAATTCAGATGCATCTGTTTGGACAATGAACTTCTTGGAGTAGTCAGGACTCTGCAGAATGGGAGCAGTGCACATGGCCTGCTTTAGGTCATCAAATGCCTTTTGACAGCTAGCTGTCCACTGAACCTTTTTGGGCATCTTTTTAGAAGTTAAGTCATTCAAGGGTGTCACTATTGCTCCATACCCTTTGACAAATCTCCTATAGTACCGAGTCAGGACAAAGAAGGCTCTCACCTGAGTCTGGGTAGTTGGAGCAACCCATTCCATTATGTTCTGGATTTTGCTCTGCAATCCTTGAACCTGGACTCCACCTACAAGGTGGCCCAGGTACACAACCTGACTCTGCCCTATCTGGCTTTAAGTAGGCTTGATAGTTAGGCCTGCTTTTTGCAGGGCCTCCAAAACATTCCTCAGTTGGACCAGGTGATCCTCCCAGGTGGAGCTAAAGACAGCAATATCATCTAGATATGCTGCACTAAAGTTTCCAGGCCTGTAAGGACTTAATTCACCAACCTTTGGAAAGTGTCAGGTGCGTTCTTCAAACCAAAGGGCATTACCAAAAATTGATAGTGCCCACTAGGGGTAGAAAATGCTGTCTCTGGCTTTGCATCATCAGCTAGTCTGGTCAAATGTGTTTAGAAACTTGGCTGAGGCCAAAGTATCCATTAGCTCATCTGACCTAGGGATGGGATGGGCATCAGTCCTAGTAAATGCATTGAGAACCCTGTAGTCTACACAAAACCTCATCTCTCTTTTCCCACCACTAGTGTGAGGTTTTGGTACCAGGACTACTGGATTAGCCCAAGGGCTTACTGAGGGTTCAATCACACCCAAATCCAACATCTTTTGGACTTCTGTCCTTATACAGTCCCTGACATGGTCAGGTTGCCTGTAGATCTTATTCTTCAATGGTAGACTGTCCCCAGTGTCCACCTCATGAGTGCACCAGGTGGTCTGACTTGGAGTCAGAGGAAACGTATGCCTAAACTGGCTGAGAAGGTTTCTGCAGTCAGTTTACGGCTGGGCAGTGAGGCTGCCTGCCAAGGCTACACCATCAACTGACCCATCATCAGGGTTCTGAGAAAGCAGGTCAGGGAGTGGGTCACTCTCTTCCTCTTGTCCTTCATCAGTAGCTCATGTCTGCCCTGTCAACATGTGGTTTTAGTCTGTTGACATGAAGTACCCTGTGGGGACTCCTAGGGGTTCCAAGGTCTACCAAGTAGGTAACCTCCCCTTTCTAATCAACAATTGTATGGGGGCCACTCCATTTGTCCTGGAGGGCTGCTGGGGCCACAGGGTCCAACACCCACACTTTCTGTCCTGATTGGTAAACAGTCAGTACAGCGTTTTGGTCATGCCAAGCGTTTTGTAGTTCATGGCTAGCCTCAAGGTTTTTGTTTGCCTTTTTCATGGTCTCAGCCATCCTGGAGCAGAGACCAAGTACATAGTCCACTATGTTTTGCTTTGGGGGCTTGAGAGGTAACTCCCATCCTTCCTTCACCAAACACAATGGACCCCTGACAGGGTGTCCAAACAAAAGTTCAAATGGGCTGTAACCAGCCCCCTTTGGAGGCACCTCCCTGTATGCAAATAAAAGGCAGGGCAAGAGCAGGTCCCATTTTTGTCTAAGCTTCTCTGGGAGTCCTTTGATCATGCCCTTTAAGGTTTTGTTGAATCTCTCAACTAAACCATTGCATTGTGGGTGATAGGGTGTGGTGAACTTGTAGTTCACTCCACACTCCTTCCACATAGCAGTCAAGTAACTAGACAAGAAGTTTGCATTACTGTCAGATACTCCCTCCTTAGGAAAGCCTACTCTTGAGAACACACTCAAGAGAGCTCTTACCACTACAGGTGCTGTAGTGGTCCTTAGGGGAATTGCCTCTGGGTACCTGGAGGCATGATTCACTACCACAAGTATAAAGCTGTTTAGGGATCCATGGGACCAACAATGTTAATCCCTACCCTGTCAAAGGGCACCCCCACCACAGGTAGTGATCAGGGTGGCCTTTGTAGTGTCACCTGCTTTGCCACTGGCTTAACAGGTTACACAGGAGTGACAAAACTCCTTTGTGACTTCAGACATGTGAGGCCAGTGAAAGTGAAGAACAATTCTGTCCCAAGTCTTGTTCTGGCCCAGGTGTCCTGCTAGAGGAATATCATGAGCTAGTGTCAATAGAAAATCCCTAAACTTCAGAGGTATAACCAACCTCCTGGATGCACCAGGCTTGGGGTCTCTACTCTCTGAGTAAAGGAGTCCATCATCTTAATGCACTTTATGGGTGCCACTAGCATTCCCAGCAGCCTCATCAGCAGCTTGCTTTCTGAGGGGTTTAAGAGAGGGGCAGGTTTTCTGCTCCTGACTCAGATCAGACCTGGAAGGGCCCCCTGTCCCCAAAAACTCAACCTGGACAGGTTCAAGCTCCTCTGGGACAGTTCCTTCGTCAGGCTCAAGATCATCTCCCTGAGGAGACTGATCAGCTTCCTGAGTCAGGTGGGAAGGCTCTTCGTTAACCCTACTGCTCCTCCTCTTGTGAGGCACCTGGTCCATTATTCCAGAATCCAGGTCCTGTTCAGTTTTAGACATTTTAGTCTGTGACCTGTTCACAGCAAAGACATGTGCAGGGATCCCTAACATTTCTGCATGTGTCCTGAGCTCCACTTCAGCCCATGCTGAAGTTTCTAGATCATTGCCAAGCAAGCACTGTGCTGGTAGGTCTGCACTTACCACAACCTTCTTAAGGCCAGTTACCCCTCCCCAGGAGAAGTTAACAACTGCCAGAGAATGGTCTGTTCTGACATTGCTAGCATCGGTCACTTGGTACATTTCACCAAGTATAATCTGCCCAGGATCCACAATATCTTTTTTCACCAATGTGACACTTGCTCCTGTGCCCCTGAATGCCCAAGCTTCTATTCCATTTATCAAAGGCTGCTGTCTGTATTTGCCCAAGTTACTGGGACTCACAAAAGGGGACATATCCATGCCCCCATCACTGACAAGCACAGCCTGAGTTGGAACTCTGACTAGGCCAGAGTCCATCTCAGAACCCAGGGTCAACCCTACTACACATTTATTCTGTGTATTCCCACCACCAATTGTACCTGCACCAGGGGGAGCAGGTGCCTTAGGGACATTGGTGGGGGCTGGAGTATTTTCTTTGGCCTTGGTGCAGTCACTAGTCAAGTGAGTTTTCTGTTGACAGATTTTGCACCAAGGTTTTTTGGCCTTTACCCTTTCCTGACTGTGAATCCCTGAAGAAGATTTTTGGGGCCCTTGAGAAGACTTCTGGTCTTTACCCTTGTCCCCACCCTTGTCAGCGTTTTTGGAATCTTGCTTCTTTGGGTCATCACCTTGGTTCTGTACCTTCTGTCTCACCCTGGTTCTGACCCATTTGTCTGCCTTCTTTTCCAATTCTTGGGGAGAGGTCTGATCAGAGTTTACCAGGTACTGGTGCATCAGCTGATTTTGACAGTTATTAAGAATCTGCTCCCTCATTATCAGATTATACAATCCTATGAAGTCACACACTTTACTGTCCAATAACCAACCTTCCAGAGCCTTAGCAGCACAGTCAACAAAGTCAACCCAGTCTTGATTTTGTGCTTCATGGGTGTCTTTGAAATTTAACCTGTATTGTTCAGTGGTTAGGCCAAACCCACCTATCAGTGCTCTTTTCAAGACCTGGTAATCATCAGCATCCTCTTCTCTTACAGTGAGGAGCTTGTCTCTACCTTTGTCTGCAAAGGAGAGCCATAAAATTACTGCCCACTGACCTTGAGGGACCTTCTGTACTTTACAGGCCCTCTACAAGGTAGTTATCCATTTGTGGATGTCATCCCCACTCTGGTAGGTTGGGACAATCTTACTTAGGTTGCTATGGTCATAGGACCTCTCCCTATCTCTAGGGAGATTGCTGCCACCAAAGGACTCTAGTCCCTCCTTTTTCCTAGCTCTGTAGAGCTCTAGGGCTTCCCTATCTAAGGCCGTCTGCTGCTTTCTGAGGTTGAACTTGTCTTGCTCATACTTCAGCAGTCTCTCTCTCCTCTCCTGAGAGGTTTATCTCCCTCTGTGAGAAGAGACAGAGTTCCCCATAGAGGAGCTAGACTGGACAGATCCCCTTGACAGAGATCTATCCCTTCTAGCCCTGTTGTCAGGTCTACCTGGAGGAATAAAGGCAGGAGCATTATTGTCATCTTCCTCATCCTCATCCAGGAGATCTGGGTTCACCAGAGTCTGGTCATTGTCACCAGTCTGGTCAGCATCAGAGGTAGGGTCAGGGTAGATTCCACCCCTAGGCCCACCCTCAGGTGCTGCCCCACCCACACTGTCTATCCCATCAGGCCCACTAGGCCCTGTGATATCATCCAGCTTAAGTATCTTTGTGAGATGCTGGGTGGATGGACTTTTGCCTGTCTTCAGCTTCCCAATGGAACATAAGGCCCTAAGCTGAGCAAAGGAGAGATCCTCATATTTATAGGGCAGTAGCTCATTGGTTCCTGGGAGGGACCCACTGGTTCCTGGCTAGTTAGACATTACTAATGTGGTGTGGTGTATTGCACTACCTACACTAGCGTGGCCTACTAAACTCTCTTGAGTTGTAGAAAGGGTGTGCTATTCCTTAACACACAACTCTGAGTTCAGTAGAACTTACTGTAGCTAAACTTGATTTTATATGTACCTCAGGTACCTTTAGTGGTTTTCAGTTGATCAATTCAATTGAGATTATCTGGTAAAACAATAGCAAGCTGGAATCCCACACGCTGCACACCAATGTGAGAAGGTGGCCTGACATATGCTGTCCACTAGCTCTAGTGGGCACCTTGTATCAGTGCAAACAACCCCTTATGGTGATATGTTAAAGACAACCTTTATTGAAAGCTACCCTAGTGGTAGCTATGGAGAGCAGCCTTCAGGTTAAATCTTGAAGGAATGTAAAGCAGCTTGTTTTACTAGTCTATAATCTATTGAATGATCAAATGAAAAGACAACCACACCAGGTATATATTCAAAATATATGTATTTAAGATAAAACACACCCCTCTAGTCTCTTTATGAGACTGGAGTTCGAAGTACATTGTTTACAAGTTAGCAATTATCAGTAATAGCACAAATGCACGTTTGGGCCCTAGGGGCCTACCAAACCATATACCAAAAAAATGGTATAAGAACCCCGACTGGGATAGACACAAGGCCAAGGGCCTGTAAAATCGCTGGACCCCAAGGAACCACCCAAGGTAGTGACACAGGGGGCACACGTGGACTGTATGCAGTGTGTAAACACAACAGCGGGTTCCTGTTATCTTCTATGGGCAATGTCGCGGTTGGAAATTTAAAGATTAGGGACACTTCTAATCAAGTCAGGACCAAACCCTTTTGGACTTCAGAAGATCTAGGGCTAGCACCCACGGGAGCACCGGAGTACTCGAGTTACCTCACCCAGGGAAGCCGGGTGCATAGGTGTCTTTTGGTGTCGGGTCGCGTTGTCGATTGCAATGGAAGCCTGCAAAGAACTGCTTCTGCCGTGAAGAGGAGAAGTGTCCAAAGAGATCCAAGCCTGGATATAGGATGTAAGGAACCTTAAAGCAGAGGAGACAGAGTCTGGGTCACTAGCCAGTGACCGAGGGCAGGATGTACCAATGCCCACAGATGTCAGGTGCTTCAGATGAGTGGATGGGTGTCTTGACTCTTCAGCCACGAGGTCCAGGAGGCGTTGAAGAAGTC
This sequence comes from Triturus cristatus, assembly GCF_964204655.1. NCBI lineage: Eukaryota > Metazoa > Chordata > Amphibia > Caudata > Salamandridae > Triturus > Triturus cristatus. Next base: position 32,590,131 of record NC_140587.1, read on the forward strand.
CGTGAGACGGATTTAAGCTGGCCCATGAAGTCTGTCGAGTGCTGCGGTGTCGGCGACCAGATTGGACCCAACAAGCCTTGGCAACGGCAAGTCACAGTAATTCAGAGAAAGGACTGCGATGCAGACCAGCAAGGTCTGTGGGACTCACCCAGCAAGGGTAAGTCAGGGCACATCTGGGGCAACTAGAAAAGCCTACTTAGAAGAGGAGTTGCCTTCGTAGGGACCTACTAGCCAATGGGCTAGTGATCGCAAAGGAGCCTCGAGCGGTCGCACTTGAAACTGGCCCATGGGTCACTTGTGGAGTGGAGGCCAGCAATCTTCGGTGCAGGAGGTGCTTATAGCTGGGGCTACTCGGAGCCCAAAGCATAACTTCAAGGTTTACCAGGAAGATAGTGTTGCTGTAAAAGTTCACGGTGTCCAGGGGTCACTGTTTCACATCACCCACGATAGCCACGGGCCTCAGCTTTGTTGTGGACTCAGCGCAGCTTCGGGGAAGTCTGGAAATCCACCTCTGGTGATGCAAAGACTTCGGTGTCCGGCGGGAGCTTCAGCGATGCAGACTGGTCAGTTGCTTCTTTGGTACCTGCCAAGCAGGGGAGTCACTCCTTGACCCCAAGGGAGATTTCTTCAGTCTTCTAGTCAGGATGGAACGTCGAAGGTCCAGGATATATGTTGCAGAGTTTCGTCCAGTGTAATCTAAAGTCCTAGGGACTGAATTCCTATACTTATACTGAGTTTAGGGGATGGACTAACTCTAAGGCCCCACCTATGGGTGGGCTTGGAAAGAGGGGTGGTTACACCCATTTCCTTTGTGCAGTTTTCACGCCAGAGGAGGGGCAGCTATCCCCTGCAACCGGTTTGAACTGGACTATGCACAGGGACACCAAGTGTGCCCCCAGTGCTGGACTTCAAAGCACCAGGTAGTGCTCCCGGCCAGCCCCAATACACATCAGCCTGTCTGGGGAGGTGGTTACACCTCCCTTCGACAGGAAACCTATTGTCCAGGCCTCCCCAGCTGGAGTTTCGGTCAGCAGCAGGAGGCCAGACCCGTGTCTGTGGCAGAGGCATCCATTTTGTGATTCCAGGGCTCAGGAAAGTCCTACCGGGTTTGACCAGTGTGAACATGTCTCTCCCTCTAGAAGGGTGGAATGCTATCCCCGCCGCCAGAAGTGGCAGGGGGGTAGTATTCCAAAGCGTTTGACACCAAACACGACATGTTTTGATGCAGCCATTCCAAAGTTAGCATTTACCGCAAGGTTATAATGCACTTAAGAGTATATGGTATGGCTGTATCACAGAACAGCCATAAGGAAGGATTTCCGAAAGCTGCAGAGGGGCTCAGCTCATGCTTGGGCACCCTCTCACACAAAACCAAGCACTCTGGGTTCAGGATTGTCAAGGCCTGCCATAGGAGTGACTTATAGGTTTATATGTGTCTGTATATATAGGTGGATATAGGTAGCCTATACCATTGTAAGGGGTTCAAGCACACCCTTACCCAGGCTGCAGTAGCAGACCTGTGGTGCCATTTTGGAGTGCTTCCCAGGGGTAGCATAATACATGCTTCAGCCCCTGGTAGGCCTCTGAGGTACCTATGCCCTAGGTACATGGTACACCATATACTAGGGGCTCATAAGGCACTCCAGAATCTAATTAGATATGTACCTAATGTACATGCAAACCATTTTATAGAGGAAGCAGCTAGGCTGTGGTCCTGATTAGCAGGGCCATAGCCAGACTAAGGTCGTAAAACAGTGAAACACCAGCAAAAAGTGGGGGTACCCATGTGAAGCAGATCCTACTCTCCTACAGTAAACAAAAAGTGCAGCTCCACAGTCCGGCCCCGGTGCTGCCACTCCTTTGACCAGTACGGGCAGCGACACGAGCCTAAGCAGAGGCTCACGCTGCAGGAATGGGAGAGGCCGAGAGTGTCTCCCTCCGAGCCCGCACCCCGCCCCAGGCGTCCTGAAACGCTACCTGGGGGTGCGACCTCGCTCTCCTCTCCTCTTCCAGCGACTTGGGCCTCGATGCAATCTTTGTGAATTCTTGCCAGTGGCACTCGGGCCCTTCCTCGACGAGGTTGGTTCGAGGTCCCGCTCTGGCAACGTCGGGCTCGGGCAGGCGGCTCAGCTCCTCCGGGCTGCCGGTCCGGGCCTCTGATGCTACGAAGATCTCAGGCTGCAACAGTGCACACACATACAGCATCACTGAGACTCACTTGAGCTTCAGGTGCATGATCATCGGGCACTCCTCATGAAGGTCTCAGGCTGCACGAAGCACACGCACACAGCTTCGCTGAGACTCACATGGACTCCGGGTGTGCACGATAACAAGGCCTTCCTCACGAAGGTCTCAGGCTGCACAAAGCAGATGCACACAGCGTCGCTGAGACTCACTTGGACTCCGGGTGTGCACGATAACAAGGCAATCCTCACGAAAGACCCAGGCTGCACAAAGCACATGCACACAGCATTGCTGAGACTCACTTGGACTCCGGGTGTGCACGATAACAAGGCAATCCTCACGAAGGTCTCAGGCTGCACAAAGCACATGCACACAGCATCTCTGAGACTCACTTGGACTCCAGATGTGCACGATAACAAGGCAATCCTCACGAAGGTCTCACACAGCGTCGCTGAGACTCACATGGACTCTGGGTGCCCACGATCACAGGGCACTTCTTACCAGGGTCTCAGACTGCAAAAAGCACACGCACACAGCGTTGCTGAGACTCTCCTGGAAACTTTTGTGTTCCTGAGTTTCCGCAACACGGAGCCAGCTCACCTTGGGCCCTTGGGGAAAAGTTACTTCAGGACACAGCACACAGCAAAGTCCTTTCAAGCAGGGGGACACTGTACATATCAAAGTCCCTTAAGCCTCTCCTTGGTCAAAACAGCAAACTTCAGGCCAGCCCCCGAATACACAGCACGGGACAGTCCTTTCCTTCAGTCTCTTCAGTTGTTTCTTCCTTGCCAAAAGTTTCTATTGACCACGAAGTAGCTTCAGTCTTGTTCAAACTTGATCAATCCATTTCTCCAAAGTTTAGGGGCTTCAGCTCTCATAGTTATACCCCTAAATGTCTTTTAAGCAGATCCTACTCTCCTACAGTAAACAAAAAGTGCAGCTCCACATTCTTTGTGTTCAGGGGGGCACTGACCCCTGTTCAAACCAGTTCTGGGTGCCTCCCTGCCAGTGACACCTTCTTCCTTTGATTAGTGGGGGTCTGGATTCTCAACTACTCAGCAGGAGATGGGACCATTGTTTTATGGCAGCAACCAAGGCCTCTTCACCCCTAGGGGCTACTCCTCCCCCTACCCTCCAGATGCAGGTCAGCCTGTTGCTGTCTCACCTCCCTCCTGGGTCAAGACATTCCGCAGATCCTATCACTTTCAAATCCATACAGTCAATCCACAACCAGGCAGAGACACACAGAAATGTTAGAGTACATTAACCCAGCCAATTCTAAAAGAGTGGCTTCTAAACACACAATGCAAAAACCACCTTCATAAAAGGATGTGTATCACATTGTGAGTTCAGGCATACTAAACTTCACCTCTCCATCTTAAGCCTTTGGGAAGATAGGCTGGAAGCATATTACACAGTCTCCCCATTCTGTCCTATGGGCAAGATGGCCTTTCAACAGTGAAAAATGAAATGGAGATTATGTCACTGTCAGGACATGGTACACACCTTAGTACATGTCCTACCTTTCACATGCACTGCACCCTGCCCAGGGGGTACCTTGGACCTACCATAGGGGTGTCTGATGTGTATAGAAAGGGAAGGGTAAGGTCTGGCAAGTGGGTGCACTTGTCAGAACAACATGGCAGATTAACAAACTGCGTGCAGGCACTGCAATGGCAGGCCTGAGTTCCCTCTTTAAGGCTACTTGTGTGGGTGGTAGAATTAGTGCTGCAGGCCCAGTAGTAGCATTTGCATTACCAGCCCTGTCACACATAGTGCACTTTACTAGGGACTTTACTAATAAGGCAAACATACCAATCATGGACAACCAATTACGATACACTTTATACAGGGAGCACTTGCACTTTGACACTGATCAGCAGTGGCAAAGTGCCCAAAGCATCTAAGCCAGTCAAACGAAATCCATCACAGCATCAAAAATAGAGGAGGTAGAGGCCAAAAGTCAGGGGTTTTCATGCCATGAAATGCTAGGTCTAACACGTGTCTCCTCTAGCTGAAAAGTGGGGGGAACTACCCACCCTCATGGGAGTTCTCATCACTAAGTCAGAAAAATTTGGACAGACCATCAGCGTTGGCGTGTTCTGGTCCTGGGCGGTGTTCCACTGTGAAGTACATTCTCTGTAGGAAGATGGACCACCTCAACAGTTTTGGGTTCTAACCCCTCATCTGCATCAACCATCTGAGGAGCCTGTGGACTGTCTGAACCAGGAAGTGAGTTCCAAACATGTAACGCCTCAGCTTCTTCAGTGCCCAGACCACAGCAAAAACTTCCTTTTCAATTGCACTCCACCTCTGTTCTCTGGGAAGTAGCCTCCGGCTAATGAAAGCTAAAAGTTGGTCCAAGCCCTCGTCTTTCAATTGTGAGAGTTCCGCTCCCACACCATGCTCTGAAGCATCTGTCTGCACTACAAATTCCTTGGAGAAGTCAGGCACCTTGAGCACGGGCACCGTGCACATGGCAGTTTTCAGGGCATCAAAAGCGGTCTGGCAGGCAACAGTTCAGATCACCTTCTTGGGCTATTTGTTTGACATCAGTTCTGTCAAGGGGGCAACAATGGTGCCATACCCCTTCACAAACCGTCTGTAATACCCAGTGAGTCCTTGAAAGGCCCTCACTTCTGTCTGGGTCTTGGGGGGTTCCCAAGCCAGAATGGTATTAATATTTGCCTGTAGGGGCGCCACCTGGCCGCTCCCTACCTGGTGTCCTAGTTACACCACAGAATCCTGCCCTGTCTGGCACTTACTTGCCTTGATAGTTAGGCCCACCCTTTGCAAGACCTTCAACACTTCACAGAGGTGTTGCAAATGTTCCTCCCAACTGGAGCTGAACACAGCAATGTCATCCAGGTAGGCGGCGTTAAATTCCTCCAGCCCACTTAGCTCCTAGTTAACCAGTCTCTGGAAGGTGGCAGGGGCGTTATTCAACCCAAAGGGCATAACCCTGAACTGGTAGTGCCCCTCTGGCGTTGAGAACGCTGACCTCTCTTTGGCCCCCTCGGTCAAGGTAATCCGCAAGTACCCTGACGTCAAGTCAAATGTACTGAGGTACCGGGCAGCTCCCAGCCGATCCACGAGCTCATAAGCTCTGGGGATGGGGTGAGCGTCAGTCTTGGTGACTGCATTGAGCCCACAGTAATCCACACAGAACTGAAGTTCTGGAGTGGCACCTTGCGCAGCAGCTTTTGGCACAAGGACCACTGGGCTAGCCCAGGGGCTGCTGGATGGCTCAATCACCCCTAGCGCCAGCATCTTGGAAACCTCCTCCTTGATGCTGGCCCTGACCTTATCAGCTACTCTGTAAAATGTTTGTTTTACAGGCAGACTGTCTCCAGTGTCCCATCATGGACGCACAATGGGTGACTCCTGGGGTCAGGGAGAACAGGGAGACGAACTGACTCAATACCTGGTGACAGTTCAGGGTCAGGGTAGGCGAGAGGTTCACCCCCTCCACTGACCCATCCTTCTCCTTGGCTGACAGGAGGTCAGAAAGAGGTTCACTCTCTTCTTCCGCCCCGTCATCTGTAGCCAAGAGCATGGTCACATCAGACCTCTCAAAGTGGGGTTTGAGGCGATTCATATGGAGGACCCTCAAAGGGTTCCTAGGAAACCGTAAGTCAGGTCACTTCGCTCCTGCACTCCATCACCTCATAAGGCCCAGTCCACTTGTCGTGGAGCACGCAAGGCTCTACTGGTGCCATCACCCACACCTTTTGCCCAGGTTGAAACTCGTCCAGAGTGGCATTCTGGTCATACCACCATTCCATTTCTTCCTGGCTGGCTTCCAGGTTCACCTGAGCGATTTGCCTTAAACACCTAGTTTGATTCCTGAAGGCCAGCATGTAGCTATATACATCCTGGGGGGGTTTACCTTCTCCCAGCCCTCCTTCACCAAACTGAAGGGTCCTCTTACAGGGTGCCCATACAGGAGCTCAAAGGGACTGAACCCTAAGGACTTCTGTGGCACCTCTCCGTAAGCAAACAGCAGGCATGGTAAGAGTACGTCCCACTTATGCCTCATGGGTTCCTCAAGACCCATAATCATGCCCTTTAAGGTCCGGTTAAATCTTTCAACCAGACCTTTCCCCTGGGGGTGGTAAGGCTTGGTGAACTTGTAGGTTACACCGCACTCCTTCCACAGAGGTTTCATATACCTATATATAAAATTAGTACTTCTGTCGGACACCAACTCTCCATGGAACCCCACGAGGGAGAAAATCCCCATCAGTGTACGGCCCACCACAGGGGCTGTCACCGTCCGGAGAGGGACGGCTTTCCGGCTACCGGGTGGCATGATCCACCAAGACCAGGATGAACCTGTTGCCCATAGCCATCTTGGAATCCAGAGGCCCCACGATGTCAATACCCACCCTTTCAAAGGGGGTGCTGACTACAGGGAAAGGTTGGAGGGGAGTCTTGAGCTTCCTTCCACTCTTACCACTTGCCTGGCAAGTCTGACAGGTCCTGCAATGAGTATCAGAACTCTTGCACATTTGAGACCAGTAGAAGTGAGTGACAAGCCTCTCAAAGGTCTTGTCCTGCCCCCAATGTCCTGCTAAAGTTACATCATGAGCCTACTCAAGTAGGAAGGATCTGAAGCACTGGGGTACCACCAGCTCACGGGCTGACCCAGGCTCAGCAACCTTAGGCTCACTATATCGGAGATCATTCTCCCAGTAAATCAAGTGTGACCCGTACTGATCACCTGCTACCTGGTTTGCTGCCTGTTGCCGCAAACCTACAAGAGAAGGGCTCTTTTTCTTCTCCTCACAGAATTCCTCCCTGGAGGGCCCTCCCTCCTGCTGACTATCGGTCAGCTCAGGCAGGTCCCCCATTCCAGCTTCTTGCTTCCCGTAGGCTCCAGGGCATCCCCCTCAATGTTTGCCTCCTCCTGGACCATGGGAACTTTGGGGGCCGGTTTCCCATGCCCCCCGACTCTTCACTTTAAGGCAGGCACCTGGGCCACTGTTTCAGGCAACAGGTCCTCTTGAACACCTTTACTGGCTGCCATAGACCGAGTGGTCACACAAGCCCACTCAGGCAGACCCAACATCTCCAAATGCGCCTGGTGAACCACCTCCTTCCAAGGGGAACTCTCCAGGTCATTCCCCAGCAGACAGTCTACAGGCATGGACTAACTTACAACAAACTTCAAGGAACCTGAGACCCCCCCACTCAAAGGGAACTAGTGCCACCTTGCAGAGGCGCACGGAGTTGTCTGCTGCAAATACAGGGTGAAGCACATCGGGATTTACCTGCTCTTCAGACACCAACTAACACCTGACAGATGTCAAACTGGCTCATGTGTCTCTCAGAGCCTCCACCCATCTTCCACTGGTGGTCACCCACTGCCTGTACTTCTTAGTATTCTCAGGCAGAGAGACTTCCTGGACCATCTCTCGATCTCATAATGAGACCAGGGTCAAAACTGCTTGCTGCTCCCCATTCCAAGGACTCAATTCCCCCTAAACGCTACACTCACTTAATCCGGTGCTGGCGCACCAGTGGGTGCAGATGACTTCTTGGGGCATTTAGGGGCAATATGACCCAATTCCTTACAGAAGTAACAAGGAGGAGGACCTCTGTTGTCTCGCTTTTCCTTATGTGGCCAGGATTTAGCCTTTGGGGAATGGGACCCCTTCGCCTGGGAACTACGTTGGGGCACTTTAAAGAACCCCTTGTGGTTACTCTTGTCCTCCCCCACCTTCTTCGGGGGACCCTGTACATTTTTGGTAGTGGTACCTCCAAACCCCTTGTGGACCCTGGTGCTGGTCCAGCGGTCCCCTCTTCAGCAAACGTACCGGATCAGTCATCTTACTGTTCAAAAGATGCTGGCACAGCTCGGGAACACACAGACTAAACAAGTGCTCCCAACTGATTAAATCGCATAAGCCCTTAAAATCTATTACTTTGCTGCCCTTCATCCAACCATACAGTGCACGCGTGTACACATTCACACACTCAACCCAAGTACTGGATTCCAGTTTTTTGAAGTTCCTGAATTTCTCGCTGTACTGTTCAGGAGTGAGCCCATACCTGAAGCATAAAGCCTCCTTCATATTGGCGTAGGTCAGGGTTCCCGCCCTCTCTAAAGGGGGTAAAACATCCCTCCCAGAAGCCTCAAAGTGTTTTCATAGGCCCGCCCCCCAATGCTTCTCAGGTACCTCATTCATCCTCAGTGCGATCTAATATGCCGTGCACCAAGCATAAATGTCATCACCCCTTTGGTAATCTCGCACTAAGTCTTTGGGAATGTACATCTTCCCCACTGGCACTGGTTGTGTGCTGCCACCATTTGAACTGGACTCTGCCTGTTTAACGTTAATGTCCAGTTCCCTCATGCTTAACTCAAGAGCTAAGAGAATCTTTTCTTCTTCCAAGGCGAGAGCGTACCTGCTCTCCTCTGCTCGCTTTTCACTTTCAATGAGCAGCTTCTTCTCTTCCAAGGCGAGAGCGTTCCTGCTCTCCTCTGCTCGCTTTTCACTTTCAATGAGCAGTTTCTTCTCTTCTGCCTGAGTTTTAAGTTTTAAAACCTCCAACTCATGCTCTCTGACCCTTTGGTTTTCCTCCATCTCCTCTGCTGAAAAACTCCTCCCTGAACGGCTACTACCAGCCCCTGAGGCTGGTCCCTCCACTGGCAAATCCTGCGGACCAAATACATTCCCTGGGTCATCCTCATCCACCTCAACATCACCCGTCTCCTGAGCCCCTTTGGCTTCCCACGAGGCCCTCAAGACCATTTGCAGCTCCTCCTTCTTGTCGCTGCTTTTCATGGGACATCCCAAAGCTCTGCAGAATTGCCTCAATTGATCAACTTTGTAGGTAAGCAATGTCGAACTCTAATTCTGCAGCCTAAATGGCTACTTGACTCTTCTGAGACATGATGTGTGGCTTAAAGGTCGCTCAAAAATAGAACCAATAAAATCAAAAACACAATACGTGGTTGCGTAGTGGTCTGCGCTAAACTTGTGATGTACACCAATCACTGTGAGTGAATTTGCAAATACAAGTTCAAATCCCAACCGCTGACCACCAAATGTTAGACCTGGGATCCCTGGTTGGCTGAGGTAGGTACCTTAGGCCAAATAGGGAGCCTCGTTTCCATGTCAGGGAAAGGAAGGACACATTTTCAGATAGCCCCCGCTCACCCCCTTGGTAGTTTGGCACGAGCAGCCAGGCTTATCTTCAAGGCAAATGTGTAAAGTATTTGCAACCACGCTCCCAGCAACCCTATGATGACACCACATATAGACTCCACACGAGTTTCATGAAAACGAGTATACATTTATATAAAAAGATATACATTAATACCACACTATATAAATCCAACATATGCGTATTTGTAATATTCCTCCTGGCTGGTTGTTAGGCCAGCCAACCCTTGTAAGTTCTGGCGATATTAATGAGCTCTTCTAAACGTTCCACTACAGTCCTACTGCAATGCTATGCAGTTCCTAATGCTAGAATCAGGCACCTTGCAATGTTAAAATAATGCAATGCATAACGCAACAATCAGGTACTTCATTATGCACAAATAATGCAATGTGTAATACACTAATCAGGCAGTTCGTTTTGCAGAAACAATGCAATGCGTAATACGACAATCAGGTAGTTTGTTATGCAGAAATAATGCAATGTGTAATACGACAATCCTGTAGTTCATTATGCAGAAATAATGCAATGTGTAATACAATCCAGCACAGATCAGGGTGCCTTAGGCAGTCTCTCCGCCACTCGTGCTGACTCGCAGTCAGCCTTTGTCAACAGTTGCCCCACACGGGTATGGTGTAAACAAACACTGCAGCTCCGCACTCCGGCCCCAGTACTGTCACTCCTTTGGCCAGTACTGGCCGCGATACGAGCCAAAGCAGAGGCTCGCGCTGCAGGAATGGGAGAGGCCGAGAGCATCTCCCTCCGAGCCTGCACCCCACCCCAGGCGTCGACACACGTTACCTGGGGGATGCGACCTTGCTCTCCTCTACTCTTCCAGCGGTTAGTTGCTGCTCTCTATTACTATTCTGTAGATGTATGCTGGTTCTCAAGATTACCTACACTCTTTAATGCTACTCAGGGTTTGCTACACAACTTCAGTTCGCAAGAAATACCCTTGTCTCTCTAAGAACTCACTAGTAATCCCCTAAGAAGGGAAGAATGTCAGGTCTATAAACTGGTATCGAGAATATCTATACTCAAGAATTCTACTCACTAACTCTCAAGTAAACGTCAATGAATTCCGCCTCCAATATCACCAAAACGGGAGAAACAATACTCCCCTCAAATAGGAACCAAACTGTAGGATTATCAGGAAGAGCGTTACTAAAGCGAAACGCTACACTTCCATTTTGCGCACACATGCTCCATTTCTGAATGACAAGCGCATCACTAGGACACTAACCTGAAGGTCTGAATGGTTGGGAAACCAGCGTTGAAGAAACCCGTCGCTCTCACAGCGCCCCCTGACTAACTTGGTCACGACGCCATGAAGATAACAGCCTCTCCAGGGAAAGCTCTCGGTGAAGCGAGCAATAGAACGTTGGTGCACACTTCACCTGGGTTCTGATTATGAAATAAACTAGACCGCTAACTCAGCGGGCATGCTGGCAGACATCTTGGATGTCCGTCGCTGCCAGAAAACTCGCCAACTCAGGGCATCGTGAGTTCTGCAGGTTGAATGGTAGGCGGGGGAATGCAAGTGAGAGCCACAACAGGGTTTTCAGAAGGAAACCTCCAGTGACTCCTGACATTAAGTCACGATTTCGCTGCCCGGACAAGACCGGAGGTGGACTGATGTACTCTCCCCAAAAGGTGTGTCAGATCGTAGTTGAATACTGTATGCTCCACACCCTGGCCATGTGCAAAGAGATCCCCCTGATCCTGGCTGATGATGAGCAGCCAAGACCCCCGCCTGCAAACCCACACATGTCCAGTGACAAGGATAGTGGAGAGGAGGAAGGTGTCGACCTGGGACAACAGCTCATCAACCACTACTTCCCTTGAAGGTGAGTGAAAACGTACAATGGTGCCATTGTCTGCTGATTTTGTTGTGTCTGAAAAGGCCTAGGGGAGCTTTGTGACTGCTGCCTGTTGTTGGCTTTGTGCTGGCTGCTAATGTTTCTGGGACAGGGTAGGACAGGGTAGTTATGCACAGCTACAGGATGTCAATGTCAATACTGTTGCTCATTGTAATGTGTGCAGATTTGAGTACCTTGATGACAAGTGTTGTGTAATATTGTTCTCTTTGTGTTTTCCTAGGTCTCTTCAGCCTCTCAATGCCTCAAAACAATCAGTGCTCCTGGTACATTGTAATCAGAGTCAACATTGTACATCCTGTGATAAACATGGAGCTGACACTAAAACATAGGTATGTAAAGAGTGTTTATTTACATTGGGTATATGTGACAGGGAAGTGACTATTTACAAAAAGGTGAAAAGGGAATCCATGAGTTGTCAGTGATGGTAGATGAGACAATAGAGCGGTCCCCACATTGATGTGGTGACACAGTCCAACAGACGCCTGCCATCAACATGGCAGTGTGGGTAAGGACAGTCAACAAAGTCAATGGGAAGGTGAAGAGAGGTGTCATCATGGCTGGCTCCTTGACTGGCGTTTGGCTGGTGCTTTGGCACGTGATCTTCCCTTGGTTTTACTTGGACGGCCCATTGAGCATTTGGCGGGGGGGCCTCTGCTGCAGGCTCAGCAGTGTCTGAGGACTCACCCCTCTCTGTGGCCGCAGGGGAGGTGTTGGGACTGTCATCCTGTGGGCCACTAGAGGGAGGTTGAGCTGTTCTTTGGACACCCTCAAGCTGGCCCAAAAGGTCCACGATTTGGCCCATACGCGTGTCTGTGGACCTCACCAGCAGGCGGAGCTCACCTGATTCTTCCAGAGCCTGGCCCATGTGTCCCTGGGCTTGTTCATATGCCCCAAGGACTCTGACGATGTTGGCCAGGGCTTCGGTCCCAGTGTCCGGTTGATTTTGTTGCCCAGTTGCCCTCCCACCTACCCTGCTGTCAGGGACCTGTGGCGTCACCACTCGACGCACCTGCGTACTCTCCCTGCCCTCCTCAGATTGTGGGGTGGTGTGGGCATCCTCTGAGACAGGGACAGTGTTGCAGGCAGCACTGGTGGTGGTGGTGGTGGAGGCCGCACAGGTCGTTACAGCAGGGGTCAGTGAAGTTGTTGTTGCTGAGGTGGTGACGGTGGGGACAGTGGGGACCTGGGACCTGTTGCGCCTTGGCTGGACTGATGGGCCGGCTTCTGGCTCCGCATCCAAGGAATCTAGCGAGTTTGCATCAGAGAGTCCATGTTCCGGGGGGGGGGGTGGGGACTGGCTCTGCAGGTTGGTGTTGTTATCTGCAGCTGTCAGTTCTTGGTCACCTGTGAACAGGGGGGAAATGGTCATTGAAGTGCACCCCACATGCTTGGTGTTAGATGTTTGGATGTTACATGTTATACACCACAGTTTACATTGACATCACTTTGTATGGCTGCACGGTACTGAGCATCATGACATGATGTGGAGGTACATACATTACTTGTCCATGGTGTGACATGTCAATATATACCATACGCCACGTACAGATTATGTGTTTAAAAGGACATGTCGTCATCTAACGACTAGCAGCACAACAACTTTATGTGAAGCATCTTTGTTGTTTACTCTGCATGGAAGACATTACACCTGAGCATGAACTAGGCATTGTAATCTCATGCATACCTTTGTCATATCATGTGCTTTGCTTTCTTTTTACTACTGACCATGCTTGTTTTGTTTTCAAATGGGCTGTGATGCTCTGCCCCCATGGTACTTACAATGCTGTGCATGATTGTGCCCTGAATTTCTTAAACATGTGATTTGGTGAGTCACACTTCGGTTTCTGTGACAGTTACATGCGCTTATCTGTCTGCGCACTGGAAGTGGTTATTGGATCTATGCCAAGTTTGGTGGGATGTGAGGGCTGGTGTGGTTATATGGCTCCATGCTTTTTGAGATAAATGGCAGGGTGCATGCACTGTCTACTTACCTGTTCTGTGGCACATTTGGGGGGAATTTCTGACACATCTTTCTGGGTGTGTGGTGGAGTGCTCCATCTTGTTCAGCTTTGGGACAAGGGTGCCTGGTGAAAGTTGTAGTGCTTGCTTCATAACCACAAACCCCCCTCCCTGTTAAGATGGCTCCCTCCCTGTGAAATTGAGAAGAGGGAGGGAATAGGTTACACATGGCTCTTGGGTGGGGGGGAGTCCTGCTCAGGGGTTAGACAAGAGAGGATATGATTGCTACCTACTTGTGAATTTGAAGGGAGCAATGTAATGTCTGCCACATGCCTCTGGCTGGAGGGAATGATCCCTCCTGCTCAGCTTTTGGGACAAGGGTGCCTGGTGAGAGTTGTTGTGCAGGCTTGCCAAACACAACCACCCCTCCCTGTTAAGATGGCTACCTACCTGTAAGTTTGAAGAGAACAATACAATGTCTGCCACATGGTTTTGGGTGTGGGGAGTGCTCCATCCTGCTCAGGGATGAGACAAGAGAGCATGAGAAGGCTACCTACCTGTGCGTTTGAAGAAAGCAATGCTATGGCTGCCACATGGTTGTGGGTGGGGGGAGTGTTTGATTCAGCTGAGCTGTGGGACAAGGAGGCATGGTGGGAGTTGGAGGGCTGGCCTCCCACCCACAAACACCCCTCCCTGTTAAGATGGCTACCTACCTGTTAGGTGAAGGTGACCAATGGAATATCTGCCACATGGTTGTGGGTGGCAGAGGGCTCCATCCTGCTCAGCTGTGGGACAAGGGGGCCTGGTGGGAGTTGGAATGCTGGCCTCCCACCCACAAACCCCCCTCCCTGTTAAGATGGCTAACTACCTGCAAGTTTGATGTGAGTAAACCCCCCCCGTTAAGGTGGCTACCTCCCTGTTAGTTTGATGAGGGCAATGTAATGGCTGACAAATGCTTCTGGGTGGGGTGGAGTGCTCCATCTTTCTGAGCTGTGTGACAAGGGGGCCTGGTGGGAGTCGTAGTGCAGGCTTCCTCACCACAAACCCCCCTCCATGTAAAGATGGCTACCTACATGTATGTTTGGTTGGTGAGATGCAATGGCTGCCACATGCTTCTGGGTGGGGTGGTGGGAGTGCTCCATCCTGGTGTGCTTTGTGACAAGGGGGCCTGATGGGAGTTGCAGTGCAGGTTTCTTCACCACAAACCCCCCTCACTGTGAAGATTGCTACCTACCTGTTAGTTTGATGAGGGAAATGTAATGGCTGCCACATGCTTCTGGGTGGGGTGGATTGCTCTAGCTTGCTGAAATGTGGGACAGGGGGCCTTGTGGGAGTTGTAGTGCTGGCTTCCTAACCACAAAGCCCTCCCTCCCTGTGAAGATGACTACCTACCTGTTAGTTTGATGAGGGCAATGTAATGGCTGCCACATGCGTCTGGGTGGGGTGGTGGGAGTGCTCCATGCTGTTGTGCTTTGTGACAAGGGAGTCTGGTGGGAGTTGTTGTGCAGGCTTCCTCACCACAAATCCCCATCCCTGTGAAAATGGCTACCTACCTGTAAGTTTGGTTGGTGAAATACAATGGCTGCTACATGCTTCTAGGTGGGGAGGTGGAAGTGCTCCATCTTGCTGAGCTGCGGGACAGGGGCGCCTGGTGGGAGTTGTAGTGCTAGCTGCCTGTACACATGCCCCCATGGTAATATTGCTAGCTACTATTAGGGTGAATCAGAGGGAGTGAATGTTGGATCTGTGAGACATGTGTTCGGGAGAGCGTAGTGCACATGAATGCAATTGGGCCTAGGAGGCGTAGCTTTGTAGTTGTGCAAGAGGGTACACAGCAGTGTGATGGTAGACATTTTTTTGTACTTACCAGCCTCCACTCCCCTGGGTATTCCTGTGAGACTCTCTGGATGCAGTATGGCAAGCACCTTCTCCTCCCATGCAGTGAATGTTCTTGGCGGAATGGGAGGGCCACCTGTCTGGGTTATCCTGGGATTTGTATTTTTTTACTTGCCATGGGGATGTGTCATTAAGGTGTGTTAGGTGTTTTTGGGGGCTGAGTTAGTTTGATGTATACACTTGGTGGCCTTGTAGTGTGTTTTTTGTCGACCGCCATAATTGTCCCGGAGCGTCTGTGGCAGTGGGTATGCAACTGCCCTTCCGCCGGCTCTCCCATTCATCACTTTTTGCAATCGTGGAGTCGGAAACAGTGGATCGTTCCGCTGTCACCACAATGGTATCCTAATTGGATGTGCGGTCAATCCACTAGCCGTGCGTCGGTTTGGGGTTTTTCCGCAGCGAATCTGACCGCCGTGGACAGATTTTCACCTGCTCCGCCCGCTACCGGCGGTCTTTTGTGGCATCATTCTGCTTCAGTTGTTTTTTTCTGGCAGTTGATCCTAAGCTGGCCGCCAGTTTTGCCGTAGTACGTGCGGATGGTTAATTTCCGCTACCACAGCGGTCGGACTCATTTTCTGCCAGCCATACTAATAGACCCCTAAGCCTTCCTGGAAAGTTAAAAATGTCAGCTGTGAATAGCCAACGTTATCATGTTTTAGGTATCAGAGCATATACACTAGGGATTAAACAACCTCGCCCTTTCTACTGTCCCTGCATGTGGGCAGTGGAGGGAGCTGTAGTAGTGAATGAAGGGGTTGCTTTTCACCTTGGGGTTCAGAGTGACATAGTATTGCTATAATTCCATTTGATGTAGGATTGCTGAAATGGTATAACAATGTATTTTAAAAAGTGGTTGCATGTTTAGGAGTTGAGTTGAAGAAATTTCTTTAAATTTTTAAGATATAGCCGAATAGAAAATGCTTCTATGAAATAATACTGACCTAAAATATATTTCCAAGCATACATATCACTGCAAAAATCTCATGGAATTAATTCCAAAGTTTACATATTTCTAATGTAAACTACAAAAATATCTTCTTCAACCAGTGTGGTACTACATATCAAGATTATTTACTCACACGCACACTATAAAAATGGAAAAAATAAAAGTGATTGTTTTTAATATTTAATAATTAAATATTAACAGTAATAACTAAATATTAGAATTAAAATATGTAGGGCCTGATTTGGATTTCGGGCAGAGAGCCTCTGACCATTGGTCGGAGGCTCTCTGCCCGACATCCTGAGGTTTCCCTCTGACCACCGTATTTTGATTACAGTGGCCAGAGGGAAAACCTCAAGGGGATTTGTAATTCCATAGGGAATAGTATTCTTGGACTGATGAAATCCCATAGGGAATAGTAATCCTATCAATGAAGGTGGAGCCAGGCTCGGCTCCCCCATCAGGATTGCGATGTGGAATCCGTCAGCCTATCCATGTCTGCCTTTCTGACATGGATTGGGTGTCGGAAAGTGACTTTTGGGGATCTAGCAAGGCCCCCTTCCCCGCTGGCCCTCGGAGGGATATGTGTGCCATGGTTGATGTTGGAAAGGACAATTGTCTTATTCTAAACAGTGTTGGCACTTTGAGCTGTGTTCAGCTGATGATGCCAGGGCTTGCCCTGTGATGTGATGTACTCACTGTGGTGTGTGCAGTCGGTGCAGGTGACTGATGTTGTTCTCTTCCTTCCTATTCCTATCCAGATACATCCACGGCCACAGGAGGGGACAGCTCCACAGACCAGGAGGTGACACAGAGCCTGACAGGGACAGAAGGAGAGGAGTCGGGTGGACCCAGTGACACGGAGGGCGAGTGGAGCCACACAGAGGAGTCGTCAGCACCATCACCACCAGCTGAGGGCCACAGCAGCTCCCCAGGTTAATCACACCACAAGGCTGGTACAATGCGCCTTTCCATCTTGCAGTATGCAAATGACACTGCTATCATGAACCACACTGGAGTTTGTTTACAGAGAGCTGTCAACGTCGTTCACCGTTACAACCAGGAGAATAAACTCCAGGTGAATCAAGGCAAAACCAAGGTTGTCGTCTTTGCTAAATTTACTCACAAAAACAAATTTGCTGGCAGCTCGTAGACCTATAAATTATGGCAACTGACTTGGAATTACCTTGGTGTCTGGTTCATGGAAGGGTCCAAACCGGCAGACCACCTAAGGCACCTGAGACACAAGTTAGTCACAGTCTGAAACCCCTAAGAAACCACTGACAAAGCCCAACTGATGATCCAACGCTGACAGTTCTTAGAACAGATCTGATCCCTGCTCTTAACTACAGCTACCTAGCATATCCCGGAGCCCTCAGCATGCTTCTTATAACTCCCAGATCACCTCATACATGAAAGTCCTGCTCCCTCCCCTGCAGGACAGAACAAATCTGAGTCTGGAGTTGGGTCTCAGGAGCCTTGACTTTGTGTGTCAGGGGGATTTAATACAATACTGCCTGAAGGTCCTGTGGGCCCCAGAGCCCTCCCTCAATCATCATCTCAAATCAATCTTCGAAGGAAGGGGCACTTCATGACAAACCCAATTAGCAGTGAACAGTGAAAAGGCAAGTAAGCAAACCTCCTTTGAACAGGAAAGTGAAATTCAATGCTGGGGCACCACCACCGAGTCATGTTATGCATCCTCCATCCCGGGGAAGGCCCAGCCCTACTTTCAACGCACACTTTCAGAGAATCTTGGCTCCATCTGTTGTTCTGCTGTCCTAAACCTGCCGATGACTCCCACTGATTGCTTCTTTCCCTGTTCCGGGCCAATAGGATCAGACAGTGCAGAGAGGCCTCGGATCTGTGGTTTCCTGACAATTCATCAAGAACCCTTGCTAGAGTGGGGGAATTCACAGACTCCATCCGTCTCTCTCTCCTCAATGCCCCTAGAGGGTGATACTAGCATTACTACATGCTCCTCTTCTGTCTTCCAGGAGTCACAGCCGACCTCCACTGACTACAGCAAGGGCCGCACGCAGCGATCCTTGAGTCGCCACGGTTTTAGGCACCACAAGATTACTCTCTTGCACCACTCATCTCCCTTCTCATCCTCGTGTGCCTCACTCACTGGGGCCGGGGCGTTACATCAGCCCTGACTAGTACTCTGATGAACCCAGTTTCTAAGCACCTTAAGTTTCAAAACCACACCAGGACTAACTAGTCTGCTCTGTGTGCTTTCTTGGATGCTATTTCTTCTGCACAAAACTGTGAAAACCTTTGGTCTCATTCCTACCTCCTTTTATACTGAAATAACTTTTAATGCTGTTTATCGGGTGGTGTTTCCCATTTTTAGAAACACTAGTGAATGTGTTTTTGATTTTTTCAAAAAAGTCTTATTAATAATTGTTGGCTATAGTAACAATATGACATTATACCACACAATTCCATACATGTAATTATTTCAATCAACTGAACATGAGTAAATTACTTTATCCCTCTGTACCCCACACATGGTGACCGGTGCCCATAACAAGGATGCAAATTCAACCTAAAGGAAATATGTGGATTATGAATATTTAGAAGCTATTATATCTATAGATGTTCTTATGTATATTTGTTGCATCAAAGAGACTGTCCACTCCTTGTGAGCATGGGTCTACCTCGCCCTTTCTACTGTCCCTGCATGTGGGCAGTGGAGGGAGCTGTAGTAGTGAATGAAGGGGTTGCTTTTCACCTTGGGGTTCAGAGTGACATCATAGAGATCTCGAGCTTCACATGCCTATGACCTCACTCAGGACAGCTTGGTGAAAAACATCCCTGTAATTCACTGTTATCCAACTATAATTCTATAGTTTCTTCTCAGAACTCTGTAGTGCCAGTGGCTGGAAGGAGTCTTTTTCTATTTTTGAAGAGCTGAGCAGAGAACTGGTTGCACTGCAATTGCCCAATATATCCTTCTCTCTAAGTCCAAACTCAAGACAGAGATTTATTTATTACCAAATTCAAATATTCTTGACCTGACCCTGCAACCTGCAGACCCGGGTGACAGGGAGACCTGTGGGTCTGCCTGTATCACAGATTGTTAATGTTCATGTTGTAAGAAACCTCATGTAACATGAATACTGCCTGCACGTTGTGCTGTCCAGTAATGATACCAAACCATGTTAGTAGCAGAGAAAAGTGAATAAATGAGAACTTTTGGGTTTCTCATAGTAGAAAAAGAGCTTCCCCTTTTCCACTTACTCTGCATGCATTAAAAAGTCCCATCCATTTCAATTGATCAAACTGTTCATTTCAAGTAAAATAGCACTCTTAAATCACTCCATTATAATTACGCAGGACTCCAGGTTCCTTCCTTCATGGCAGGGACACCCCTGGCACAGGATGTACCCGCCTTCAATCTATTGCTAGGCTTCCATCTCTACACTGCATACCTTTCACCTGC
The DNA here is from genome assembly GCF_964204655.1 of Triturus cristatus. Taxonomy (NCBI): domain Eukaryota; kingdom Metazoa; phylum Chordata; class Amphibia; order Caudata; family Salamandridae; genus Triturus; species Triturus cristatus. The sequence goes on from NC_140587.1 coordinate 32,609,611, forward strand.
CCCTCTGGGCGAGTAATGTCCTTATAATGTATGACAGGGGGTACTTTATTCCTTATATCATTACGCAGGACTCTGGGTTCCACCATTCATGGCAGCGGCACCCCTGGCACAGGATGTACCTGCCTTCTGTCTATAGATGGGCTTCCATCTCTACACTGCATACCTTTCACCTGCCCCTCTGGGCGAGTAATGTCCTTATAATGTATGACAGGGGGTACTTTATTCCTTATATCATTACGCAGGCCTCTGGGTTCCACCATTCATGGCAGCGGCACCCCTGGCACAGGATGTACCCGCCTTCAATCTATTGCTAGTCTTCCATCTCTACACTGCATACCTTTCACCTCCCCCTCTGGGCGAGTAATGTCCTTATAATGTATGGCAGGGGGTACTTTATTCCTTATATCATTACGCAGGACTCCGGGTTCCACCATTCATGGCAGAGGTGCCTCTGGCACAGGATGTACCTGCCTTCTGTCCATAGATGGGCTTCCATCTCTTCACAGCATACCTTTCACCTGCCCCTCTGGGCGAGTAATGTCCTTATAATGTATGACAGGGGGTACTTTATTCCTTATATCATTACGCAGGACTCTGGGTTCCACCATTCATGGCAGCGGCACCCCTGACACAGGATGTACCTGCCTTCTGTCTATAGATGGGCTTCCATCTCTACACTGCATACCTTTCACCTGCCCCTCTGGGCGAGTAATGTCCTTATAATGTATGACAGGGGGTACTTTATTCCTTATATTATTACGCAGGACTCTGGGTTCCACCATTCATGGCAGCGGCACCCCTGGCACAGGATGTACCCGCCTTCAATCTATTGCTAGGCTTCCATCTCTACACTGCATACCTTTCACCTGCCCCTCTGGGCGAGTAATATCCTTATAATGTATGGCAGGGGGTACTTTATTCCTTATATCATTACGCAGGACTCTGGGTTCCACCATTCATGGCAGCGCCACCCCTGGCACAGGATGTACCTGCCTTCTGTCTATAGATGGGTTTCCATCTCTACACTGCATACCTTTCAGCTGTCCCTCTAGGCGAGCAATGTCCAAGCCTGAAGCTTCTGGAAAGACACAGTGGGCCATGCATAGTGCCTCTGTCGATGCTGTATTCCACGAACATTAACAAAGCCAGAATATGAGCGAGTTGGAACAGGATAAAGGTCAGCAGAGGGGAGGGAGGGACAGGGGCCACATTCTGAAAATGGGGAGACAGGGCAGAGGGGTGTGGGTCCTTCTAAAAAAGAAAAATAATGAATAAAGGAATAAAATCCAAAGCATTCATGGACTGCTTGCAAAAGTGTTCACATCCGTGAAATACCGTGGCTGATAGCAGCGCTGATAGACAGCCCTGTCAGCCAATGCCAGAAGGAGGCTGAGGGTCAGTAGGCAGTGGATAAAAGGGGCTGTCCAAAAGATCCTTTCTGTATAAAGAGGGAGAGATCAAAGAAGGAAGGAAGGGAAAGAAGAAGATTGCTTAAGGGTGGAATCAAGCTGAGAAGACAAGAAAGGAGGTAGGGATGTTGCGAGGAAGGGAAAAGGGCTACTAAGAAAAAAAATGGGAGGTAGATTTAAAATGAAGAAAGGCAAATGTAATAAAAAATAGACAGACACTGCTGGAGATTTCACAGTGATGCAACCAAATTGCCCTTAGATATTGGTATCCGCTAACTCCGAGCAATACCTGTAGCTCCTGTCACCGAGGACTGGGGACCTGGATTACATTGAGGGAACCCCGGGGGAGCCTTTCAGAGTGGCGGCTCCTCCACTGAGGTGGAGGAGTGTCACCCCACTGCCAGGATGCAGCAAAGAAAGGAAAAAAAAATGATAATAGCAGTATGCTATTATCATGTTATCTTGTCCTCCTGCTACAGCAGCATGGGTGAAGGGACGAGCTAGGCTGCGGAGCAGAGGAGGAGTGATAGAACAATTCTATCTCGGGCCACCCAAAACAGTCATGCGCACTTCTCTGTACTCCATGCAGGCTGCATTATAGCCTGCATGGAGAACATGCCCACCCCTCCAGCCGCTGGCTGAGCGCCGTGTCACGGTGCTCAGACCAATCGCAATGCTGCATTGCAGCATTGCGATTGGCTTAGGGGTGGTAGCCTGGCTGCCTGCATCTTGTTCCCACCTGGAGTCGGACACAGGCAAGCAGGAGAGAAAATGTGGAGGCCGGTGGTGGGAAGGTAAGTGTATTATTATTGATTTTTTTATGTGGCCCGTACCCCCCTCGCGCACTTGCCCCCTCACCCACAAGCCATGCAGGCCGCCCCTGGCTTTTTGTAGAATAGTGCAGGCAACTGTGACAGGCAGTTATAGTGATAGGATAGACAGGGGAAGGGGTGGGATGTAGGGAAAGATATAAAAGGAGGGGATGTTAGAGGTCAGCCTCATTGACGGACTTCTTCATCATTTAGGCAGGTTAGAGAATTTTTTAGTAACCCACCCACCCTAGATGTTTTTGAGGGTCGGGAGGTAGTTGTTCTCAAGCGCGGCCACAGTAGGACAGGGTCTATGCACCTATGCAACGAAGAAGGTAATTTTGGGGAGGGTGGTGAGTCAGATATGGGTGTATCGGGGGCAGGAAGAGAGCAGAGAGGATGGAAAGACGGATTGTGGGGTTTTGTAAAAGGACAAGGAGACTTCATTGGAGGATGTATGGTTTGGTAAGAGAGGTAGAGAATGCAAGAATGTAGCAAGGTGAAAATATAATGTGGTGTGGCTAGGAGAACTTACTATGCACTATCAACACAGTACTCTAAAGTGGACCTCGGATTTACATTAGTAATCCTTCTCTCAGTCCTGGAAAAGTGGCAAAGAGCAATCAGGCTGATTTACAGGAACATGTGTAAAGCATTTCAGAGTACTAACATGGACCATAAGTAACAAAGGCGACTCAAAAGAAATACGACAACAATTTATAAAAATAGAGCTTATTTTAATACACATCTAGGCATCAAAATGAAGTACATACATTTTGTACAATCAGAGTTAAAGGTGCGATACTTTGGTAAGCTGTCAAACTTCACCATTGTGGTCAATCGAGAAAACACTATGTGACACTCTGTCACTAGTGGGGTGAGTTCAGCGAAGCCAACTTGGAGTTAAGGTCTTATAGATCCTTAGACGGAGTCTTGAGTCAGGACTTCCCGTTATGCAGGTCACAGATTGCCCTGTGTCATTTGCCAACATCCTTATGGAGGTAACATTAGTCATATAGCGCTGTGCGTAACCCACTAATGTGAACAACAAAGATTTGCTTTTGCCAATGTTTGTTTTTATTTACTTTTGCCAATGTTTGTTTTCTCTGTGGGGAATTTGCCAATACTTATTGGTTTCAGGGAGCTGAAGGGCACATGTACGCTTAACCAGGGCACGAGTCGGGGTACCACGCGGGTGGACGACATCCCCCCACTTATTTTCCAGGGTTTTCCAGGGTGGACGCCGTCCACCCTGCTCAATCAAAACGCCGTCCACCCTTCCCAAATACGCGCGCACAAAGTGAAGACCACAAACAACAATGTATTTCCGGGTGGCTGGCTGAATCCGGAAATTTCTCGGACTGCCGCCAATCATCAAGCCCCATGCCCCTGCACCTACCAGGTTCACCGTTGCCAGGGTACCCACCAATAGACGCCGTGATCTTCAACCAATGGGTGGGTGGGTCTGCAACTCGGCAGTCCCGCCCTCCTGCTCCAAGCCCTTTATTTTTCGGGCTTTCCTGCTTTGGCTCCTTTGCTTTTTCGAAGAGACCCGGAACCGGATGTTGACGTAGCTGTTCTGCCTGGCCTTGCCTGCTGCCTGACCTGCCTCCGCCTCCCGCTGCAGACTTCCCTTCACTCGATAGTAAGGGTAGCAATAATGTGAATGGCGGTTGTGTTAGAGTATCAGTTGTAGTATTGTGTAATGGTTAAACAAGTAGTAATCTGTTTGTGTACTGCAGTATATAGTGTAGTGTATGTTTTTGTGTGTTGTAGGCTTCAGGTATCTGTATATTAACGGATGCAGTACACGTGGTGCTGTTTTAATATTGTTTTATTAGAGAATTTGTTTATGTAGAGCACAGCTAGAGAACCATGTTAGATTCACGGCGTTAGCTCACCGACCTGTGATTCTGGGCAAATCAGTTAATATCCCCACGCCTTCCAATAGGCAATGTGTTCGTGTGACTTTTAGACACACAGAGATATTCCACCGTATGCAGCCTCAAAAGGCTTTTCCTGTAAATAGCACGGGAGCTGTACCCCCTGGACCCATCGAGCTAGTGCCACCTATAGCATTGAGTGCCACCTATAGCATTCAGAAGTTACATCTGCGCAGTCACTACCGCTGTGGCACGGTTAGCTTTACAAACGGAGATACCGCAGCCTACACGCTTTATAGGTTACACACTGGTGGGCCCAATACTCCAAACAGTCGTGGCAGTCTTGTCGGCTGATACTGCACGCTGTCCATTGGCCTTGTTTCAGCATTAGTAGCTGTGGCTCTCCAGGGATCGCCAATGCAGGATTTGGGCGCACACCAAACTAAGTTCGCAAACTTAACAGTCTCTCTGCTTCATGCACAAGCACTTTTAACAGGTGCTGCCTGCTTTGGGGGCACTGGAATTATGCAGCAAATGAGAACCAAATTATGCCCCATTGTTGACTAAATTAGGCAGCAAAAAAATGCTGCAGTGTAATGCAGAATATTTTCTGATACTTTATTTTGACATTTTTACACATTTTTGGGTAAATTCTGATCCGTTTGAGCTACAAGCAATTAGTTAAAATCATCAGATTATGCAGCAGATTATGTATGATGTGGCAAATATTGAAGAGCCATAATTATATAGAAAACATTTGCAAACTAGGATATGTAGCCATTCATGTTTGAACTGCTATGTGGAAAAAGGTAGGAGAAGTGCTGATGACAGAAACTGCACTGGTCAGAGACAAATGGCTTGTGATTCCACTTTTAAGCGTATTTGGGACATTCTGTGATTGGAAACATATCCCACTTTGTGAATGTATTTAAATCTCAACTCATATTTCTGGCCACACCTCTGAGTCCGCCCACTGAGCATATGTGCATTAGAGTAATTTCTGGCAAAAATATTTGGACTGCAATAGACACTGAGGATCCACTGTAAATACTAGCATTATACCATACATTTATGTTGACATATGCCTTTATTTAAAGAAATGTCCTCCTGTTTTTTTACTTACATGCTGTCCAGCTGTTGGCCTATAATTTATGAAAGACAGCACGGAGAGTCACTTAAAAGTAGGACAATTTTCTGTATTTATCCACTTTTACAAATAAATGTAGACAGAAAACACATTGTTTTCTGTCTGTATTTATCTGTAAAAAAATTGTGAAAACTGGGAGCCTTACACATAAGCATCCTTTACAAGCGCGTAACATAGCTTGAGGAACTGTATCTTTTGCTTTGCTCTTGACCAATGCTCCTCGGCACATCATGCATGGCCTTTCCAATTGACTTTCCTCTTAGTTCCCTTGTGGAATGGATGTTTCTAAGTATTGGGTTAAAAATGATCACTTTTGAAAGGTCTCCATGCATTCATTAAAGGCAAACTGCTGTGTCGCCAACATCCAAAAGCGCTATAACCTCTTCAAATATAAAAATTTGGGTGCTCAAGATTGATGGAAATCTATGGAATGCCTCAGAATCGTTTCTAAGGAATGAATGACGGTGACAGCAGGATGCCACCATTCCTTCAACTATGAAAATGCTTACAGTTGCCTAATGTGGAATCTTTTATTTGCACTACAGCTTACAGTATCTTGGGAGCCATCCTATTTAACAGATCTCCCTGCCTTGCATTGGTCCTGCTCACACCTGCAATGGTCTATCCTGCAGCACAGCAGGGCCACGTTGGGTCCCATGCTCACCCAGGACACAACACAGATCACCAGGAATTCGCACAGCCATCTGCTGCCAGACAGGAAACTTTACCTTCTACCCCTAGCACGGAGGCTGCAACAGTGGTAGCCAAGAGAGGTAAAAAGCGCTAATACTCCTTGGCAGAAAATGTTTGGTTCATTTATGACCACAAATCTTTACAATGTAATGTTCATACATGACATGGGAAACGAAATGAGCAATATCACACCGGTAAAATAGAAGATCATCAATTGCTAATTGAGGGAATTTTTCTTTTTTAAAAAGGGCATTTTGTGACTCTCTCTTTTTTTTTTTTTATTGTAATACCACCACAAACCGGGATGGGTGGCTCATTGGGCCACAAACATTTAGCTAGGTGCCAAAAGTAATACAAAAAATATTTTTGCCAAGCAATTTTTCAATTTTTTATCCTCGCCAACCATCAGTGAATATGAGTGACAAATGTAAACAATAAAACTGACCCAATGCTTTCTGCTTTCAACAGAAACAAGCAAACGCAAATCCAGCATCATGTATTTCTTTGCAAATGCGAATAAGAGATCACGGTGTGATTCTGAAAGTAGCCTAGTACAGCCCAGTGCGTGCTTGAACGATGTACCTGCACAAGATTCGGAGAGTATGATGTCAAGCCAAGGATCGGTTCCACCTTCTCCACTGGAAGACTCTTCAACAAAGATCCGGGATGCGGGCGCCAGTTTTGAAAGGGATACCAGCTTGCCAGAGTGTTGGGACCACAATCAGTGGGCTCAATTTAAAGAAAAGTATCCATGGCTAAGTTGTGAAAATGGCCGCCTTGGCTGCAACATATGCAGTGAGGTTAAGCTACTTGGAGCATCACAGGGTGTGGGTTTGTCTAGAGAATGGGTCACTGGGAGCATTGCTGCATCTGGCCCAACAAAAGCTAGCCAGTTAGGCTCACTGCGGAAAAAAATACATAAGCATAAAATTTCTGAAGCACATTGTAATGCATGTGCTATCCAAGATGCATCCAAGAAGGAGGTACTGCCGTCAACGATCCTGGAGCAGCAGAGGCATTATCATGCTTCAACGGTTAAGGTGTTTCGCACTCTTTTCTTTTGTGCAAAAAATAATCGCCCCTTTTCAGACTTTCCAGGTCTAGTAGCTTTGCAGGTTGCTAATCAGTCAGATATGGGCTCGATTCTACACAGCGAGTTCACTGCAGCACAGATAACTGATTGCATTGCTGAGGAAAAGCGGAGAAAGCTTTGCATAGGCATTGTTGAACAGGCTCCAAAAATCTCAGTTTATATTGATGAGTCAACAACCCATTCTTCATTGACTGTTTTAATTATTTATGTTCGTGCTGCATTCAATGGAAAAGAGCCCCTCACCTTTTTACTTGACTTGCTTGAGTTGCCTAGGGGCGACGCAGAGTGCATTGAGTCCTCACTCTTGAAATGTTTGGAAAAACATGGGTTTTGCAACCAGTTCCTTGCAGACAATTGGATAGGGGTGTGCAGTGATGGTGCCAGTGTAATGCTTGGGAGAAACTCTGGTGTTTTGGAGAGGCTATGTTGTAAATACCCTCGACTTGTAAAATGGCACTGTCTATGCCACCGGCTTGAGCTCAGTGTAGCAGACACGGTTGATACAGTGCCAGGCCTTAAGCACCTTGCATCATTTTTTGAAAAACTGTATGCTGTGTACCACCAGTCTCCCAAAAATCAGCGGGAACTTTTCGCATGTGCAAAAGAGCTAGAGATTGCGATTCTGAAAATTGGGTGAGTATTTTCAATCCGGTGGATTGCTTCTAGCAAAAGGGCAATACGAGCAGTGTGGGAGTCATACCCAGCCCTTCACCAGCATTTTGTTCAGTCCAGCTTAAGTACTTCTCGTGATGCCAAACACCGGTCTACTTTCAGTGGGCTGAATAGAATTCTGACATCTTTCGATTTTGTGCTGAATCTAGCTGGTGTTGCAGATGCGGTTCATGAAATTGGAACACTGTCGGAAGCACTTCAAAGGGATGAGGTAACTCTGCCACGAGCTTACCAGCTCATCAATCGTTCAGTAAGGGCAATTGAAAAGCTTAAGGAGTTTCCAGGGACACACAGGAAGGAGGCTGAAAAAGCAATTGAGAGTGGCTTATTTAGAGGAGTGCCAATCAGCTGTGAGGACTCACGTGGGCAGGGCAAAATAAACCTTCCCAGTTTTATCAAAATCTGGCAGATAACTTGCGCTCTAGGTTGTATGCACAGTCTGCAAGCAATAGGTCGGCCACATCATCTCGGACAGATGAATTTTTAGCTCTTACATCAGAGATAGATGTTATCAACCCACAGAAATGGCCATATGACATTGAGAGCCCATGGTATGAAGGTGAGGAGAAACTACAAAACCTGTGCAGGAGATTCTGTCTTAATTTCAAAGGCGTATCTGAAGGCTTCAGAGACTATATTGATAATGGTGGTAATGACATTCCAGAGAAACTGCAACCTGTTTTGAGGGCGATAAACACACTTCCTGTGACTTCAAGTGACTGCGAAAGGGGTTTCAGCACAATGAACTTGATCATGTCACCCATACGAAACTGCCTTGGTATCGGACGCCTTTCCTCATTAATGTTCATTAACCTCATGGGTCCTCCTCTGCCTCTTTGGAATCCAGTGCCATTTGTGAACAGGTGGTTGATTGCCCATCGCCATGCAGATGATACTCAATCTAGAAAGGTAGATCCTACAGCCCAGCACAATAAAAGATATGCAGACGCATGGTCGTTTTTTAATTGATAGCTTTCAATGATCTAAGCGGTCTCACAAATTTTCCAAGGCCAGACATCCTGTGGCAATATAACATGTCCCATAATGTCTGCAATAACAGATGTACAGAGTATCAAGCTGAAACTGTACAGTGTGCACCTTGCATTTTTTTCTCTCATGGTCCCAGTGTATTATACTTGTCAATAAATTTAAATGTCGTGTTCTCGGTAGCGTAATAAATTTTAAAGTTTTGATAATCACTATTGTGGTTTCTAGTATGTGGTTTTCTTTGGCTTTTTTCAACACAAATTCTGCTTTTGTTCATGGTCCCATGTTTTAGTATGCCTCGCTTACAGCACTTAATGGCTTGACTAATGTAGTTGTACACCAAACTTCATCCACATTTGGGCTGCTAATTCCTCCATACAGGGACCTTAAGTCACAGGCTTAAGTACCAAGCAGCTTCAATTGTTAAATCTTGCAATATATGCAAATGATGGATCTGCCTCACAAGTGATGTCACTTCCTGTCGTGATGTCACTTCCTGTCGTGATGTCACTTCCTGTCGTGATGTCACTTCCTGTCACGCCGCCTAACTTGGAGAGTCCCCCCACTTCTTTTTTTAGGACTTGTGCCCTGCGCTTAACAACTGCCTGCTGACATTGTTGTCATGTTGCCAGGCAACAGAGGGCTCTCGGTGGTTTCAACACCTGAGAACGTTGTTGTACACGCCAGCCGACGCCCAGGATCTCGCTATAATTAGTCTCATCACCAGACATGGGTGGCTTGGCTTTCTGTCTCCATGCAAAGGATTCCCCAGAGCCTCGAAGGGATTCCCCAGAGCCTCTGCCTCGTCAAAGACCACGTGACTGCCGACAAAGGATTGACTGCTGACAAAGGATTCACTGCTGACAAAGGATTGACTGCTGACAGAGGATTTCTTCTGTCTTGGAGCCTGCTCAAAGATGAAGACAAGGACATTGCATGAGCTAAGTGGTTTGTTTGATTTTCACTCAGTCTTGTTAACCCCTTGTAGGGATCACTGATTGAAAACAATCCTACAATACTTTTGGTGCTTATTTATGGTGTTTACTTTTAGTGGCATGGGTAAGCAGCTGCCTTTGATAGTTGGTGCACACATTTCTGACACTTGCTTTTTGATACGTGATGCACGCTTTTCTGCCGTTGATATTTGGTGCACACATTTCTGACACTTGCTTTTTGATATTTGATGTATGCTTTTCTGCCTTTGATAGTTGGTGCACACATGTCTGACACTTGCTTTTTGATATTTGATGTAAGCTTTTCTACCTTTGATATTTAGTGCACACATGTCTGACACTTGCTTTTTTATATTTGATGTATGCTTTTCTGCCTTTGATATTTGGTGCACACATTTCTGACACTTGCTTTTTGATACGTGATGCACGCTTTTCTGCCTTTGATAGTTGGTGCACACATTTCTGACACTTGCTTTTTGATATTTGATGCACGCTTTTCTGCCTTTGATAGTTGGTGCACACATTTCTGACACTTGCATTTTGATATTTGATGTATGCTTGTCTGCCTTTGATAGTTGGTGCACACATTTCTGACACTTGCTTTTTGATACGTGATGCACGCTTTTCTGCCTTTGATAGTTGGTGCACACATTTCTGACACTTGCTTTTTGATATTTGATGCACGCTTTTCTACCTTTGTTAGTAGGTGCACACATTTCTGACACTTGCTTTTTGATATTTGATGCACGCTTTTCTGCCTTTTATATTTGGTGCACACATTTCTGACACTTGCTTTTTTATATTTGATGCACGCTTTTCTACCTTTGATAGTTGGTGCACACATTTCTGACACTTGCTTTTTGATACTTGATGCACGCTTTTCTGCCTTTCATAGTTGGTGCACACATTTCTGACACTTGCTTTTTGATATTTGATGCACGCTTTCCTGCCTTTGATAATTGGTGCACACATGTCTGACACTTGCTTTTTGATATTTGATGTATGCTTTTCTACCTTTGATATTTGGTGCACACATGTCTGACACTTGCTTTTTGATATTTGATGTATGCTTTTCTACCTTTGATATTTGATGCACTAATGTCTGACACTTGCTTTTTGATATTTGATGTATGCTTTTCTGCCTTTGATATTTGGTGCACACATTTCTGACACTTGCTTTTTGATACGTGATGCACGCTTTTCTGCCTTTGGTAGTTGGTGCACACATTTCGGACACTTGCTTTTTGATATTTGATGCACGCTTTTCTGCCTTTGATAGTTGGTGCACACGTTTCTGACACTTGCATTTTGATATTTGATGTATGCTTTTCTGCCTTTGATAGTTGGTGCACACATTTCTGACACTTGCTTTTTGATACGTGATGCACGCTTTTCTGCCTTTGATAGTTGGTGCACACATTTCTGACACTTGCTTTTTGATACTTGATGCACGCTTTCCTGCCTTTGATAATTGGTGCACACATTTCTGACACTTGCTTTTTGATATTCGATGTATGCTTTTCTACCTTTGATATTTGGTGCACACATGTCTGACACTTGCTTTTTGATATTTGATGTATGCTTTTCTACCTTTGATATTTGGTGCACACATGTCTGACACTTGCTTTTTGATATTTGATGTATGCTTTTCTGCCTTTGATAGTTGGTGCACACATTTCTGACACTTGCTTTTTGATACGTGATGCACGCTTTTCTGCCTTTGATAGTTGGTGCACACATTTCTGACACTTGCTTTTTGATATTTGATGCACGCTTTTCTACCTTTGATAGTTGGTGCACACATTTCTGACACTTGCTTTTTGATACTTGATGCACGCTTTTCTGCCTTTGATAGTTGCTGCACTCATTTCTGAAATTTGCTTTTAATATTTGATGTGTGCTTTTCTGCCTTTGATATTGGGTGCACACTTTTCTGAAAATGGCTTTTGATATTTGATGCACGCTTTCCTGACTTTGATATTTGGTGCAAGCTTTATTGAAAACTACATTTATGTTTGGTACATGTGTTTTGGCCTCACTAAGAGCGCAATAGATGTTTAGTTGAAGCACGAACACCCTATTAGTTAAAGTGCAATGGTCTTTATGTAAAGTGTGCTTGTTTTTAGTTATTTCCTGGAGAACTTTGGTGGTCAGACCACTAACAAACCATGGCCACAGCAAATGCAGCGATGTAGCAAATCTTCTTTCAGAAGTTCTGGGAACGCTGTAGAGGACTGAGACTTGCTGACGTTCAGGACTACACTTACCAGAAAGCACTTGGTCAGTTACAAGAGGGCTGGTCCTCGACAGAGCTGGGTGGACAGTCCTTCTTTGCTCTTGGAAGTGCAGTTTGTGCCTGCCGACTGCAGGGGACTGGTGCCTCTACTCCTAGGGAGTTCTGGTAAAGTCATTCAGTTGCTGAGAGGTTCACCTTCCTTTTGGAACCAGTCTATGGTCTGGGAAGAGTTACAATCCAGTGGGGGCAGGGGGCTGCCACAGGTGTCGAACTTTGTGCCTTGTGTTTGTTGAGTCCTGCTGTGTGCAGACATGGGTCTCTTATTTGTCCTTTTCTTTGTCAGAGCAGATCTAGAGTTCTGGTGACAGGGGTGCCCTTAAATCCTTGATTTAGGGGGTGGTTAGGGGTGTGAGGGTCATTAGCCAATTGACTACTGGTCCAGTGGTTAAACCCCCCCTGAGGTGGCTATATCCGGTGAGTCTACGGCATCTTACCTCCCAGAACCCACTATTCTCAGGACTTTTCAAGATGGCAGACCCATCTTCAGCTGAACAGTCCAGCTAGTCCACTCTAGAGGTGTGGCAAGCTTTTGGGGAGTGTACACCTCCTGATTGGCTACTTTTCCTCCTGCTCACCAACACAAGTTCCCCGGGCAGGGGGAATCTTTTTCCTGGACTGGGGCACAAGTCACCTGCTTGACAGAGGCGGTGTAGCCTTTGAAGCTCACCACCTGGATGTGCCTTTCACTAGCCATCCTGGGAGGAGGGAGGTGTAACTTCCTTCCTGCCTGCCCAGGCCTTGTGTCTTTGTCCTGTGTGAGGATTAGCTCTTACGACAGGAGATCAGACTTCTGTCTTGGCGACAATTGGCTTTGTATCCTCGAAGGATGCCACCTGAGTACATGCCACCTCAACCTCGACACTAAAACCATTTCAGGGGTAAAAAAGCACACTGTTTGACACCAAATATGACAGAATTCGATAGTGCCATAAGAGAGCTAGCTATCTCGCGGTTGCCCGTTAGCCAGCCCATGTTATCCCATGGACCACCGTTCACCTATGGTAATCTTGAATGGCAATGTTACTGCAATGTAGAGGCATATACGCTTGAACCTATATGTCTGCACCATTACCATTATGTTCTCTGCCTCCTGGGCTAAAGGAGGCTTACCTTGGGGGTGACTTACTTATATTAAGGGGAGTGAGGTGATCCTGCCACGCATGATGTGTGCAGAGTCAATCTTGAGCAGGATAGCTGCTTATGCAGGCTGTGATGGCAGCCCTGCAGAAATTACTTTTACTTGGGTCTCTCAGGGTGGCACAAATAGTGCTGCAGCCCTGGTGACCTCTTTAACATCCCTCCCTTGGCTACTAATTGTACCATATACTGGAGACGTATAGGGTGGTGTAGGAAAGTGGGTTTCTGTTGCAGTAACTCCCCTACTTTTTGCCAGACTACTGATGCACTTTGACTTGATGTGCCCTGGGTCCCTGCCATTCAAGTTCCCAGGGCGTGTGTTCTTTCCCCTAAACTAACCCAATTGGCATCTCTGGCCACAGGTCAGCCCCTGGTAAATGGTACCACAGGTACCCAGGGCATTGTGAGCAGGGTAGACATTTAAGGGCTGCAGCACTTATTGTGCCCCCGATGAGGCCCTGTACCTTTACACACACACACTGCCTTTGCAGGCTGCGTGTTTTGGTGCAGAACAAAGTAAAGAGTCAACATGGCACACATCCCTGTGTGCCATGCCTACACCCACTGCCCTGGCATAGATCAGTCACCCCTCTAGCTGGGTGCCCTATGCCTGCGGCGAGGGTACAGGTGCATGAGCCCTGTACCCCTACATTATCTAAGTCCATTCTTAGGCATTGTAAGTGCAGTGCTACCATTAAGAGTATATGGTGCTGGGAGCTTGTCATTACGAACTCCACAGCACCATAATGGCTACACTGAAAACTGAGAAATTTGGTATCAAACTTCTGAGCCCATTAAACCCACACTGATGCCAGTGTGGGATTTAATGAAAAATGCACACAGAAGGCATCTCATAGATGCCCCCTGAAAAACGACTAGCCTCTGGTGGGTTCCCTGACTGGTACACACCAGCCTGCCACCACGAGACATGTTTCTGGACCCCTAGGGTGGGAGCCTTCGCTCCCTGAGCCCAAAAACAAAGCCTTTCCTGGGTGGAGGTGTTCACACCTGCCCCAGGCCAGGAACAGCCATCTGTGCCCGGGGAGCTTCAAAGGCCTTGCAGCCTTTGTAATGCGACCCCCAGCCTCTCCTGCTAGGAGGAGCAGGCCCCCTGCCTGTCTCCCCACCCTTTCGGCGTGAAGACAGGCGGGAAAAACTAGCCAGCCCAGGAGGTGTGCCCACCTCTGCCAACTCCACCCCTCATGTGGGGGAGGTGAGGTGAAGCCCAATCTCCAGTGCTCGCCATCTTGCATATGGCAGGCACTCCCCAATCAGGACTAGGGATTGTGCTCACTCCCCCACGTGGGGTGAGCACACCAAGGGTGTAGTCACCCTAATGTCAGTAGCCCATTGGCTACTGACCTCAAGACCCCTAAAACACCCCCTAAATACAGTATTTAGGGGGCAGCCCTGAACCAAGAAGACAGATCCAGCCTACCTACAAGAAGAAAAGAAGAAAAAGGACGAAGAGCCGTGCAGAGCTAACAAGAGGACGAAGCCCACTGACTTAGCCCTAGCCCTACAGGCCTGTCTCCCCTTGAACCTGCTCCTGCAAAATCCCGGCGTGTCCAGCAGCCAGCAACCTCACAAACGCCGGAGGACCTGCCTGCCTTCACTTTCCAGACTGTTTCTCCCATGAACACCGGACGTGTTTAAACTGCAGCTTCTGGTGCCAGCCAGAGACCGCGAATCCAGCCCACTCTGCACCCGCCGAACCCGGCCCGATCTCGAGTGGAAAAACACCACAAGGAGGTCCCCCTGGCAATCCTGACTCAAGATCCGGCAACCCTTGACCTGCTTCAAGCCTCCAGACGACGCCTGCAGCCTCAATCCAGGGGACCCCCAGTACCACGACCAGAGCGGGTAAAAAAATCTGATGTCACAAGGCACCCCTGCACCCGACGCACCACAGCCTTGTGTGCCCAAACTAACAGTGCCTAACCAACCCACGACATCCCAACTTACCCCTCGAAGTGGTGGTCGCACCCAGAATATCCTCGTCCCCGAGCCTGCAGTGTTTCTTTGTCCCGGACGTTCTCCATTAAAAACAACAGGGCACCCGACCTCAAAACAGCTCCACCCGTCCGCCCTAGTGCCACTGAGGGTGCAACAACAGTGCATCACTGACCCTGGGAGACCTCCGAGTCTAACCCCAGAACCTTAACTCCCACAGCCGATTACTTACCTGAGAACCGTTAACCTGTTTTCCCTCCATAGGATAACATTGACACTTTTTCTCTAATAAGTTTCTAAGTGTGGAGTTTTGAAATCTAAAAATATTCCTTAAAAATCGCACAGATAACCAAAACCTGTTTACTCACCTCTTTGCAGGAAACGTCCAAGTGCTGAATCTAAGTATCCAGCACTGAGTTAGAAAAGGTAACCTGAAATGTAACTTACCTGCAATTTATTGTCGAAGCCCATTCATTTCAATGTACTGCTCCAAAAAGTTTCGTAGTGTGGAGTTTTGAAAACTGAAAATATTCTTTAAAAATCATGCGAATATTCCTTAAAAATCGCACAGATAACCAAAACGTGTTTACTCACCTGTTTCTAGGAAATGTCCCAGTGCTGTACCTAGGTATCTAGCACTGAGTTAGAAAAGTAACGTAAAAGGTAACTTACCTGCAATTAACTGAAAAAGCCTATTCATTCCAAGGTACTGTATTTGCTAAATGTTGCACACGACTGCTCTCCTGTAAATGAAACAAAGTACAATTCCTATTGCATTTTCAAACTGTTCTATATCCAGTACCATATTACTGAAAAGTATTTAATACTTACCTCTACCAGGCTTGCTTGGTTCTAAAAATAAACAACAGTATATTTTTTATACAAACACAATTGGCCTAGAGTTCAGTTCTTGAGTGTGTGAGACCATTTGCTGGCTGTGTGTGAACAACAAATGCTTTACACTGTCCTCTGATACTGCCTTACTGCTCGACCAAGCTACCACTATTAGAGAGTAAGGTTCTATCTAACTTTAACCTCTGCCTACCTCTGGGGATACTTGGACTCTATATACACTATACGTCATTTTGGTGTACTATATATAGAGCCAGTTTCTTACGGGGGTTAAAGTGATTTGCCAAATGGATGCAACAATTCACATGATCTTTTGTGGGCGAGAGCATTGGCCCGGGGCCTGGTTAGCAGGTCCCAAGGCTCTTTCAGTTCTAAAAACATTAATTCCAGAGCAAAGGTGAAGGGGGGTGGCCATCCAAAAAGGGTACTTTCCTATATGCTCACTTCCCTCAAGCTCAGCATGCACATTTTTTTTGACAATCACCTATTGTCTCTCATACATTTCTTACTCACATCTTGCTTTCACATATCTTCGAGTCCACCCTTTCACACCCTTCTTTGAAAGCCCCTCTTTTCTGTCCCACACGCTCTTCTTACCAACCCACTTTCACTTACACGCACTCTTACTTCATCACCTGTCAATGACACGCTCCTCTCAAACACACATGCACACATTCCATTCCCTCTATCAAGCCCTTTCCCTCTCAAACCCCACTTACCTGCCTTTCTCACACCCTCAGTCTCCCAAACACAGCCTTCTCCTGCTCAGATCATTCTCGGTTTCACGCAAGCACTTTCAGGGCCTCATTTATGAGAAGTTTTGCATCGCTGTGACACTTCTCAGTGCGCCCTCCTGAAAAGGGTCGTGCAGTGGGTGTTGCAGTTGCGATTCTGCCATAACACCCACTGATTTTGATGCTACCTCATATTTATGTGGGTCGCCAAAATTAGGACCAGGGAAAACCTGGGGTCCTATTGATAAAAGAATGGCGGAGCCCGGCACTAACCCAAATTAGCTAACGCCGTGCTCAGCCATTCTGATGCACAATCCAGAATGGCGAGTTGTAACTTCTTTGTGTGCTGCTTGGTGCAGCACACATAGAAGTTGCAACTTGTCATTTTTTAAATGATTGTTTATGTGCAGGAAGGGACACCTTCCTGCACATAAACAATCATTCATGGCATTTTTCTGTTTCTATGTGTGCTGTGCAATGCAGCAATCAATCAATCAGGGGTTTATAAAGCGCACTACTCACCTGTGGGGGTCTCAAGGTGCTGGGGAGGGGGTGCAGCTCCGGGTCAGACGAAGAGCCAGGTCTTGAGTCTCTTCCTGAAGGTGTTCAGATTGGGGGAGCATCTAATGTTGACTGGGAGAACGTTCCAGGTCTTTCCTGCAACATAGGAGAAGGCTGTTCTGCCTGTTCTGGTTCTGTGGATGCGTGGGGTCTCTGCCAGGGAGAGATTTGTGGAGCGGAGGTTCCTTTTGAGTACGTGGAAGGCGACTCTTTCGTTGAGGTATTTGGGTCCGATGTTGTGGAGGGATTTGTAGGTGTGGGTGAGTAGCTTGAAGGTTACTCTCTTCTCGATGGGGAGCCAGTGGAGGTCTCTCAGGTTTTGGGTCATTTGCTCGTGTCGTGGGGTTCCGAGAAGGAGTCTGACCGCGGTGTTCTGGATGGTTTAGAGTTTGCGTTGCAGGGTTTTGTTGATTCCGGCATAGAGGGCATTACCATAGTCCAGTCTGCTTGTTACGAGTGCGTGGGTGATGGTCTTTCTGCATTCGTGGGGAAGCCACTTGAAGGTCTTCCGTAGGATGCGGAGGGAGTTGAAGCAGGTCGAGGCGACGGCGTTGATCTGGCGGGTCATGGACATGGAAACATAGAAACAGCAGAAACAAGGAGAAATTAATCATTTCACCTCGTTTTGTCATGTTGAGACCAGGTCTTAATTTTGGCGCTACTCCATATTTGCGTCACCCTTGTAAATATGGGGCAGTGTCAGAATCAACATGCGTTACGTTGAAACTTCCACCACAATACCTATTGCCCACCCCTTTCACACTAAGTATAGTGTGAAAGGGGGCCTTATTTACTAGGTGGCGATAAGTAACATTAGGTGGCTTAACACTGCCTTGTAAAAAAAAAAGGTGAAGCCCCTCTCGCCACAGGAACATTGATAAAAGTGACGATCCTGTGGTGATAGGGGCTTGTAAATATGCTTTCTTGTCTTAACATGTCACAACGAGGAGAAGTGCTGTGTTGTGCAGCACACGTAGAAACAGCAAAGCGTCATAGATTTTTTATGTGCAGGAAGGTGTCCCTTCATGCACATCAACAATCATAAAACAAGCATTTGCAATGCAATAGGTCTCGCAATTACGGGAGTTTGAGCTATTGGTATTGTAAATGACAATGCCTTTTATTTATGTGCTGTTTTCAAAACAGATAAAGGCCGGTGGTCCTGACTGGTCTGTTATGGGGGTCCTATTTGCAAATCCCAAAGGTTAGGGTCAAAAGTCATGTATGGATTGATGAGTAATTATCTAGACTCAGGCGGAAATATTTCAAATGTGCTGATACGCTTGTGTTGGGCTGCTGCATGGCTTTTGGGGCGGTTGTCCTTTGAACAGAACAGGCAGGTGTCATGGCAAACAGCATTGAGACTGGGTGTTTGTCCTGTGACAGGGTGGCAAAGGTTACACTGTGAACAACATGAGTTGCCATAACATACATAACCTTAGAGGAAATGTACCCTACCCGGGGAATGTAGCAGCAGTTCAGATACCTACACTTGTTTAAAAAACACAGTGATATTTTTGAGAAAGGGCATGAAAACAGCGCTCTTCGTTGTCTTTTGCCATAGGTTCTTCTTGCAGCTGTTCCAAAGCCATCAACTGTGCCAGTCTCGTGTGCAAAAGAGAGGGGCTGATAAATGTACTGCGTCACAAAAGTGTGTACGATAGCTCAGAAGGTACTACGGTTTGTTCAGTCTGTGGGAACGCAAATGCAGTAGCACCAAGGGCTCATGCTGTAAGCAAACGACTGCACCGCAGTTGAAGCTCTCTTGCACTATCGATCCCGGAGGCGCGGGCTCATTTTCCTTGCATGCCTTAGGACCCACGGATGATTTGTTAAGCATTTATGAGCAGGTAGACACAAATGTCAAGTTTTCTGAGAACGGCTCATCCATTTCCGTTTTTTATTCTGCACTCCGGTGTCCAGTTTGGGAACACTACAAGTACCAGACTGAAGAGCAAAAGCACCTCTAGACTGAGCGCTCCACTTACTGACCTACAAGTAGAGTCCAGCACTCACTGAGACGCCACCCTCATTGGACAGCGAGAAGTCTTGAGGTTGTTAGGGCAAACAGTAGTGCATCTCCACCCAACCCCACCCCCCAGAAACGCCCGCTGAGGGCTACACCTGTACCTGACTCCGTGTGCTCTTGGGCTCCACTTACTGACCTACAAGTAGAGCCCAGCACTCACTGAGACACCGCCCCTCATTGGACAGCGAGAAGTCTTGAGGTTGTTAGGGCAAACCCCACCCCCAGACACGCCCGCTGAGGGGTACGCCTGTACCTGACTCCGTGTGCTCTTGGGCTCCACTTACTGACCTACAAGTAGAGTCCTTAACCAACAAAACATCTTGTCCAAACTGAAATCAATTAGACAACAAACTATTTTCAAAGACCTATCATGAAATGAAACACGAAAGGAAGGTTTTACGAATTGCCTGTTACTCAAAACACTTTTGTTTATTTCATATTCTTATTTTTTGTGTGAACAGCAATTTTAATTTACAAAAAACTATACATTACACATACAAATATATACAAATCTAATTACAACAAACTAGACAATACCCTAGCGGATTTTTTCATTCAATCATCAAGCATTCTTGGCCAATCCATTCATACCAAAGACTCACATACACTAAACTGAACTGAACGGTCCTTTTGACACCTCTCCCTTTTAACAAAAATTGTTATCCGCACTTTATGCGTATTGTACCATTTTCTTTCTTCATATACAATTAAAGAACCACAAAAAGCATTTAGGGCAGAGCTTTCAAAGAGGATGTGCGAAGGACCGACTGGTCGACGCGTTTCGAACCTCTATCTTTATGAGGTTCTCATCAGGACCAATCAATTTCTGCAATACAAATAAAAATAAACATAAATGAAAAGACCGGTGGACAGTTTCAGAACTCAAGCCAGCCCCCACCAGCGGCCTAGCACACCCACCTTACGGACAAGTGTCAGAATGGAACCTTGACCTGCTTTGGCCTTCAAACGAACTACAAGTAGAGTCCAGCACTCATTGAGACGCCGCCCCCCATTGGACAGCGAGAAGTCTCGAGGTTGTTAGGGCAAACAGTAGTGCATCTCCACCCAACCCCACCCCCCCGGACACGCCCTCTGAGGGGTACGCCTGTACCTGACTCCGTGTGCTCTTGGGCTCCACTTGTCTCCAGAGTCCTTGGTGAGCAGGGGTGTCGCAGGGGGTCCCGGGCTGGTGGTGGCACCTGAGAGCGGCAGCGCTGATTGAATATCCGGCCCTGAAAGTGAAACTCTCGGCTCTGCTGACTAATAACATCTGTCTGCTGGAGCTGCCCAGCCCACGCCCGGGGCATGATGGCAAGGGTAGTGTTTACCATTGACGTCACCCTGGTCACTTCCACAGAGTCTTGTCAGCCCTTGCAGCGTACTTGTGTAATTGTATTTATGTTGCGCTTACTACCCTGCCCCATATAGGAAGGTCCCATTGCCTCGGGTGCAGTATTTGCTGCCCATGTTTGAGGAGGGTCCTAGGTGCCCCCCCCCTCCTCTCCCTAGAAACTTCATCACAGAGTGCAAACCGAGGAGGAATCTGAACTAAGTTTGATGTGACCTTTGCCCTCAAGGCTCCTTGGTGCAGCTATCCCCAGGGTACAGGTTCACCCCGGGTGCAGGGCTTAAAGTGGCATGAAAAACTGGGGTGTACCCAATGAAATAAAGGGCATGGCTTAAAAACACGTAGGCTAAAGAGCTGTGTGTGCTTAGCATAGTGTGCCTCCCGACTGGCATTTTGGTGTCTCTGTCATTGCATACAGACATATGATACAAGTAACATTATGCCTACAACAAGTCAGGACTATTGGCTTTGTCAACGGTTGTTATCTCAGATAAATAAGCAACTGTGGCTTCGTTGTATATAATATTCAAAATGCTTCAGTTCTTAAATTATGAGCTGCAGAGTGAAGATTTATTTTTCACCCTAATGTTGAGGGCAAAAGTTGAGAGCCCGATCGGGACTCGTCTCGGCACCTGCTTTTTACAACTGCTCCGGCAGTACCCGGCCCACTTAAAGGCCTGCCCGGGTATAACTTCAATGTCTTGAAACCTGATCCGTTTTGGGGAGCGCTAATAACTGTGCACACCTTCAAAGAGTGTATGTACTCTCAAAAATTCAGCGGGGAGGTGACGGACACACAGACATGGCGTAGTGCAAAGAAAGGCAGGTCCATTAGACAAAAATAGTTCTCTGAAACTACACATCAGGAATTGCAGCGAAGGGAAACTGAAGTTGGGCGGTGCTTCTCTGCGTAAAACGGAAGTGACGTTCCGTTATGTGAACCACGTAGGCTGCTGTAACTAACAGAGTCACTGCAGGGGACCAATCCCAAGCAGCAGGCGGGATTACACCCCGTATAGTGTTTACTTTAGGTCTTCCATACAGCGCATGTGCGCTGCCTAGGCCAGACCTAAAAATGACGAGTGGCAAGTTCTGTGCGTGCTGCACAATACAGCACACACAGAAGTCACAAAACGCCATTAGCTCGACTTATAGGCCCGTTTGCAGGATTGTAGAAATGTCTTCAACGCAGTGATACTTTGAAAATGTAACTTAGGTACAGAGGAGGTCTTTGTTAGGAGGAGTAGCCCGGCCGCAGAGCGAGTAACAACGGGGCATATCTACAAGGCGGCGATATAAAAGTATCGCCGCTTTTGCGTCCGTTTTCGGCTGAAAAGCGGCGATAATTTTATCACTATATCAGCAAGGTCACGCTATCGCGTGAAACCTTGCCTTAGTGCCTGAATTCCTAACGTCCATCTTTGCATCTCTAATGAGATGCAAAGTGGGCGTTCTTCCCCAGGATAACGGGAGAAATGTCGCTAAGCGACATTTCTCCTATTATCAAGCCTCACGCAAAGCAGCATAGCCCCTGTTATCGCTACTTTCCTGACATCTGCTTTGAAACTGACTTAGCCATGATATCCTATGTAAGGTGGATATCATGGCTAAGTATGTGAGTCCCTATCAGCAAGCTATCGCCAAACTTCGTGGGATTATCACTGAGTTTCCAGCGATAATCTCACAGCGCTAGGATTTTTATCGCTTTTGAGATAAGCGTTGTTAATAGCACGCTATCTCAGTTATAAAAATCCACGCTAGCCGGCGATAATTATCCTAGCGCTAAGTGCGCTTAGCGATAATTATCGCCGGTTGTTGCTGATATGCCCCAATGTTCTCCACAGGCACACAGGTACCAACCTCTTTAAAACCGGTGTGACTGCAGGAGCAACAGGCGCCCTGCACCCCAGACTCAGTGCAGCTCCTGGTCAAAATGGCGAGGGCCCAGAATCACACGATGATGTTCAGTGGCGCCGAGACTCGAACTGCAGCATAGGATGATTAATCCACTCCCGTGTTAATAGCAAAATCAATGCATACAAATGATTTCCGCAAAACCAGGGTTTCTTCCTTAGCTCAGAGTGCACGTTCAGCATTATAACCTGCAGGTGGCAGCATTTGACTAGAAATAGATCTCTTTTATTTTTTAGGTGCGATTCATTGCAAGCCCTGAGCTGCTGTCCTGAGGCTTTTCAGTTCATGGGTGCTAGCAAACATTTTGCAAAGGGCCGCAAAGTTCTCTCTGTGTCTGCGAGCCACGTGGATGGCAGCAGGGTGCGGTGCAGGGGAGTTAGGGGAGGGACAGGCGGTAAGGTAGTGTAGAGGAAGCTAAGCATGTACATCTAGTGGCTGAATTGCACAATGAGAAACCAGAAATCTTGGGATTGATCCCAGCTTCCCCCCTTTGCCATATAGTGTGATCCTAGGCAATTGTTTTATTTTCACTTTCACTGCTTTTTTCTTTTATTATCACACATAAGAGGACCTCAAAATACATGACTTCAGGACAAAACCTTCTCCTGTACTTGGTTTAATAATCCATAAGGTTGTTCATGTTTAATGCCAACCCCGGCCACCCAAAGGGTGCACAGAGCAAGTGACGTGCCTCTCAGCTGACTATTGGCATTGTTGTCAGTGTGGAGGGAAGAATGAATATTTCAAAATTCATATTTGAAAACTATCACTTAAAGCAATACTTCTCAATGCACTGATCGAATCTGACCTGCTAATTTGAAATGGTTCTGCGTGTTATTGAAATATGTTGGACCCGGCCTTGTGGCGTGGCCCATCCAGACCCGTAGCGACACCAGACTAACCTCTACACCCCACACGACCCTGACTAACGTAGCCTACCCGACCCAGAACCCGGGGTTACCCACGTCCTCCCCTCCATCTTCCCGACACCGGGCACCCTTCCCCTTCCATCGGCCTCGCGGCCTCCAGTGACCCGGCCCAGCACCCCAGATGGCCGCCCTCGACCCAAGCGCAACCCCGGCCTAGCCGCGCCATGCCGGCTGTGGGGAGAGAGAGCTCCTGGTGAGCAGGAGAGGGAGGAGTAGTTTCATTCACACCTGGCCCCCTCCCAAGAGATAGTTTTGATCGGCCCTCCGGCCACCCTGAGGGCTGGCTCCACGCCTGCTGCGTGTCTGGGATCCCTCCCGACCCCGCTTTGAAAGGATCAAAGGGCCGCGTGGCAGGAACCCCCAACAAACGACCCCCAGGCGCTAAGACCCCTGCCCGTGAGGACTCCGGACATCAAAGAGGAATCGACCTATAACAAGGGCCGCCCTGGGACCCTCGGCAGTTGAATCCTGGAATGAAACGAGCCATGCTGACGTGGTTGCGGCTGAAGAACATCCCCCCAAAATCCGACGGAACTCTTGGAACCTCGGTGAGCCCTGCAGACAGCGTCGCGTCTCCACCTGGCAGAGACGGACTTCTGCCTAAAAACATCCGAGCCCTGCTGATGTGGTCGCGGCTCACCTTGCACCCTAGAGAACTCTGAGCCCTGCTGAGCGACTCGCGGCTCCTGGAAGATTGTCCGACCTCCGACACCCGGACTCGAGCCCTGCAGATTTGGACACACTCAAGAGACATTCCGGTCCGGCTGGGCCCCTAAGATCGTCTCGTATTCCCCGGCTTGAGGATTGAGAGCCGTGCGCCGGATACGCTCCCGCATTGACCCAGATCCTAAGACTGTCCCGCTACCCCTACCCCAACCGAGACTTTGTGAGCCCTTGCTCTACTTGTACATACGCCTCTGCGGATCATAAAGATCCTGATATTTCTAGATAAAGCATACGTACTCCAGAATCTACGGTGTGGTGTCTCTGTGTTGCCTGGTGCTAAATCAGTGTGTACGATCCTAGGTACGAGACCCAGCCCTGAGGGGGTCTCCGGCCAGTGCTCGGCTACTTCTCCCGGAAGGGTGGGGCGCAGGGTTGTCAGGTACATATTCTGTCCTTCCCTGAGGCTAGCCCGTCTAACACTGGTGGCAAGCGACGGGATCCGAGCCCACAATCTAGAGATCGTACAACGAACGGCTGACGCACTACCGAACAAAGACGGCAGAAGAAACCACCATGAGCACCGCTGAAACCGACGCGAGTGCTACGTTTTGTGTACAGCGGCTAGAAGAATACACACACAAAGAGATGAAACAATTTTGCAAACAACGGAAGATCGCTACCACTGGTCTGAACACCAAGGAAGACATGCAACACGCCCTGAAAGCCTGGGTGGAGTCCGGAGCCTCCCTTCCCCGACTGGACGAAGTCGGTGAGGAGACAGAGCGGCCGGACGAGCTCAGGAACTTCCCGAGAACAAGCAATAACCCCCAGGCACAAAGCAACGCAGCGGGTGGGGGCTGGTCCCCGGAAGACGTCACAGACAGGGAAAGGGACCGAAGTCATGAACTAGAAATGGCCAAGCTGAAAATAGAAGGCGAGATAAGGCTAGCCAAAAAAAAGCTAGCGGTGGAACAACTCCGAGTCCAATGAGAGCTAGAAGAAAAGAAGTTGCAATGGGAGCACGAGGAAAAAAAACTTCAGCTGGAGCACGAGCGCAGCTTGAAAGAAATAGAGTTCCGAGCAAGGAGCGAGGGAGCTCGACCCTCGGGGGGCCAAGAACCCGCACCCCTGGGGGAACCGAAAGTCCATATCCCTAAGGATGTGGTCAAAGAGTACTATCGAAATGATGACATCCAGCAGTGGTTCAAAGCCTACGAGGTAGCCATGACCTCCCACTGCGTCCCACAGAAGGACTGGGGGGCCGGGTTGTGGGGGCGATTCCTGAGCGAAGGACGAGACACCCTCCTCGACCTACCAGCCTCTATGCAAACATCATACAGCCACATGAAGGAGGCCCTCCTCACGAAGTACGGCCTCACCCCCGAAATGTATCGGCAGCGGTTCCGGGACTGCCGAAAGCTCCCAGGCACCACCTGGGTGGAATACGTAAACTTTTACAGCCGAGGGCTGGAAGGGTGGATCAAGGGCAGCAAGGTAAACACCTTTGAAGAATTGACCGACCTCATTGCCTGGGAACACTTGTCCACAAACTGTTTTGTAGAACTACGCCAGCACCTGCTCGACAGCAAGTTTGCAGACCCGAGGAAGCTGGCCGTCGAAGCAGATCGCTGAGTAAACACCCGGGTCCCCCGGAACCCCGTAGGAGACTACCCCCGCAGCCATCAAGGACCTCCCCTTCAGAGAGGGGGGGGAAATCAAGGGAAACCGAGGGAGTTTCCATCCGGGCCCCCGCGTAGCCCCCCGAGGAACCCACCCCCGGGGTTCCCAGCTCCTCCGCCAGGCAGTACCGCCACCCCAGGCAGACAAGGACCCCGGGTGAATATCACATGTTTCCGCTGTCAATGGCTAGGGCATTACGCCAGCGACCCTCAGTGCCCCATGGCCCAGAAACCCCCCACGACAGCTCCCCCAGCCCGACACATGGCCACCGTAACCCTAGGGGAGGAGTTTGAGGACCCCGAGGGATGGGAACCTGCAGCCATGGCCCTAGTCTCTCTAGGAGATCGAGATATGATTCCCGGGGCACCCCTACCCGCAAACACCAAGAAGTACCGCCAGCTCGTAAAGGTTAACGGCCACACGGTGGAGGCCCTTTGCGACACCGGGGCAAGCATCACTGGTGTCCTCAGCCACTTAGTCCAGGCGGACCAGATCATCCCAAATGTCTTTTGCCCTGTGATAGCTTCCGACAACACTGAGAGTTTGTGTAAGGTGGCCTTGGTACCATTCGAATGGGGGGGAGTAACCGGAACATTGCGGGTAGCTGTCCGAACCGCACAACCTGTAGACTGCCTCCTGGGAAACGACCTGGAAAGTTCTCCCTGGAGACAGGGCGAGCGCAAGACCCACCTCGGAATGATGGGTCTACCAGAATGGGTGTGCGCAACCACCCAATCCATGGCGGCCCTACTACACCCCCCGCGGGGGAGTCGAGGACGACACCCCCAGCACCACCTCCGTTGACCAAACAGGAGACGACCCTGTTGAACCTCACGCCCTATCCCCAGGAGAAGAGCCCCTCACCGACGACGGGCTCGTCCAGCCTGACCACGCGCAGATCACCCAGTGGCGCCACGAAGGGGGCCCCTCCCGAGAGGAGTTCTGCAGAGAACAAGCGACATGTCCTTCCCTGGTCGGACCCCGGCAGCAGGCCGCCACCCAAGCCGCGGGCGACCAAACGGGAACCCACTTATTGTATTGGGAGAATGACCTCCTGTATAGCGAACAGCAGGCTGCCGAGCTAGGGTCAGCCCGGGTGCTGGTGGTACCCCTACGCTTTCGAGGCTTCCTCCTGGGCTTGGCCCATGATGTACCCCTGGCCGACCACTTGGGCCAGGACAAGACCTACCACCGCCTAGTAACACACTTTTATTGGCCAAAAATGCGAGCCCACGTAGAGGCCCACTGCAAGTCCTGCCCCACGTGCCAGGCCAGTGGTAAAAGTGGAGGGATGCGCAAGGCTCCCCTCCAACCCTTCCCAGTCGTCAGTACCCCCTTCGAGCGGGTCGGAATTGACATCGTGGGGCCCCTGGATCCCAAGACCGCCCAGGGTCACCGCTTTATCCTCGTCCTAGTGGACCATGCCACACGATACCCGGAGGCCATCCCCCTCCGCACCGTCACGGCCCCCGTGGTAGGCCGGCCTTAATGGGGATCTTCTCCCGGGTAGGGTTCCCCCGAGAGGTCGTGAGCGACCGAGGTACCAATTTTATCTCAAAATATATAAAATCCCTGTGGCAACAATGTGGAGTAGCTTATAAATTCACTACCCCTTACCATCCCCAAGGCAATGGCCTAGTGCAGCTGTTTAACCGAACTCTGAAGGGAATGATCATGGGTCTCGAGGAGCCCCTGCGGCGTAAGTGGGACGTCCTTCTCCCCTGCCTCCTGTTCGCCTACAGGGAAGTCCCCCAGAAGTCCTTGGGGTTTAGCCCGTTTGAATTACTGTATGAGCACCCAGTCAGATGTCCCCTGAGCCTGGTCAAAGAGGGATGGGAGACGGCACCCCGGAACCCCCCGCAGGACGTGTTGACTCTCAGGAACCAGACTCGGAAGTTCCGAGAGCTGGCCGAGGCCAACCTCGAGGCGAGCCAGGAAGAAATGAAGCGCTGGTACGACCAGAACGCCACGCTGGTCGAGTTTCAGCCCGGCCAGCAGGTCTGGGTGATGGCCCTAGTGAAGCCGTGCACCCTCCAAGACAAATGGACCGGGCCCTTCAAAGTGGTCGAACGAAAAAGTCAGGTGACATACGTGGTGGACGTCCAGTCCCCTCGGAACCCCCTTCGGGTCCTCCACGTGAACCGCCTCAAGCCTTACTTCGTGCGGACGGAGTTGAGCTTGCTCCTGGCCACAGACGACGGGGTGGAAGAGGAAACGGAGCCTCTTCCTGACCTCCTGCGGGCCAAAGAAAAGGACGGCTCCGTGGAGGGGGTGATCCTCTCCCCCTCCCTCACACCCCAACAACACGAGGACTGCCGCCGGCTCTTGGGCCACTTCTCCGACCTGTTCTCCCTCGTCCCCAAGGTCACCGACTGGTGCGTCCACGACGTGGACACCGGAGACAGCCCACCGATATGGCACCGAGCCTACCGCGTCCCCGACCGAGTCCGGGCCTGCATCCAGGCGGAGGTATCAAAGATGTTATCTCTAGGGGTGATCGAGCCCACAGACAGTCCTTGGGCCAGCCCAGTGGTACTAGTCCCAAAAGCAGCTGCCCCTGGTGTTGCCCCCGAACTACGGTTCTGCGTGGACTACCGGGGGCTCAATGCGGTCACCCGAGCCGACGCTCACCCTCTCCCCCACGCAGATGAGCTCATTGACCGCCTTGGGTCTGCTCATTTTCTCAGCACCTTCGATTTGACCTGCGGATACTGGCAAACTGCACTCACGGAAGGCGCCAAGGAGCGGTCCGCCTTCTCCACCCCAGATGGGCACTATCGCTTCAGAGTGATGCCATTCAGGATGAAAAATGCCCCGGCCACCTTTCAGAGACTGGTGAATAGAGTCCTGGCCGGGCTGGAAGAGTTTAGCGCCGCCTATCTGGACGATATTGCGGTATTCAGTTCCGAATGGGGTGAGCACCTCCAGCACCTCCGGAGGGTCTTGAGGGCCCTGCGCCAAGCCGGCCTCACAGTGAAAGCCAGCAAATGCCAGATTGGGCAAGGATCGGTGGTCTACCTGGGGCACCAGGTCGGCAGCCGGCAGGTCGCCCCCCTCCAACCTGAGATTGACGCCATCCTGGCCTGGGAACCACCAACCACCCAAACCGAAGTTCGCGCCTTTCTGGGCCTCACTGGTTACTACCGGAGGTTCATCCAAGGTTACGGCAGCCTCGTAGGACCCCTCACGGAGCTCACGTCCAAAAGACAACCTAAAAAGGTGCAGTGGACCCCTGCCTGCCAGAAGGCATTCGACGCCCTGAAACTCGCCATGTGTACAGCCCCTGTGCTCCAAGCCTCTGATTACTCCAAAGAGTTTGTGGTACAAACGGATGCTTCCGAGCATGGCTTTGGAGCCGTCCTATCCCAGCTCAATGAGAAGGGCTTAGATCAGCCCGTGGCCTTCATTAGCCGAAGGTTACTGCCCCGAGAGCAACGATGGAGCACCATTGAACGCGAGGCGTTCGCTGTAGTCTGGGTTCTAAAGAAACTGCGACCCTACCTCTTCGGAACCCACTTCCGAGTCCAGACGGATCATCAACCTTTACGGTGGCTCATGCAGATGAGGGGAGAGAACCCCAAATTGCTACGATGGTCCATCTCCCTCCAGGGGATGGACTTCACAGTAGAGCATCGCCCTGGCAACGACCACACCAACGCTGACGGCCTCTTCTCCAGATTCTTCTGCCTCAGCGAAGAGAACCCCCAAGAGGATGGGTAGTTCTCTCCGGCCTTCAGCTGGGGGGACGCATGTTGGACCCGGCCTCGTGGCGTGGCCCATCCAGACCCGCAGCGACACCAGACTAACCTCTACACCCCACACGACCCTGACTAACGTAGCCTACCCGACCCAGAACCCGGGGTTACCCATGTCCTCCCCTCCATCTTCCCGACACCGGGCACCCTTCCCCTTCCATCGGCCTCGCGGCCTCCAGTGACCCGGCCCAGCACCCCAGATGGCCGCCCTCGACCCAATCGCAACCCCGGCCTAGCTGCGCCATGCCGGCTGGGGGGAGAGAGAGCTCCTGGTGAGCAGGAGAGGGAGGAGTAGTTTCATTCTCACCTAGCCCCCTCCCAAGAGATAGTTTCGATCGGCCCTCCGGCCACCCTGAGGGATGGCTCCACGCCTGCTGCATGTCTGGGATCCCTCCCGACACCGCTTTGAAAGGATCAAAGGGCCGCGTGGCAGGAACCCCCAACAAACGACCCCCAGGCGCTAAGACCCCTGCCCGTGAGGACTCTGGACATCAAAGAGGAGTCGACCTATAACAAGGGCCGCCCTGGGACCCTCGGCAGTTGAATCCTGGAACGAAACGAGCCCTGCTGACGTGGTCGCGGCTGAAGAACATCTCCCCAAAATCCGATGGAACTCTTGGAACCTCGGTGTGCCCTGCAGACAGCGTTGCGGCTCCACCTGGCAGAGACGGACTTCTGCCTAAAAACATCCGAGCCCTGCTGATGTGGTCGCGGCTCACCTTGCACCCCAGAGAACTCTGAGCCCTGCTGAGCGACTCGCGGCTCCTGGAAGATTGTCCGACCTCCGACACCCGGACTCGAGCCCTGCAGATTTGGACACACTCAAGAGACATTCCGGTCCGGCTGGGCCCCAAAGATCGTCTCGTATCCCCCGGCTCGAGGATTGAGAGCCGTGCGCCGAATACGCTAATGCATTGACCCAGATCCTAAGACTGTCCCGCTACCCCTACCCCAACCGAGACTTTGTGAGCCCTTGCTCTACTTGTACATACGCCTCTGCGGATCATAAAGATCCTGATATTTCTAGATAAAGCATACTTACTCCAGAATCTACGGTGAGGTGTCTCTGTGTTGCCTGGTGCTAAATCAGCGTGTACGATCCTAGGTACGAGACCCAGCCCTGAGGGGGTCTCCGGCCAGTGCTTGGCTACTTCTCCCAGAAGTGTGGGGCGCAGGGTGGTCAGGTACATATTCTGTCCTTCCCTGAGGCTAGCCCTTCTAACAATATACACTTTTTGAATTTTGCTGCAAGATAGCTTTCAAATGAAGGCGTACCTGGAGGCCACCCTGCCTCCTTCATCTCTTTAACCTGAATTACCTCTTAACTAAGAGCTTGCCGTCTGATTGAACATCTTTTTAATGTTAGTGCTGAGCTGAGTGCACAGGAGCCCACTGCTGCTGGTGACCTGGGGTCAGGGTTTAAAGGTCAGGGGGTCGCATGAAGTCCCCGGGCCGGACGTTGAGTATCACTGCTCTAGTCAGACACCCCCCCACACTAGGACCACCTCCGTGGTCCGCACATCTCTACCAGGCCTGGCCCCACCAGGGCTCTCTTTCCAAGCCTTGAGTGAGGAGCCCATGCCAGACAAGGTTCAGATTTTATAATTGGAACCTTAGGAGCACCTGAAATGCAAATATATATATATATAAAAAACAGAGCTCTCAAACCCCCCAGTTCCATGCTTGAACATCTTAACTAGACCATATTTTTTATAAAATTTGAATGATAGGATTTTTAATACTGCTGACACTATTATAATAACAGACTACAGGTCCCAGAATGGAAAACAAAATATTGGCATGGACACATGACCTTGAGAAACTTGAGAAAAATTAAAAGGCGCAGGTTTGAGGAACTACTCAAACAGGCACGGGAAACTGGGGTGCTGTTCCTGACCCCAGGGGTCTGTGGGCAGAGGGGGGAGGGGCTGGGATGTGATGGAGGAGGGAGGGGCGCATGATTAAGAAAGGTGGGAGGGGCTGGGGTGTGAGAGAGGAGGGAAGAGAGAAGAGGGAGGGGCTGGGGTGTGAGAGGAGGGAGGGGCTAGCGTATGAGAGAGGAGGGGGATGGGTTGTAAGAGAGGAGGAGGCTGGGGTGTAAGAGAGGAGGGAAGGGCTGTAGTATGAGAGAAGGGTGGGGCTGTAGTATGAGAGACGACGGGGCTGGGGTGTGAGCGATGAGGAGGGGGCTGGGGTGTGAGAGACGAGGAGGGGCTGGGGTGAGAGAGACAAGGCAGGGCTGGGGTGTGAGATGATGAGGGGTTGGGGTGTGAGAGAGGAGGAGGGGGCTGGGGTGTGAGAGAGGAGGAGGGGGCTGGGGTGTGAGATAGGAAGATGGGGCTAGGGTGTGAGAAAGGAGGGACGGCTGGGGTTTGAGAGAGGAAGGGGGCTGGGTGGTAAGAGAAGAGTGGGCTGGGGTGTGACCATCCTCTTTCTCCATGTCTTCGCCCTCTCCACTGCTTTATTTGAGCCAGTGGGGCCCGCCAGGTCCCCATTCCTGGGGATCGGCGCTTATTTTATGCGTCAGACATTTATTGAGAGCAAGAGAGAGAACCTCAAAAGTGGAAAAACAGATGAACAGAAAATTGGAAAGCCATCACAAAGGGAGAAAGCAGAATCCTTGAAAAGTGGGATAAGGGGCAAGGAGAACCTGCTAGTGGTTTAAAAAGGCCTGAGGTGGAGTCAAGGCTTTGCAGCCTTGGCAATGAAGCAGTAACATTTAATAGTACTGGCTTGGGGCTTCTCAGCTGAGCTTACATCACTGCCACTCCTTCTTTTACAAATTAAGCACTGCCTCTCTCCCTGCCACAGACTCCTCTCTCTTCTGAGGAAATATGAATTTTGTGATCAGTTATGTCCCCTATCGTAGACCCCAACGGCTCCATGTGCATGCTATAAGTACATGTATGTTCCCTCCTGCTCCAGTTTTGAAGACGCAAATATATGTGCGTCCACCGTCAACATGTCCTCTTTCAGATCCGCCATGAATGGGTCAGATATTCCATTCCTAAGTATGAAAGGCCACCGACTTTATGTGGTTCACTTTCCATATTTTACAGATTCAGGCGAGTAGGCCCGAATTCTGTCATCAAGCCTTTTCCTGCCTTCTGCCTCTGAAAGCTCCAGTCTGAGCCTGCATCTGTATCCATGAACTTTGTCCTACTCCCTGCGCGGCTAACGGTGCCTGATCCAGCCTGTCGCCTGCCAAAAACTGTATTTCACCTTCAAGATTATCTCCTCCGCTCCTCATCCGATGCATTCCTGTCTAACAGTTTAGGTAAACATTCCTCCAGCTACCGTGCAAAGGGCCAGGCCTCGCTGCCCTCATGCAAGTAATTCATAGCCCCGTTACCATGGAATATTCCTACCCCCTCGCATCTAGTGTAGACACTTAGACGCTTGTACACGCACTAACAGTCAGTATAGAATAGATTCTATCCTAGAGACCTCTCCTTTTGGATAACACAGTTCTTTAAACATAGGATATTAGATATGATTTGGGATTAGGTTGACATGACCCCCAGACTTCTGTCTCCACATGTAGAGCTAAATGTCAAGTCCCCTTCACCCTCTAGTTGCACGTCAATCACACGTCATGCGGCTGCGCGCGCATCTCTGCCAAATATTTCTGCTGACATTGCAGGATTCTTTTATGGATCCACCCACTTGTGACATCATGTATGATGACGTTTATTAAATTACGCCCATGTACCGCCTCTATTAGTTACGTATGCACCTTTTATCTGATACTATCAGCTGTTACGCCTCTTGCATCTGTTTCACTGTAATGTATTTTCTATAAAACTGCCTATCTGTCAATAAAGTATGCCCTTCCTTCCTGAACTTTCGTGGTGATGGAATAGAATGCCTACAATTCGAATTGTATTCCTTTGTATAGGAATAAAGCCTTTTAAAACCTCTAATACCACGGATTCTGCCTCTTATATTTACTGAGTTATTCGTAATAGACTTTACCGCATAAAAAATAGTACCGGTAATGAAATATTTACCACATAAATTGGCGCCCGAATAGGGACACTTTCTCATCTCACGCGCCGGCGGTGCGTTGCAGGCCCGGTCTCCTGCCACAGCTGAACGGACAAAAACGCGTACCTGCAGGATTTCCTGTATCTCCCTCCGGCCAAGCGGGGACGACTGAGGCTGCGATCAACACCCAGACGAGGCGGTGAGAAGTGCGAAGTATCCCGACCAGAGCCTAGCTGAGAGAGCAAGATCCGAGGTGTGCAGAGACCCGCCAGGTTCCGAAGTTCCGAGTCCAGTCGAGTCGAGTCCGGTCCAGTTTCAGTTCCGTTCCGAGGCCTTCCGTTCCGAGCTACCCGGTGAGTACCATTACCGGGGAGGCATTTAACGTGCACATAGTCTGTGCCGGTCAAGACGGGTTTGGGTACACAAATCCGGTCTGCACTGTTTTAGCAGTGAATCTGTACTGTTTAGCAGTATATATAGTATGTCTTGCATATAAATAAGTATTATCTAGTGTCAGTATTATGTCAGTAACTAGTTTTCTATTAGTTATCATTGTTCGTAAAACTGTTAAGTGTTAAATGTTTTAAATACGTTCTATATAGTGTGGTGTGAATGGCTGTTCATTATTGTGTTTTCTTGTATAAAGTGTGTTCTAGTAATAAGGTTTAAAAATGCCGCTCTTTTCGAAACTAAGACAGATCAAAACTAGAAAAGGTGTACTCGAAGAAGCTGTTCCCATCCCACCGAGGGACACTCCAGGGTACTTTATGTATCATAAGCATGGCCTAGATGCCGTATTATTTCTTGATTTATGGGTGGACTACACCAAAGAATTACCAGAGAGTCAGAGATGGCCCGCAGCGGGGACCTGGGATGCAGATTGCATCATGAGAGTAGAAGAAGAATTATGGAAAAAGAAAGCCAGACAGTCACAGAAAGATGCCATTGAATTATGGCGTAAAGAATCATATAGACGTACAGAAAAAGCACTCAGACAGGAAGAGAAAGGTAGAGAGAATTCAAATAAAACCCGAGAAAATCTATTACTTGAGGAAGGTACCCGAGTAAAATCAGAACAAGTAGATAGACAAAGAAACACTCTTATGAATGGTATGTATCCTCTTCTGGCCGAAGGGTTACCTAAGGCTACCCCGGAAATACCAAAAGACTTAACTCCCCCATTGCTCCCGATAAAAGCACATCCCAAAACACATCCCAAAACAGCAAAGGACGTTTTCCTTTCCTCCTATTTAGATGATGCGGCTCCCGAGTATGCTAATACCATACCACACATACCACTTGCCGATGGTGTTCAACACCAAGAGCATTCGTCTGTACCCCCGCAACTACAAACTCCTACACAAGTTCCAACAGGCCCGTCCGTTTCTACAGTTTTTCCCGCATCTACAATCTCTATCCTACGCCCAACGAATCCTTTCGTGCCTAGCACCTCAGATGGTGCTACAGGAGGTACGACAGACATGTTTGCTACCCCGCCGCGAAATAAACAGACCCTTAGAGATTTAGCACTCCAACGTACACCCCAGCTAGCGACATCCGACATGTTTAAAGAACAGCTTGTGGATTGTAGATACGACCCAGTACCAGGTAGACAGGATAAATTGCTCATATCATCACTACGTATAAGACGAGCTACATTATATTTAATGACAATACCAGGAATGGGTGAACACCTAGACGAAATATATCGCTTTGTCCAAACAGGGCAAGGTCCAGAAAGTATTAACGAAGCTATGGAATACCAGAAAGTAGATGTCCAAAGACAACTACTACGTTTTTTCATAAATTGTGTAATCAGGAATCAGGACAGGCCTGGGGCAGATCACGATACCATGCAAAGACTTGCCAAATGGGGTCAGAACATATCAGAAGAGAAACATGATAGACAGGCGTGTATAATCGCCATGTGTCGAAAGATCCGCAAGGAAGTAGAACGAATACATAAAGAAAGACGAGAAACCGACAGAGTAGAATCAGAAGAAGAGGAGGAGCAGGAATCAGAGCAATTAGAAACAATAGCTTATGTAGGTAGAGGAAGACCCCATAATAATACCAGAGGTTTTAACGACCCGATACGTCCAATACGTCCAGAATATAATAGACATTTTCCAAACCCTATGTTAAATACAAAATCCCCTGAACACCTATTCCAAGCCGCTGATAAATTACTCCGAGATCGAAGGGGGTACCACATGCTCGATTCCATGGACGAACAAGAATTAGCCAGGTCAGCAGTACAATGGGCTGACAGTCCCGGCGAATACAATGATGATGTACTTGCACACACGTTTCTGAATCTTGACCCATATGAACAGCGTTTAGCTAGTATATACATGATTCAACACCTCCTTATATTATATAAAAGCCAACACTCCGATCCAGGACCCTTACCTGACATATTGACAGAACTACTCACGAATATATGGAGAGGGTCAGGTACTGATTTGATTAAGGAAATTCTAGAATCCCGAAACCAATATTTAAATTTCGTATGCCCAGAACACGTTCCAGTTCCCATTATGGGAAGAAAAATGTATCACATAGATAGACAGAATCCGTTACGCGAAGTGCACCCAATCAGAGGTGCCGGTGATAATTTTACACGCGTGTTTGTGTACACGCCTATAACTAAATTGGAATTATTAGAAATGAAGAAAGTAGTACCCAGCCATGACAAGGATCCAGCAGGTTTCCACCGTGAGATAAAAGACATGTTACTCATGGGAGAGTATACCTACCCCGATATTATGAAAATATTAAAAGTCCTATTACCCGCCGGTGTTTATGAGAAACTCAAAGAAAAGGAATGGGAGGTGGGAGACCAAAAGATAGATTGGACAGCATTAGAAAACGAAGAAAAGGCCCGAGCTGCAGGAGCAGGTCTTGGGGAAAAGACCACAGCACTAGCAGGATTACTAATACAGGTACTGCCACGTTTATTAACTACGAAAAAGGAAGACTGGGGTGCAATCTCAGCCTGTAAACAAAAACCAGATGAAGACACTAGTGATTTCTATTCCCGATTTGAAAAATGTTTTAGTATAAATAGTGGCATAAAAGCCAGTAGTGAGTCATATCCACATCTGTTTGTGACAAAATTAGTTGAAAATTCTCTGCTGCAAGTCAAGAATAGAGTATTGAAATTCGAAAGTACCTGGCAAGGTAATACCCCATCACAGATGTTACAGATGTTACAATATCACCACAATAGAATTAGAGAAGAACAAGAACACGAACAAAGACGTATGAAAGATACAAAAATGAAAATGCTTGTTGCACAGTCAGTTCCAGCCGATGGTCATCAAAAGGGTGATTCCGCAGGTCCTGCGAAAGGGACATGCAACTATTGTAAACAACCAGGTCATTATATACACGATTGTCCAGTCCTGAAACATAATATTGCCACAGGTAGAACACAGGAAAGACCACGTCCTCCTAGACAGGATCAGAATCAACAACAAATCCCTCAGCATGCACAACCTAGGTTAGCTCCGCAACAACTAGTTCCGCAACAGGCAGCTCCACAACAGATCGTAGCACCACCACAAGCGCAGCCTATTGCTGCAACACAAGCAACGACACAACAGATGTATCAGTATGCACAGACAGATTATCCCGATTATCAGCGATACTCATGAGATAGCCTAGAGAGGGAAGTTGGCTTACCCCTTATAGAGGTTCCTGTAGACCAAGAGGGACCTTATGTACATAGCGAACTATTAGGGGAAGACAGAAAGTTTTTACTTGATACAGGGGCAAGCAGAACAACTATAAGACGCAGTGAAGTTCCAGGGGCACCCCTCTCAGACTCACAGAATATTTCCCTTGGATTCTCAGGAAAACCTATAATTAATGACGTAACACAACCTCTTCCACTTACAGTCGGTCCTTTGACACGTACTACAGATTTATTGCTTACTAAATCATGTCCAGAAAACTTGTTAGGCATAAAAACATTGAAAGCTCTAGGAGCCATAATATGTTGTTCTCCGGAAGGAGTACGACTATTTTTACGTGACTTTAAAGGTCACTACGTGTCCAGAGACATGGATCACCGACTGCAGAATTTACCTACACATTTATGGGCACAAGGCCCCACTGATGTTGGTTGCATGAACATTACACCATATCGAGTTACACTGAAAACAGGAATAGTACTACCACGAATGCGACAATACAAGTTACCACCAGATGCTGTTGTGGCTTTGCTGCAAATTATTGACGAGCTCATTGCACAAGGAGTGGTTGTCGAAACCGACTCCAATGTATGCAATTCCCCGATAATTCCGATTCTTAAAAGAACGGATCCAAAAGCACCACCAGTATATCGATTAGTTATTGATCTGCGCGAATTAAATAAATGTATTGTACCACAATACCCTGTGGTCCCAGATATCTCTTCATTACTCACAGCTATTGACTCAGAAGCAACGTTCTTCACTGTAATTGATCTCAAGAATGCTTTCTTTAGTGTCCCAATCGATCCGGAAAGTCAATATCTGTTCGGATTTAGTTTAAATGAACGAAGTTTTAAATTCACACGCGCACCTCAAGGATTTACAGAAAGCCCCAGCATCTATAGCCAAGCACTGAAACGAGAACTTGACAGTATCCACATGCCAACTAACACTGCCTTGCTTCAATATGTCGATGATCTGCTGATCACTGCCCGAAGCGAACCTGAATGTGAAAAAGCGTCACTGACGGTTTTAAAATTTCTGGCCGACAAGGGGCACAAGGTGTCCCCTTCTAAGCTGCAATTCTGTGTCCAGCGAGTTGTTTACCTTGGGCACTCGCTGTCCAAGGAGGGAAGGCAGCTTACACCCGACCGCATCCAGTTAATTGCTAACATGCCAGCACCCAAGACACAAAAGGAGGTGCAGGCTTTTATAGGCCTCACTTCATACTGTAGGCAGTGGATCCCTCAATATGCATTTCTAGCAAAACCACTCATCCAGTTGACAACACAGGAGGCAGCCACATCGACTGTCCTCCCTTGGACTCAAGAACATACACACGCCTTTGAAAGCTTAAAGAAAACTTTATGCCAAGCACCTGTCCTAGCAACACCATGTTACAGTAAACAGTTTACACTCTTTGTTACAGAACGCGAAGGTACTGCCTTGTCAGTACTCACTCAGGAACAAGCAGGATCACACAAACCATGTGCTTATTTCTCTAGTACATTAGATCCAGTAGCTCAGGCACTTCCTGCGTGCCTGAAATCGGTGGCAGCAACAGCTTTAGCAATCAGACAAAGCGATGCCATAGTGTTAGGACATCAATTGACAGTACAAGTACCACACGCAGTAGAGGTTCTTTTGAACCGCACACAGACACAACACTTGACTATAGCGAGACTCACCGGTTACGAATTAACATTGTTTCAGCCACACATAGATATCAGACGTTGTAATACGTTAAATCCTGCCACACTGTTACCAGTAGGCGGAACAGATCCATTGGCACATGATTGTGTCGAAGTCATTACTATCACGACGAAACCCAGACAAGACTTGACAGATATCCCTTTGTCAGATCCAGACTTGACATTGTATGTAGATGGGTCATGTATGAGAACAAGTACAGGAGAGTTAGTGGCCGCTTACGCAGTCACAACAGACACTGAAGTCATTGAAACAAATTGTATTCACACTTTGTCAGCTCAAGCAGCAGAGCTCACCGCTCTGACACAAGCCTGTATTCAAGCCACAAATAAAAAAGTCAACATATACACAGATTCACGTTATGCATTCGGAGTCGTCCATGACTTCGGCGTACTGTGGCGAGAGAGAGGTTATTTAACTTCTCACGGTGCCCACATCCAACACGGACCCCTCATTCAAGCCCTATTAGACGCGATTCATCTACCTACTGCAATATCGATTATGAAATGCAAAGCCCATACAAAGGTTACCGATATCATTTCTCAGGGTAATGACTTAGCTGACAGAACAGCTAAACAGACTGCTCAGAATCAGACTCACACAACTGACACGACAAAGACAATAGTTCCGACACCAACACATTGCATGACAGTTAAGGATCCCGCCCTTGATGTAATTGACATACAGACACATGCTACACCAGAAGAAATAAAGAAATGGACTGAATTAGGAGGGATCCAAACAGATCAAGGATGGATGACGAAGGAAAAATCTATATGGTCTCTTCCCGACTCAATGGTTCAAGTCATCATTAACACTATACATAGTCCAGCGCACCTAGGAGAAAAAGCTATGCTAGACAGCATTCAACACATTTGGTTCAACAAACATTTACGAGCCGCAGCTAAACAAAAAGTTCGTACCTGTATGATATGTTGTCAGTTTAATCCAGGTAAAAGCATCCCCGTAGAACGGGGTGGATTTCAAACTCCCGATCATGCTTTTGAAGTCCTCCAGATGGATTATATCCAGATGGAACGATGTCGAGGATTCAAATATGTTCTCGTAGTTGTCTGTGCTCTTTCCCGTTGGACAGAAGCATACCCGGTTTCAGATTACACTGCCCCGACTACTGCCAAACAGTTAGTTCGAGAATTCTTCCCACGGTACGGTTTACCACGTGTTATCTACTCAGATAATGGCCAGCCGTTCTCATCCGAACTAGTGAAACACGTTTCCCTTTTATTAGGCTACCAATGGAAATTCCACTGTGTCCGACATCCCGAGGCGGCAGGTCTCGTGGAACGTCATAATCAAACTCTGAAAATTAGATTGTCCAAAATATGTAGAGAAAAAGAAGTCGATTGGATAGTAGCCTTACCAGTTGCGCTCTTTTACATGAGAATGGTAGCACATTCTCGAACAGGGCTATCCCCGTACGAGGTGATCTTCGGTAGACCACCAAATATGTGGGGGACGCCTATACCTCGCAAAATCACTGATGTTGACTGTAATATGCTGACAGATTACCTGGCTTCCTTGATGTCTGCACTACAATCTTGTCGTTCACAGGTATCCGCAGCTTTTCCCGACAATACTGAGGTGAAGCCCCATGACGTGGTTCCTGGGGACCTGGTTCTGGTCAGGAATTTTGACCGGAAGACCCAACTGGATCCTAGGTGGAAGTCACCGAAGTTAGTTCTACTCACTACAAGGACAGCCGTGAAAATCGAGGGACGGAAAGGGTGGTTGCACTCGAGTCATATCAAGAAATTTTATGGACTACCATCCAGTGAGGATACTCAACCCTGTATTCCCTCACAGACAGACTCAAAGCTCCCCTTGGCTGAATTAACAAAACCAGAACTTTACAAACTAAAATTGAGGTCTAGTAAGTCAGACAATTTGATTGTTTAAGTCCTCTCCAAGGTGAATCGGTTGAATTTGTCTCTGACATGTATCCTCTAGACCGGAATAGAGAAAGAAATCATCAGATGCAGCTCAAGAAGCATGCGTATTGTAAATCATTTCGTAGTCACTGCACAGTAACATTATTAATTTTGTTTTTTCTAAGTCTTCTGATCATCATTGTCAGCATACTATTACACATGTATTGCCCTATTCCTAAGCGTGCTTACAATATAACTGCAGAACATTCTTTTAGTGAATTACCTCCGCATGAGTTGTCCTATAGATTTGCGCTGCGCAACAACACATTCATTAGTATGTTACATCATTCCCATCAAACCAGCAATGCCACAAATTGTTGGATATGT
This sequence comes from Triturus cristatus, assembly GCF_964204655.1. Taxonomy (NCBI): domain Eukaryota; kingdom Metazoa; phylum Chordata; class Amphibia; order Caudata; family Salamandridae; genus Triturus; species Triturus cristatus. Next base: position 32,650,782 of record NC_140587.1, read on the forward strand.
GGCCGACTCCCTCCCTATCAGAACTATAAGGGAGTTTTGCCCCTCTTTCCCTATCCGTTCACACACAATGGCTCCTGTGGAGCATGGTTTAGTTTGATTAATTCCCTAGATTCAAATTCCGCAGTTTATCAAGACAACTGGGTATGGGGAAACCTGAACTTAGTTTTGCTTAAAGTCTGCTACCCTAACAAGGAGGGACTTCCCAAAAGAACAGGAACTGATCTAGAAAATGAAGTATATGGATTAGGTAATTTTACACTTAACCTCATGATCCTGAACGTTGAATCTGAAGCTACACCAATCTTGCCCGCCATGTCAGTTTTCCCAGTAAAAGGGGAATTATGTGTAAGAAAGAATGGTTCCATACACATGGGCCATACTAAATGCACCACTGTAATAAAATTCAGTGATCAAGGCAAGTCTACATTCAGAGCTTCTCGCCATTCCTACTTTATATGTGGCCAGACCGCATATATACGTCTACCTCTAGATTGGGATGGTACCTGTTACATAGCATTCCTTCTGCCACCTGTTTTCCTAGCTCCTCCTGATTATCATAGAAATACCCATTTAGTACACAATAGACAGCAGAGAGATCTCCCAATTGTCGATTACACTGAAACAGCATGGGAAAAATACACAGATTTCAATAAAGGTTTCTTTCCCTATATAGGTACAGTTACTAATAGTAAGCTGATACGTAGATTAACCAGAACCCTTGAAGCAGTAGTGAACGAAACTATTTCCGCCTTAGGCCATTTAACAGAAGAGCAGTCTGCTATGCGGATTGTTGTGCTTCAAAATCGTCTTGTCCTTGACGTCATCCTGGCCGATAGGGGCGGAGCTTGTAGGGTCATCGGATCAAGTTGCTGCATTTTCATACCAGAAAATTCACCGTCAGTATATAAAGCCATAACTCGCCTTCATAAGATTGTAAGCCAGATACACCAGAGTCCAGGCACCTGGACTTGGTCCGGTTGGTTCTGGGGCGTGTTGTCAGCCTGGGGATGGAGAATCCTATCCTTCCTAGGTATTGGCTTTCTCATACTATTCAGTTGCTGCTTATGTCTACAATGTGGGCCAGCGATTTGTGGTCTGTGTGCCACCTCGTGTATCCCACATCCAAGTTTTCGTTCAAGATCCCGGAAGAAGAAAGAAGAACAAATGATGCTATATGAACAGATCGATGGATTGATGAAGATCGATATCTCCTGAGGGTCCGTAGGGGACAAGGAGGGAATGAGGAAATATGAATTTTGTGATCAGTTATGTCCCCTATCGTAGACCCCAACGGCTCCATGTGCATGCTATAAGTACATGTATGTTCCCTCCTGCTCCAGTTTTGAAGACGCAAATATATGTGCGTCCACCGTCAACATGTCCTCTTTCAGATCCGCCATGAACGGGTCAGATATTCCATTCCTAAGTATGAAAGGCCACCGACTTTATGTGGTTCACTTTCCATATTTTACAGATTCAGGCGAGTAGGCCCGAATTCTGTCATCAAGCCTTTTCCTGCCTTCTGCCTCTGAAAGCTCCAGTCTGAGCCTGCATCTGTATCCATGAACTTTGTCCTACTCCCTGCGCGGCTAACGGTGCCTGATCCAGCCTGTCGCCTGCCAAAAACTGTATTTCACCTTCAAGATTATCTCCTCCGCTCCTCATCCGATGCATTCCTGTCTAGTAGTTTAGGTAAACATTCCTCCAGCTACCGTGCAAAGGGCCAGGCCTCGCTGCCCTCATGCAAGTAATTCATAGCCCCGTTACCATGGAATATTCCTACCCCCTCGCATCTAGTGTAGACACTTAGACGCTTGTACACGCACTAACAGTCAGTATAGAATAGATTCTATCCTAGAGACCTCTCCTTTTGGATAACACAGTTCTTTAAACATAGGATATTAGATATGATTTGGGATTAGGTTGACATGACCCCCAGACTTCTGTCTCCACATGTAGAGCTAAATGTCAAGTCCCCTTCACCCTCTAGTTGCACGTCAATCACACGTCATGCGGCTGCGCGCGCATCTCTGCCAAATATTTCTGCTGACATTGCAGGATTCTTTTATGGATCCACCCACTTGTGACATCATGTATGATGACGTTTATTAAATTACGCCCATGTACCGCCTCTATTAGTTACGTATGCACCTTTTATCTGATACTATCAGCTGTTACGCCTCTTGCATCTGTTTCACTGTAATGTATTTTCTATAAAACTGCCTATCTGTCAATAAAGTATGCCCTTCCTTCCTGAACTTTCGTGGTGATGGAATAGAATGCCTACAATTCGAATTGTATTCCTTTGTATAGGAATAAAGCCTTTTAAAACCTCTAATACCACGGATTCTGCCTCTCATATTTACTGAGTTATTCGTAATAGACTTTACCGCATAAAAAATAGTACCGGTAATGAAATATTTACCACACTTCATTACCCCACCTTCTCACTGCGCCTCCACTTCTACCCATCCTTCTGTTTCCAACGCATCCTTCTCTCTCACCTGACTCTTCTGTGCCTTTCTCTCACTGTCTTCTTCACCTGCCTCCTTCTCTCAATCACAGAGCCCGCACTCTCACTTCTTTTTTTCCATTCTCTGTGCCTCACTCTCCTCCCTCTCACAGAATTTCCTCCTCCTCTCTCTCTGCCTCACCATCCCCTCATTTTACCTGTACCTCCTCTCTCTCCACAACACCTTCTTTTGTCAGCCTACCTTTACTTCTGCTGCCTGGGGTAATGATTTTCTGTATCTACATCAGGTGTCTCTAACCAGTCAATCGCGAGCTACCAGTAGCTCCCAGACACCTTTAAATTAGCTCGCAGCCTTGAGTTCATTTTCAGGTCCAGCCCAGGCAGCACTTGCGCTGTCTGCAAGAAATGCTGTATTCAGTCTATGGGCTGTAAGCATGCCCATGTGTTGCCATTGGTTCTTTGTTGTGTCATTCAGAAATGCTGGCTTTCTGTTGGTCTATTGATTTCAATTGTCCCTCCTTTGTGTGCTTGGTTCAGCCCAGGAGATGTTACTAAGTAATGGTTTTGGTTGGCCATCCCACGCTTCCTCCTTGCACAGCGTGCAGTGGCCCCTACTCCCGTTTGGGCATCGCAGCCTAGTTTTTTATTTAATTCCTGCCACGTCCCTCCTCTTGCTGCTTCTACAGGCTGCAGATCCATGGAGCCTCAGGCAATACAATGCCACCACCCACCACTCCAAGGCACGCACCCGAAGTTTGGCCATCGCACGCTTCCGCCTCGTTTTTTTTTTACATAGATTCTCTTATAAATTTGTTCAAATGCCTGTATAGCTGGGAGTTTAAAGGCCAAACTCATCTGCTCTGATTACAGTATAAGTTGTCGAGCGATTTAACAACCCAACAAGGCTTGTGTCAACTGTTAAAACGGATGTGTGCATGTAAGGGAAGGGGTGGATTTATTTTGTAACTCACAAAGCACCCTTAGTAGGCGGCCATGTTATAACGTGGAGGTCTCCTCTGCAGAAAATTCTCTAAAAAGTTGTTTGCTTCCAGTTTCTACTGGTAACAGTAACTTTGATAACGTTAGCCGACTTCACTACAAATTTAATTCTATTCGAAATATTGGTACTAAACACAAAATCTTAGCATATCAAAAAAGAAAAAAAAAAGTCAAAGCATATTCAAAAGAAAATGATAACAACATTCCATATAAAGTTACCTTCTTTGGATTTGAGGGCTGAGTGAGAGATGGGCTCCAATCAACTTTAGTTTAGTTGGTTTTAGGTTTGTTTTCAAAGGTGGTCGCTCTTGCTTTGATTTTGCGTCTTGGGGACATTGACCTGTGACGCATGCGCAGTCCGCTATCCAGAAGACGTTCAGGAGTTGAAAATGGCGGCTGAGCTGCTGGACCTCGAGTAATCCTCCTCTGTGTGTTCCTGAATGTTTGTTGCCCATGATTCTTATCGAGTGGAGCAGGGGTAACCGAGAGCGATTGGTAGTCAGGCTTATAAGGCATTGGAATGGGAGAAACGTGTATTCTGAGGCCGGATAAGGTGAAAATGAGGTTTGTTTGACAATGGGAGACGTGGGCAGCTTTGCTTGGCCTTTCCCTCCAGTCATGCGCAGCCTCTAGTGACGTTGTTGACATTTTCTGGTGCCTTTGATGTATCCCGAGTAGATTAAACCAGTTAAACCTTCCTCCTGGGTCTTTTCGCTTTTGACGCCTTGGGTACCTCATTCCACTTTACAGAGTTTGCCACTGGAGCGCAACTTTCGTTTTCTCGTCTTTTTATTCTCCTGGTGGGGGAGGGCACCATTCCTGGAGGTCCTGCAATCCTTGGTTGATGCGTGGAGTGGAAAACATTTAATGTTATTCAGATGAGCTGTTTTCTTTATTTTAATTTATAAAATGTGTACCGCAGTTACGTTCAGGGATGTGGTCTTTTGAAACCGTACTGCTTACGTTTTATAGGGATATAAGCAATGGACGTTGAAGCGGGTCCCTTCCGGGCCCTGTAGTCATGTCCTTAACTTTTGAGGCAAAAACACTCATTGATTTCTGAATAATAAGTGTTCCTGCTTACATTTCACATGCTTTACTTATTCTTCCAGTCCCCGGGAGTGTTTGCTTTTTCCCAGGATGTTGTTTTCTGTTTCAGGCAGCATGATGCTCTTGTCTCCCCTCCATCATATCCTAGGTCGCATTTTCTGGTTCTCCAGCGCCACAAGGTCTTACAAATGGTGCTAGCGCTATGCAAATATGATCACTACACTGCAAATAAAACAAAAGTAAAAAACATTGTCATTTCAAAGCCAAAAGCTCCAACTTTCACAAACGCAAGACTGATTACATCGCAAATACCTGTTAAATAAGCACAGGCTCACACGTGTCTTTTAAGGTTAAGTGAGGGCTGTGTTTGCTTTACTTTAGGCTGCAGATAACAGCTCTGCTGAGTCACATTCATAGGCCAGGCTGGGTCACAGAAGAAAGACTAAAGCACTGAGGTATTTAACTCTTAAATAAAAGTCCTTGTGGACTTGATATTGGAGCGAGGAGGACAAAATGATGTTTCTGAATGCTTTTAAATGGTTTAAGATGAAAAGTTCCTTTAGTGATTACCTCTTTGTTTTAATGTTATCTTATTTTAAAATGTCACATTTACCAGCCGAAAGCCTTTTGCTCGCAGTGGCCAGTAGACACTGTCCGATATTCACAACTGAAAATCGTCATTTTTTTCTAAGGGGAGGAACTCAAAGTGAGGAGCTTTTTCTATGAAACATTAAGTATTAATGTTTTTCTCTGCTTTCAATTAAGACAAATACCTCTAAGTGTTTTATGAAGGATGTTTACTCACTCAAACGTGTCCCCAAATAAACAAATGTATTCTTCTGTTATATATATGGCAGGACAGGTCACAGGAAGCAAGATGCTTGGGGTTTGTACATGGGACAGCTGGAAATGGGAGAACATGTAAATACTGAGTTATATGGAATCCACATAAACAGAGTTAACCCTTCAGTTTCGTTTTCTCAATACAGTGTCATATTTATAAGTGTAAAATACGGCTATTACTTTAAGTTGGAGAAATTTAAAGTGCAGAGTAATGTTCCATGCTCTGAACATTTTTTCTGAACATTCTTCTGCACTTTAAATCTCTTCCTTTTGTCTTGTACATGTAACAGTGCCACATATGGCGAAAGGTATGTACTGTGTCACAAGTACATACGACACGGTCTCTCAGTCACCCGTACACATGTATCCCATTCATACACACACATGTTCATACCTCCCTGAAGACCACACTCTCACTGACACACATGGAAGCCCTTTCATAGTGCCGCGAGTCAAAGTGTTGTGTTCAAACCACAGACTCTGCTTCTATGGACATTATGCTTAAAGTCAATGGGGCTATAAAGAGAGGATGTGTTGGAGGAGAATAAATGCTCATCACCGGTGTCCTGCAGGATGGTGCCTGGACCTTCAGCTCTTTTGAATTATTTGATCAGACTCGGCTGGCCCCGCCCTCTCCGGAGACTGGGAGTAGGCGGGAAAGCGGCAGTGTGCCTTGTCCGCTGCCACAGAAGAGGGCTGTTTTTTGCAAGATGGGAAATTCCACTGCTTCTGTCCATGCTGTACCTGTATTGCGATTGTGAAAAGTGATTAAAGTATTTTCTCTTCAGAAAAGTCAAAATGTGTGGCTTTGACAGTTTCTTTCATATAGTGTCACAAATTAAGTGTCACAGCAGGAAAAATATAAAGCAAAGTAGCGCTAGGCTGTAAATTGATTGCGTGGACATTTTCAAATACTTTCTTGGAATAGCAAAATCCTATCAGATTATTTCTGCCATACGCAAGGCCACTGGAACTGCGTCAAGGGAAGACCGAATTATACAGTAAGATTCACCAAATTATGCGGCAAGAAGAGAAAGATTATGGGGGATATGTTCAAGGAAGTGGCGGAGTGCGGCGTTAGCCTACTTGGCTTAACGCTGCACTCTGCCACTTCTGAAACGCAAGGCTGCACTATATTTACAAGAACGTGGTGCAGCCTTGCATTTCCCCCTGCGATGGCATAAGTTTAGCAATTTAGCGCCAACGCAGGCACACTTTCACCATACTGCAAGGGTGTCTGCGTGCAGGGGAGGATTGTTTGTGTACAAAGGTGTTCCTTCCTGCACATAAACAGTCCTAAAGTGCAAGTCTGTCACTTTCATGTGTGCTGCTTCATCCAGCACACATAAAAGTAAAAAAATGGCATTTGTAAAAAGGTTTGTTAATGTACATGAAGCGACACCATCTTGTACATAAACAAACCATGGCATTTTCCATGTGGGCTGCACAAAGCAGCAACCATGGAAAAAGCAAAAACAAGGAGAAATGATGCATTTCTCCTCGTTTTACCAACTTAAGACCAGGATTTACCTGGTCTTCATTTTGTACATGGGGGAAGCGTCAAAATGAATGGGTGTTGCGGTGTAACGCCCTCCGCAACACCCCCCTTTCAAGCTTACCATAGCCTGAAAGGGGGCCTTATGTACAAGGCAGTGCTAAGCCACATCAAGTGGCTTAGCGCTGCCTTGTAAATAGGGCGCAGCCCCTATGCCCATCACAACGTCGGTAGTAGTGATGTTGTGGTGGCGACAGGGGCTTGTACATATGCCCCTATGTTTCTTTATTCTTTTTTATTTTTATACATGTTAACACTGCCTGGGAAAAGTTTCACATCATTAGTTCCAGTTTAACATCCAAATATAGCAATAGACTGATTAAAGGTGACCAGTCAGCCGTTGCAAAGGCACCCTCACTGCAGCAAAATGTGTTGCTGTGTTGTAGTAACTTTTGATCTGTTTGAGCTAGAAATACCTTTTTGTTAAAATCTGCAAGTAGTGAAGCAGATGATGGTTTGTGTGGTAAATGCTCTAAATCCAGGATGACTCAGAAAGCTTAGTGGTGCAGAATGGCATTCCTCCAGTGGCCCTGGCTATAGGTCCTTGTGCAGTGGGGGCCTGTGGGCCTCTTGGTACAATGGGGGTGCCACAGGGCCCCCTGCTTTTCACTAGTGCATGACAACAGCCACCATACCCACGGGCCCTTCAGCCAGCCCAGGGCTTTGATGTCTTTGTCCTGAAAGTAAACACTTAGGCTGAGAGAGCAAGGCTGCAGGCCCAGATGAACCATTAAAGTAGAACACAGGATACTTTTCTACTTTTCAATGGACCTTAGCGGGGGGCATGGGGCTACCATGGGGGGGCCCGGCCCACCTGGTATCCCTGCTGCAACCAGGGCTGCTGGGATATCATCCCTCCTTGATAACGGGGCCTCCGGCTGTGGTGTGTAGTTCTCTAGCACGTAACGCAAGGGCTTTAAGTGGAATGAGAAAAGTGTGTGTGGGGTATCAAAAGGGGGCGTGGCATACAAAATTAGGGGGGTGGCATAAGCATGTACATTACGTTTCCGTGATTCCCATAGTGTGCCACCCAGCTGGTATTTTGGTTCCTCCCCGAGCTCTCAGTTTTTGAGTTTGGATAGATAACAAAAATGACACACCCAAAACCAGATCTGACTATTGGCTTTGTCAACTGTTGTGAGCTGGTCAAGATGATTAACAACAATGATTTTGTTGAAAATAATTAGTATTCGAAATGTTTCAATCCTGAGATTGTGAGACTGTGAGTTAAACATGACTGAGGCCTGTAGACAGCGGTCTTCGGAGTGTTTCAGTCACTCCTGCTATGTTCTCTCTGCGTTAGACATGCGTGAGAAGGTGGCCTGGTATATGCTGTCCACTAGTTCTAGTGGGCACCTTGTATCAGTCCAACCAACCCCTTATGGTGATAGGTTAAAGACAACCTTTATTGAAAGCTATCCTAGTGATAGCTATGGAGAGCAGCCTTCAGGCTAAGTCTTAAAGGAATGTAAAGCAGCTTGTTTTACCAGTCTATAATCTCTTGAATGACCAAATGAAAGGACAACCACACCAGGTATATTAATAATATATGTATTTAAGATAAATCACACCCCTCTAATCTCTTTATGAGACTGGAGTTCGAAGTACTTCAGTTACAAGTGTTTAAGCATCAGTAATAGCACAAATACACGTTTGGGCCCTAGGGGCGTATCAAACCACATACTAAAATAGTGGTATAAGAACCATGACTGAGATAGGCAAGGTGCCTATCACCTCTAGAATCGCTGGGACCCCAAGGAACCACCCAAGGTAGGGACGTCAGGGACCCATGGGAGCCGTATGCAGTGTGGAAACACAACCGCGGGTTCCTATTACTTTCTATGGGGAATGTCGTGGTTAGAATTTTAAAGATTAGGGACACTTCAAATCGAACTAGGACCAAACCCTTTTGGACTTAGACAGTTCTAGGGCTAGCACCCTCGTGTGCACCGGAGTACTCGAGTTACCTCACCCAGGGAAGCCGGGTGCATAGGTGTCTTTTGGTGTCGGGTCGCATCGTCGATTCCAATGGAAGCCTGCAAAGAACTGCTGCTGCCGAGAAGAGGAGAAGTGTCAGAAGAGATCCGAGCCTGGATCTAGGATGGAAGGAACCTGAAAGCAGAGGGGACAGAGTCTGGGTCACTTGCCAGTGACCGAGGGCAGGATGGACCAATGCCCACAAATGTCGGGTGCTTCAGGTGAGTTGACGGGTGACTTGACTCTGCAGCCACAAGGTCCAGGAGGCGTCAACGAAGTCCACGAGCTGGATTCGAGCTGCGCCACAAAGTCTGTTGGGTGCTGCAGTGTCGGCGACCAGAAAGGACCCAACAAGCCTTGGCAACGGCAAGTCTCAGGAAATCAGAGAAAGGATTGCGGTGCAGACCAGCAAGGTCTGATGGGCTTACCCAGAAAGGGTAAGTAAGCACAAGTCTGGACCAACCAGAAAAACCCAAGTAGAAGTGGAGTTGCCTTCGTGGGGACCTGCTAGGCAATGGGTCAGTGATCGCAAAGGAGCCTCAAGCGGTCGTACTTGGAGCTGGCCCATGGGTCACTCATGGAGTGGAGGCCAACAATCTTCGGTGCAGGAGGTGCTCAAGGCTGGGGCTACTCGGAGCCCAAAGCACAACTTCGAGGAATCCCAGGAAGATGCTGCAAAAGATCACGGTGTCCAGGGTTCACGGTTCCACGTCACCCACGATAGCCACGGGCCTCAGCTTTGCTGGGGACTCAGGGTAGCCTCGGGGAAGTCTGGAAATCTACCTCTGGTGATGCAGAGACTTCGGCGTCCGGCCGGAGCTTCAGCGATGCAGACCGGTCAGTTGCTTCTTTGGTGCCTGCCAAGCAGGGGAGTCACTCCTTGACCCCAAGGGAGATTTCTTCCATCTTGTAGTCGTGATAGAAAGTCTAAGGTCCAGGATATATGTTTCAGAGGTTCGTCCAGGATAATCTAAAGTCCTAGGGACTGGATTCCTATACTTATACTAAGTTTAGGGGATGGACTAACTCAAAGGCTCCACCTATGGGTGGGCCTGGGGTGGGGGTGGTTACACCCCTTCCCCTTTGTCCAGTTTCGCGCCAGAGCAGGGGCTGAGTGCCCCTGCTACCGGTTTTAATTGTCTCAAAAGCATTCTCTGAATGCACCCACCCTGCCCCAATACAAATCTGCCTGTCTGGGGAGGTGGTTACACCTCCCGGTGACAGGAAACCTATTGTCCCCTGCCGGAGTTTCCCCCAGCAGCAGGAGGCCAGACCCGTGTCTGTGACAGAGGCATCCATTTTGTGATGCCAGGGCTCTAGAAAGGATTTAACCGGGTTTAGCCAGTGTGAACATGTCTCTCCCTTTAGAAGGGTGGAATGCTACCCCCGCCGCCAGGACTGGCGGGGGTGGGGGTAGTATTCTAAAGCATTTGACACCAAACACGACATGTTTTGATGCAGTCATTCCAAAGTTAGCATTTACCGCGAGGTTATAATGCACTTAAGAGTATATGGTATGGCTGTATCACAGAACACTATACTGAGAAGCAGGTGAAACAACACCTGAATACCGGATGCGCAGCTGTAATAGGTAAAGAACACTCATAAATACTATACATTAAACAGAACAAACTGTCATCATGAGAGAAAAACATTCAGCATCACATGTTCTGATTTAACACAAATAAAGCTCCTTTAATTATTGAGCTGTAGACAATCCAAATGAAATCCAATGAAATTTGTTCATGAACAGAACTGATATTAAAGTCCTTCAGAGAAGATATCAGTAATATATATTAATAAATTACCAAGAAAGCATCAACATAATAATTATGTAGCAGAAGAGATTGACGTTGCTGTGATCCATGCCCAATGCATTGTGAGATTACCCAGAATCCTTTCTTCAGGGGCCTATCTTGAAAACATTGAATACAGAAGAAGAAGATATGCACTTCGTTTTGAAATATAAAATGTATGTAGACAAAACAAGGTGAAAAAAAGATACATCGAACAACGCCAGAGTAATGAAAACACACCTGTACGTGTGCAAGTCCAGACAATTATCAACAACTAGGGGAAATGTGAAAACTGAGACTCAAAGTTGTGTCTAAAATAAAATACCATAGTTATGGTGACGTCAGACGCTCTTGAGCGTCGTTTTCAAATCCGTTAGCGGCTATTTGCGGATTTTTTATCCCTTTACCCGCGTGAACTCCGTTCCATGTTGACTCGCCGCTGATAAAGAATATAGGTAAGGTGGCTACACAGTATCAGTTGTAACCACTGAGTTTGTTCGACGGTTTAATGACAGGCGGGTCGTTTTTTCCTTTTTTCTGTTTTCCTTTAGGCTCCCGTTTTTGTCAATCATTTTTGGCAGGTTGTGTCCCTGACCTACCTTGTTCTGCTGATTTACTTTGATATATCTGTGAGTCTCCTGGAGTTCAACTGATCACTGGATATCAGCATCGATTTTTTAACCTCATTTCGTTTGTTGATTGTGGTTTTTCACGTTGCTCACGCTTCGTGGAATGGTAATGTCCTGAGTTTTATGTTTTCGTGTTTCAGCATATTAGTTGCAGTCCTTGCAAATTGCATATCACTAAGAGGAGTTCTCGTGGACGTTCACTAGAGTGAGTATTCAACATGAACACTTGTCCAAGGTGACAGCATCTGAGCACCATTTTTTCATTTTTGCATTTTTTTCGTTTTACTGTGAATTAGAGTGGACAGACGCTTCTGCGATCAGCATCAATACATGAGATTTTTGCGTTGTAAAGTAAGGGCTGTTTATTCAGCACTACTTTTCTCTGTTTCTCTCCTTCATATTATTTGTGTGCTCACTAAGGGTGTGGTTATCACCGGTCTTTTCTCCTCCTTTTTCCTTGTCACAAGCTATTTTATTTTAGACACAACTTTGAGTCTCAGTTTTCACATTTCCTCTAGTTGTTGATAATTGTCTGGACTTGCACACGTACAGGTGTGTTTTCATTACTCTGGCGTTGTTCGATGTATCTTTTTTTCACCTTGTTTTGTCTACATACATTTTATGTTTCAAAACGAAGTGTATATCTTCTTCTTCTTTGTTCAATTTTTTCAATATAGGCCCCTGAAGAAGGGATTCTGGGTAATCCCGAAATGCATTGGGCATGGATCACAGCAACGTCAATCTCTTCTGCTACATAATTATTATGTTGATGCTTTCTTGGTAATTTATTAAGATATATTACTGATATCTTCTCTGAAGGACTTTAATATCAGTTCTGTTCATGAACAAATTTCATTGGATTTCATTTGGATTGTCTACAGCTCAATAATTAAAGGAGCATTATTTGTGTTAAATCAGAACATGTGATGCTGAATGTTTTTCTCTCATGATGACAGTTTGTTCTGTTTAATATATAGTATTTATGAGTGTTCTTTACCTATTACAGCTGTGCATCCGGTATTCAGGTGTTGTTTCACCTGCTTCTCAGTATTGTGTTTAAGGTTGGCTGCCTTTTCCGGTTTGCACGCACTAATTGTTTTACATTGACCGTGAATTTTGTTATCATTATTTACATAGGAGTCCTTTTGTTCATTTCATTTGTTGTGCGCTGACTTCACTTTGAATCTCATATGTACTCCGAGCCACTCCCAGCAGCACTCCCATTCTATTCAATCAAAATGTCTTTCAACAGCATTTCCAAGCTCACAGATAATAGAGCAGAGACCCTTACATTTACATCCACTCAAGTTAAGGACATATACGCTCTTATACAAGATACACCGTCCTTCAATGCCCAGAGTGGTTCCATCTCTCAACAGATCCGATAACTAGAATTCATTGCACGCAGAGCCTTAAGTCAACGGCTACACGCCTCAACTTTAATACAATACAATAAGGTTCAGCGTATACCACGGGGTTTACGTCTTCCTATTAAACCTCTCCTTTATAAATTTCAATTTAATAAAGCATTCACGGAGAAATGGCAGGCGATATTTTATATGTATCACAGAACAGCCATAAGGAAGTATTTCCGAAGGCTGCAGGGGGGGTTAGCTCATGCTTGGGCACCCTCTCACATATAACCAAGCACTCTGCCTTCAGGATTGTCAAGGCCTGGCATTGGAGTGGCTTAAAGGTTTATATGTGTCTGTATAAGGTAGTGATATAGGTAGCCTATACCACAGTAAGGGGTGCAAGCACACCCTTACCCAGGTTGCAGTAGCAGACCTGTGGTGTCATTTTGGAGTGCTTCCCAGGGGTGGCATAATACATGTTGCAGCCCCTGGTAGGCCTCTGATGTACCTATGCCCTAGGTACATAGGGGCAGATCTATATTGGAGATGCGCCACTTTTACGCCGCCGTTGCATCACTTTTGTGACGCAGCGGCGGTGTAAACCCTGCGCCACGTTGCGCCATATTTACATCGTGACGCATCTATGGAGATGCGTCACGATGTAAAGCCCTGCGCCACGTAAAACCTGCGTCAGGTTTCACGTGGGCGTGTCGACAGAGGGGGGGGACGCTCCGTCGCAGGAACGCCCCTGACAAGTGACTCAGTCAAATCTATAAGATTTGACTGAGTCACTTTCCCAACGCTGATGCGCCAAAACCCTGCGCCTGCTTGAAGCAGGCGTAAGGCTTGACACACCATGTTAGGGATAGGGTAGGTTGGAACAGTGCTGGAGTTGCGTCGCGCTTGCGACGCAACTGAAGCACTGCGCCAACCTTACGCCATCGGATGCGTCACGCATCTGTTTATCCCTGCGCCATGATGCGCCGCATTGTAAATGCGGCACATCATGTGTGGCGCAAGGGTAAACTTGCGTGACGCATCTTTCCTGGCGCATCCTTGCTGATTTGCAGGGAAGCGCCAGGAAACATAAATCTGCCCCATAGTATACCATATACTAGGGGCTTATAAGGCACTCCAGAATCCAATTGGATGTGTACCTAATGTACATTGAAACCATTTTAGAGAGGAAGCAGCTAGGCTGTCGTCCTGATTAGCAGGGCCACAGCCAGACTAAAGTCGAAAAACAGTGAAACACCAGCAAAAAGTGGGAGTACCCATGTGAAGCAGATCCTACTCTCCTACACCCCCCCCCCCCGCCCCCCAACGCAGGGACATTAAACTAACCTTGACCAGTTGAGTCATCATGTTCTAAGTGGAAATACCTAGAGAGTCCATCTGCATTGGCATGGTTACTCCCAGGTCTATGTTCCACTGTAAAGTCCATCCCCGGTAGGGAAATGGACCACCTAAGCAGTTTGGGGTTTTCACCCTTCATTTGATTTAGCCATAAGAGGGGCTTATGGTCTGTCTGAACAAGGAAGTGAGTACCAAACAAGTATGGCCTCAACTTCTTCAGAGCCCAAACCACAGCAAAGGCCTCCCTCTCAATGACTGACCAACGTTTCTCTCTAGGGGTCAGCCTTCTGCTTATGAAAGCTACTGGCTGATCCTGACCTTCTTTATTCAATTGTGCAACCCCTACCCCCAATTCAGATGCATCAGTTTGAACAATGAACGTTTAGCCAGGACTCTGCAGAATGGGAGCAGTACACATGGCCTGCTTCAGGTCATGAAATGCCCTTTGACAGCTCGCTGTCCACTGAACCTTCTTGGGCATTTTCTTAGAAGTTAAGTAATTCAAGGGTGTCACTATTGATCCATACCCTTTGACAAATCTCCTATAGTACCCAGTCAGGCCTAAGAAGGCTCTCACCTGAGTCTGGGTAGTTGGAGCAGTCCATTCCATTATGGTCTGGATCTTGCTCTGCAATGGTTGAACCTGGCCTCCACCTACAAGGTGGCCCAGGTACACAACCTGACTCTGTCCTATCTGGCACTTAGCAGCCTTGATAGTTAGGCCTGCTTTTTGCAGGGCCTCCAAAACATTCCTTAGGTGGACCAGGTTATCCTCCCCGGTGGAGCTAAAGACCGCAATATCATCTAGATATGCTGCACTAAAGGCTTCCAGGACTGTGAGAACTGTATTCACCAACCTTTGTAAAGTGTCAGGTGCATTCTTCAAACCAAAGGGCATTACCACAAATTGATAATGCCCACTAGGGGTAGAAAATGCTGTTTTTAACTTTGCATCATCAGCTAGTCTGATCTGCCAGTAGCCAGCTGTCAAGTCAAATGTGCCAAGGTACTTGACTGAGGCCAAAGTATCTATAAGCTCATCTGCCCTTGGTATTGGATGGTCATCAGTCCTAGCGACTGCATTGAGGCCTCTGTAGTCCACACAAAACCTCATCTCTCTCTATCCACCACTGGTGTGAGGTTTTGGTGCAAGGACCACTGGACTAGCCCAAGGGCTATCTGAGGGCTCAATCACACCCAGATCCATCATATTCTGGACTTCTGTCCTGATACAGTCCCTGACATGGTCAGGTTACCTATAAATCTTATTTTTAATAGGCAGACTGTCCCCAGTGTCCACTTCATGAGTGCACTAGGTAGTCTGACTTGGAGTCAGTGAAAACATATGTCTGTACTGATTGAGAACATGTCTGCAATCAATTTGCTGCTGGACAGTGAGGCTGCCTGCCAATGCTACACCATCAACTGACCCATAATCAGGGTTCTGTGAGAGTAGGTCAGGGAGTGGGTCACTCTCTTCCTCCTGTCCCTCATCAGTTGCCATGAGCAAGCCCATGTCAGCCCTGTCGACATATGGCTTCAGCCTGTTGACATGGAGAACCCTATGGGGACTCCTATGGGTTCCAAGGTCTACCAAGTAGGTAACCTCCCTATTCTGTTCAACAATAGTGTGGGGTCCACTCCACTTGTCCTGGAGAGCTGCTGGGGCCACAGGCTCCAACACCAACACTTTCTGTCCTGGCTGATAAACAGTCAGTACAGCCTTTTGGTCATGCCAGGCTTTTTGCAGTTCCTGGCTAGCCTCAAGGTTTTTGTTTGCCTTTTTCATGTACTCGGCCATCCTGGAGCGGAGACCAAGTACATAGTCCACTATGTCTTGCTTTGGGGGCTTGAGAGGTAACTCCCATCCTTCCTTCAGCAAACACAATCGACCCCTGACAGGATGACCAAACAGAAGTTCATAAGGGCTGTAGCCAACCCCCTTCTGAGGCACCTCCCTGTATGCAAATACAAGGCAGGGCAAGAGAAGGTCCCATTTTCGCCTAAGCTTCTCTGGGAGCCCTTTAATCATGCCCTTTAAGGTTTTGTTGAACCTTTCAACCAAACCATTGCAGTGTGGGTGATAGGGTGTGGTGAATTTGTAATTCACTCCACACTCCTTCCACATAGCAGTTAAATAACTGGACATAAAGTTTCCACTCTGTCAGATACTACCTCCTTAGGAAAGCCTACTCTTGAGAACACACGCAAGAGAGCTCTTGCCACTACAGGTGCTGTAGTGGTCCTTAGGGGAATTGCCTCTGGATACCTGGTGGCATGATCCACTACCACCAGTATGAACCTGTGCCCAGATGCAGTTTGAGGATCCATGGGACCAACTATGTCAATCCCAACCCTCTCATAGGGAACCCCCACCACAGGTAGTGGTAACAGGGGGGCCTTTGTAGTGCCACCTGCTTTGCCACCGGCTTGGCAGCTTACACAGGAGCGACAAAACCTCCTTTGTGTCTTCAGACATGTGTGGCCAGTGAGAGTGGGGAACAATTCTGTCCCAAGTCTTGTTCTGGCCTAAGTGTCCTGCTAGGGGAATATCATGGGCTAGTGTCAATAGGAAACCCCTAAACTTCAGAGGTATAACCAACCTCCTGGATGCACCTGACTTGGGGTCTCTACTCTCTGAGTATACGAGTCCATCATCCCAATAAACTTTATGGGTGCCACTAGCATTCCCAGCAGCCTCATCAGCAGCTTGCTGTCTGAGGGTTTCAAGAGAGGGGCAGGTTTTCTGCTCCTGGCTCAGATCAGACCTGGAAGGGCCCCCTGTCCCCAAGAACTCAACCTGATCAGGTTCAAGCTCCTCTGGGACAGTTCCTTCTTCAGGCTTAAGATCATCTCCCTGAGGAGACTGACCAGTTTCCTGAGACAGGTGGAAAGGCTCTGCCTTAACCCTACTGCTCCTCCTCTTGTGAGGCACCTGGTCCATTTTTCCAGAATCCAGGGCCTGTCCAGCGTTTTACATTTTAGCCTGTGACCTAGTCACAGCAAAGACATGTGCAGGGATAGCTAACATTTCTGCATGAGTCCTGAGCTCCACTTCAGCCCAAGCTGAAGTCTCTAGATCATTGCCAAGCAAGCACTGCACTGGTAGGTCCGCACTTACCATAATCTTCTTAAGGACAGTTACCCCTCCCCAGGAGAAGTTAACAACTGCCAGAGAATGGTCTGGTCTGACATTGCTAGCATTGGTCACTTGGTACATTTCACCAAGTATAATCTGCCCAGGATCCACAAGATCTTTTGTCACCATAGTGACACTTGCTCCTGTGCCCCTGAATGCCCAAGCTTGTACTCCATTTATTAAAGGCTGCTGTCTGTATTTGCCCAGGTTACCGGGGCTCACAAAGGGGGACATATCCATGCCCCCATCACTGACAAGCACAGCCTGAGTTGGTACTCTGCCTAGGCCAGAGTCCATTTCAGAAACCCTACTACACCCTTATTCTGTGTATTCCCACCACCAATTGTAACTGTACTAGGGGGAACAGGTGCCTTAGGGGCATTGGTGGTGGTTGGAGTATTTTCTTTCGCCTTGGTGCAGTCACTAGTCCAGTGAGTTTTCTGCTTACAGATTTTGTACCAGGGCATCTTTTGGCCTTTTCCCTTTCTTGGCTGGGAATCACCCCCTGAAGAAGATTTTTGGGGCCCTTGTGAAGACTTCTGGTCTTTACCCTTCTCCCCACCCTCTCAGAGTTTTTGGAATCTTGCTTCTTAGGGTCACCACCTTGGTTCTGTACTTTCTGCCTCACCCTGGTTCTGACCCATTTGTCTGCCTTTCCCAATTCTTGGGGAGAGGTCAGATCAGAGTCTACCAGGTACTGGTGCAACAGCTGATTTTGACAGTTATTAAGAATCTGCTCCCTTAATATTAGATTGTACAATTCTTTGAAGTCACTCACTTTACTGCCCAATAACCAACCTCCCAGAGCCCTAGCAGCACAGTCAACAAAGTCAACTCAGTCCTGATTCTGTGCCTTTTGGGTATCTCTGAACTTTAACCTGTATTGTTCAGTGGTTAGGCCAAACCCATCTATCAGAGCACTTTTCAAGACTTTGTAATCATCAGCATACTCTTCTCTTACAGTGAGGAGCTTGTCTCTACCTTTGTCTGCAAAGGAGAACCATAAGATTGCTGCCCACTGACCTTGAGGGACCATCTGTACTTTACAGGCCCTCTACAAGGCAGTTATCCATTTGTGGATGTCATCCCCACTCTGGTAGGAAGGGACAATCTTACTTAGGTTTCTATGGTCATTAGACCTCTCTCTATCTCTAGGGAAATTGCTGCCACCAAGGGACTCTAGTCCCTCCTTTTTACTAGCTCTGTAGAGCTCCAGGGCTTCCTATCTAAGGCCATCTGCTGCTTTCTGAACGTGTCTTGCTCATACTTCAGCAGTCTCTCTCTCCTCTCCTGGGAGGTTTCCCTCCCTCTATGAGAAAAAATAGAGGTTACAATAGAGGAGTTAGACTGAATAGGTCCCCTTGACAGAGATTTATCCCTTCTAGCCCTGTGTTCAGGCCTACCAGGAGGAATGAAGGAAGGATCATGATTGTCCTCATCCTCATCCTCTTCCTTATGGTCTGTGTCCACCAGAGTCTGGTCATTGTCACCAGTCTGGTCAGCATCAGAGTTAGGGTCAGGGGAGCTTCCACTCCTGGACCCAGTCTCAACTGCTGCCCCACCCACACTGTTTCCATCTACAGGCCACTAGGACTTGTAATGTCATCCAGTTTCAGTATCTCTATAAGATGCTGTGTGGATGGACTTTTGCCTGTCTTCAGCTTACTAATGGTGCATAAGGCCCTAAGTCTAGCAAAGGAGAGATCCTCATACTTGTAGGGAAGGAACTCACTGGTTCCTGGTAGGGAATCAGAGGTTCCTGGCTGGTTAGACATTACTAATGTGGTGTGGTGTATTGCACTACCTACACTAGTGTGGCCTACTAAACTGTGTTGTAGAAAGGGTGTGCTATCCCTTGACACACAACTCTAAGTTCAGTAGAACTTACCTTAGCTAAACTTGATATTATATGTACCTCAGGTACCTTTAGTGGTTTTCAGTTGATCAATTCAATTGAGATTATCTGGTAAAACAATAGCAAGCTGGAATCCCACACGCTGCACACCAATGTGAGAAGGTGGCCTGATATATGCTGTCCACTAGTTCTAGTGGGCTCCTTGTATTGGTCCAAACAACCCCTTATGGTGATAGGTTAAAGACAACCTTATGTGAAAAATATCCTAGTGGTAGCTATGGAGAGCAGCCTTCAGGCTAAGTCTTGAAGGAATGTAAAGCAGCTTGTTTTACCAGTCTATAATCTATTGAATGATCAAATGAAAAGACAACCACACCAGGTATATATTCAAAATATATGTATTTAAGATAAATCACACCCCTCTAGTCTCTTTATGAGACTGGAGTTCAAAGTATTTCAGTTACAAGTGTTTAAGCATCAGTAAAAGCACAAATACACGTTTGGGCCCTCGGGGCGTTCCAAACCATATACTAAAATAGTGGTATAAGAACCACGACTGAGATAGGCAAGGTACCTCTCACCTCTAGAATCGCTGGGAACCCAAGGAACCACCCAAGGTAGGGACGTCGGGGACCCATGGGAGCCGTATGCAGTGTGGAAACACAACCGCGGGTTCCTATTACTTTCTATGGGGAATGTCGCGGTTGGAATTTTAAAGATTAGGGTCACTTCAAATCGCACTAGGACTAAAACCAGTACCGGAGTCCTTGAGTTACCTCACCCGGGGAAGCCGGGTGCATAGGTGTCTTTTGGTGTCGGGTCGCATCGTCGATTCCAATGGAAGCCTGCAAAGAACTGCTGCTGCCGAGAAGAGGAGAAGTGTCCGGAGAGATCCAAGCCTGTATCTAGGATGTAAGGAACCTGAAAGCAGAGGGGACAGAGTCTGGGTCACTTGCCAGTGACATAGGGCAGGATGGACCAATGCCCACAGATGTCGGGTGCTTCAGGTGAGTTGACGGGTGTCTTGACTCTTCAGCCACGAGATCCAGGAGGTGTTGATGAAGTCCACGAGCCGGATTCGAGCTGTCCCACAAAGTGTGTCGAGTGCTGCGGTGTCTGCGACCAGAAAGGACCCAACAAGCCTTGGCAACGGCAAGTGGCAGGTAATCAGAGAAAGGACTGCCGTGCAGACCAGCAAGGTCTGATAGACTCACCCAGCAAGGGTAAGTAAGCACAAGTCTGGAGCAACCAGAAAAGCACAAGTAGAAGTTGAGTTGCCTTCGTGGGGACCTGCTAGCCAACGGGCTAGTGATCGTGAAGGAGCCTCAAGCGGTTGCACTTGGAGCTAGCCCACGGGTCACTCGTGGAGTGGAGGCCAACAATCTTCAGTGCAGGAGGTGCTCAAGGCTGGGGCTACTCATAGCCCAAAGCACAACTTCGAGGATGACCAGGAAGGTGTTGTTGCTGCAAAAGTTTACGGTGTCCAGGGGTCACGGTTCCACGTTACCCACGATAGCCACGGGCCTCAGCTTTGCTGTGGACTCAGGGTAGCCTCGGGGAAGTCTGGAAATCCACCTCTGGTGATGCAGAGACTTCGGCGTCCGGCAGGAGCTTCAGCAGGAGCTTTAGCCAGTTACATCTCCCCCTCTTGAGGTGGAAAGCCGGGAGGTTCTTGTTTGCATTCTTGCCCTGTTAAAACTATCTGTTTGCTGTTCTATTGGCTTGACTTAAGAAGCTTTTTACTTTGCCTGTTTTAAAATTGCGTCTCTATTAGCATTTGTGCTTCGTGTCAGAAACTTTTTCCAGAGACTGTAATCAGCATTTTTACCTGCCAAGGTGCTTCCCCGACCAGTCGCTGCCCGGGCTGCTCTCAGCTGAGCATCGATGTTGAGAGTTCGGTCTCGGGGAGGCGAACCTGGTTTTGGCGGCCATATTGGGGGTATTCCAGCACGCGGACGCGCTCTAGTCATCTATAAAAGGGGTCTCTGACCCTGGAATCGTGTTAGCCAGTTACATCTCCCCCTCTTGAGGCGGAAAGCCGGGAGGTTCTTGTTTGCATTCTTGCCCTGTTAAAACTATCTGTTTGCTGTTCTATTGGCTTGACTTAAGAAGCTTTTTACTTTGCCTGTTTTAAAATTTCGTCTCTATTAGCATTTGTTCTTCGTGTCAGAAACTTTTCCCAGAGACTGTAATCAGCATTTTTACCTGCCAAGGTGCTTCCCCGACCAGTCGCTGCCCGGGCTGCTCTTAGCTGAGCATCGATGTTGAGAGTTCGGTCCCGGGGAGGCAATCCTGGTTTTGGCGGCCATATTGGGGGTATTCCAGCGCGCGGACGCGCTCTAGTCATCTATAAAAGGGGATGACGTCTTCTCCGCGCAGCGGACGCGCATTGCGGACGGGCCGGACTCAGGCCGGAGTCATGCCGGAGTCATGCCGGAGTCATGCCAGAGTCATGCCAGAGTCATGCCAGAGTCATGCCAGAGTCATGCCAGAGTCCTGCCAGAGTCCTGCCAGAGTCCTGCCAGAGTCCTGCCCGTCTGCGCCCGTCAGCGCTAAGGAAGCGCAAGGGGCCAGGGATGCTGTCCGGTGTCTCATTTCTCCACCTATCAACCGCCTGTACTCACTCAGCACCCTTAAATCTCTCAGACCCCCCCTGTTAAAATGTCATCATAAACTTTCACCTGGGCAACTGCGCCGTAGTCTGAACTGTAGATGTCTGAAGGACTCTGGGACAGAACTCCCGGCACCTGTCACTGACTCCTTCAGGAAAATTGGGACACAGGAGCCTCCACCCCCCTTGAAAGATTTAGGCTTTCTCATCAATGCCCGTTCTCTGGTTAAAAATAATTTAGCCTTTAGAGACTTTGTATCTCAAAGGAAAACCACTTGGGTCTTTGTAACTGAAACGTGGGGTTCGGACTCAGCAGGCCCTGATGTGGTTAACGCTCTCCCTGACGGCTATGCCATAGTAAGACAGGATAGAGAGGGCTGTAAAGGGGGGGGAATAGGTATAGTTTATAGGAACGCCTTCACCTGTCGCATGGAGTCTCTTCCTTCTCCCCATAATTCTTTTCAGGCCATGTTCTTTTCCCTTAGCTCCTCTCCCATAGAAACCTTTTCTGGTATTCTTATTTACAGACCCCCAGGCTCTAGATCCTCGTTTGGCTCCAACCTTTTGGAAATTATAGAGCCTTTTCTAAATAGGCCCTCCCTTACTATTCTCGGGGATTTTAGTTTCCATTTGGAAAACAGTAACTCTAGTGATACGCTATCCCTCGTGGATCTGCTGGCCTCTCTCAATCTTTTTCAAAAGGTACTATCTTCCACCCATATTGCTGGCCATACGCTAGATGGAGTCTTCACGAATGACCCTAGGTTGGAGTTAGGTCCCTATTTTCCCCTTTCCTGGTCCGATCATAATGCAGTCTCTATGGAATTTACTCCTTGTGCCTCTCTCGCCCCCAGAAAAGATGTAAACTGTTGGGTGCTGAAGAGGAGCCTCCGGGGGTTGACTGATCATTCCCTGGGTCCCCTCATTGTCAATTTCAAGCCTCTTCCCTCTCAGGATATCGACTCCTCGGCACGGGAGCTTGCGAGCATTATCGCAAAGGCACTGGACACCCTTGCCCCCCTCAAAACTCTATATAGCGCCAGGAAACGCCCTTCAGCGCCCTGGTACTCCGACTCTCTCAGAGTTCAGAGGCAGGCATGTAGGAGGCAAGAAAGGCTCTGGAGAGCTCAGCCCGATACGGAAGCTCGGACTAAGCACAGACATCTTCTCAAGAGTTATAAAGCGGTGGTGCTGACTGAAAAGCAATCCTATTTCTCTAACCTTACCTCTTCTTTTACTTCCCCTGGAGACCTGTTCAAAATTGTAGACTCCCTTTCCCTTGTCCACCACCCTGACCCCATAGTCCCCTCACAAGAACTCTGTGATCAGATCTCCTCCTTTTTTCACTCCAAAATTTTAGACATCTACACAGCCCTCCAGACGGATAATCTCACTCGGGCTCTCTCTCCTGATTCGGGGAATACTACTCTCCCTACCGAAACCTACCCCAGTTTTCCCCCTCTCACAGCCAAGGACCTCGATAAACTTTTGGATTCTCTTAGGTCAGGCTCACCTCTTGATCCCTGTCCACTCAAAGTTTTAAAAAACTGTAGGGCAACTCTAATCCCCCCCCCCCTGTTGGCAGTTATGAACAGGGCTATATCCAGTGGTGCTTTTCCAGCCTCCTGGAAAACAGCTATTGTAAAGCCCCTCTTAAAAAAGGCCACTCTGGACCCTAGGATTTTAAAGAACTTTCATCCCATCTCCCTTCTTCCTGCCCCGGCCAAGATGTTGGAAGCTCATATGAATCTCCATCTTAGCGCCTTTCTCGATAAAACCTTCCTGCTGGATCCTTCTCAGCATGGTTTCAGAAAGGCGCATAGTACTGAGTCAGCTCTTACAGTGGTGGTCAATAATATCCGCGCCAAGGTCGACAGGGGTCAGACTACGCTGCTGATCCTGCTCGACCTTACAGCCGCGTTTGACACCCTGTCCCCTACCATCTTGGCCTCTCGCCTCAGTGAGATGGGAGTGGAGGGTCCGGCTCTTAGTCTCCTTACCTCCTTCCTCAACAACAGAGAGCAAAGGGTTAAATTGGGTGACTTCCTCTCCACCGCCAAGCCTTTGCAGTGCGGGGTCCCTCAGGGCTCCTCTTTGAGCCCTACACTTTTCAACGTTTATGTGGCCCCACTTGCTAGGCTTGTCAGGTCCTTTGGATTGGAAGTTCTCTCGTACGCTGACGACACCCAAATCATGGTCTCCCTGTCGCAATCTGTTGGGTCCACGGCCCTAAACTTTAGGAACTGTATGGGGGTCGTGGCAGGTTGGATGACGTCAAACTTTCTAAAGTTGAACGGGGAGAAGACTGAGATCCTTGTGTTCGGGGGAAACAAGGAGGTTTGGTCAGCCGATTGGTGGCCATCGACTCTGGGATTATGCCCCCAGCCATCCCCCGTAGCTCGAAATCTAGGAGTCCTATTTGACACCTCACTCGCCTTTGATAAGCAAGTGAACAGGACCGTTACCACCTGCTGTGGGGTTTTAAGGGTGTTGAGAAAGCTCACCCATTACCTCACCCCTGATGCCCGGAAACAAGTCTCGGTTGCCCTTTTATCTTCACGCCTGGACTACTGTAACGCCTTCTATCTTGGGATGAGCAACAAACTGGTTCATCGGCTGCAAGTGGTCCAGAACGCGGCAGCAAGGTTTGTTGTTAATGCCCCTAGACGCTCCTCAGGAACTGCGATCAGGAAACATCTTCACTGGCTTCCGGTGCATGCCAGGATTAAATTCAAAACCCTGATTATCATCCACCGGGCTCTTCATGACGCAGGGGCCGAGGGCATTAGGTCTCTTGTGTCGTACTACAACCCAGGTAGGGCCTTGCGATCTGCTAGTCAGATGTTGCTAACCGTCCCTCGCGTTGTGAAAGCGAGGTGGGGAGGCAGAGCCTTCTTCGCTCTTGCCCCCAAACTCTGGAATGAGATTCCCCTTGTCCTCAGGAATCTCTTATCCTATTCCGTAGAGGCCTTAAAACGTTGCTCTTCTCTGAAGCTAATCCCTAATGCTTCTTTCTTTCCGTATCTTGGATCTGGCTGATTGTTTTCCATCAGTTGCGCCTTGACGCCTTCGGGCAAAGTAGCGCATTATAAATTCCCTATCATCATCATCATCATCATCAGCAATGCAGACCGGTCAGTTGCTTCTTTGGTGCCTGCCAAGCAGGGGAGTCACTCCTTGACCCCAAGGGAGATTTCTTCTGTCTTCTAGTCGTGATAGAAAGTCGAAGGTCCAGGACATATGTTGCAGAGGTTCGTCCAGGGTAATCTGAAGTCCTAGGGACGGGGTTCCTATACTTATACTAAGTTTAGGGGATGGACTACCTCTAAGGCTCGACCTATGGGTGGGCCTGGGGTGGGGGTGGTTACACCCCTTCCCCTTTGTCCAGTTTTGCGCCAGAGCAGGGGCTGAGTGCCCCTGCAACCAGTTTGAACCGGGCTATGCACAGGGACACCTTGTGTGCCCCAGGCAGTGTCTCAAAAGCATTCTGTGACTAGGGAGGAGTAGCGTCCTCAATAATGGACGAGGCAATGGAGCAGTCAGGAAATGTCTGTAGAGTCACGGCAATTACGGGATCCGCTTGTCCTGGTGCGGAAATGAATAATTTCCGCACCAGGACAAGCCGATTGCCGATTCTCCATTATGGAGGACGCTGCTCCTCCGTAGTCCCGGCTGGGAATTTTCCATCACACGACCTGCAGCGCCGTTTGTGCCAACACCGGACCTACCCCCTTCCTTTTCCTCCCGCTCCGTTGTTACGGACCCTGCATCGTCTCCGCCGTACTCTTGTACCATTTACCCCTCATGGTCTCAGGATCTAGGAGCACATTGCCACCTCCCATACCGCTGTCCGCACCCTCCTCCCGTGCCCAGCAAACCTTCTCAGGCATTCGATTCATCGTTTAGTCCTGAAGAGATCCCACCACTTCCATGGGGATCGAAACGTCGTTGACTCACGTCTCTAAACTCTAAATTATACGCTGTATTCTATAATCGAGTATGAGATGTTAAACTGATTGTGACTTTCTATAATTTCAATTCTGCACACACTGAAAAGTCACTTTTTAAGTCACTTGCCTGCGGTAAGGAAATCGGCTGATTTCCTTTTTACCTACTCACGGTTTGCTCACTTATCCCACCGCATATTACTTGTTTTCTCTTTATTGTTATTAAATTGCATTTATTTCTCTATTCGAGGACATGGATAATTCCAGTTTTTGGTAAAAATTGTGATACTATACTCATCCCAGTTGAATGGGACCTTTGTTGCTTTAAAAATATATCTACCCTTGCTCCCATCTGACCCTTAGGGTTTCCTTGTTTTTCTCCATATCCAAGTTCAACACAGCAGATTTTAGATCAAGCTGAGGGAAATTATGTCTCATAAATTCCCTAAAAGAGATTTCCTAGGGTGTCCAAGATGGCGTCAGTATAGGACGCACATCTTGGAGCTCCGCCAGCTTGTAGGCCCAGATGCAACATAGCGAGGGAAGTCGGCGTACTGACACAGCGGGAGAGACGGAGTGACTGCGGGCACCAGGTGGAGGTGACCTAGGGGATGACGGCGATTGAGGACCAGGACGGATGCGGTCCCAGCGGAAGAGCGAGGTCGGCCCAAGAGACATGTCAGGCCTGGACCGGAGGTTCCCTGGATAGAGGTTTGCTTCAGTGGGCCTCCCTGAATCGAGGACCGGGCTCCGGCGACATGGTGGAGGACCGCTGGCCCCTTCAGGCAGCCACCAGTGTGGTGAGTGAAGATGCTTGGGTGTAAGTGTGGGGGGAGTGGTCCATCAAATGCTGCGGTGCGAGAGAGAGCCTGTGCTCACTACCGTTTCCCCCCCGCACCGGCCTACAGACTGAAACTGGACCTGGGACGCAGGGAGAGCCTGAGGCCTTACTGCCACTCTCCTCCATGTGAGCTGCTCCTCTTCTGCCTGCCAGCGGCCATGGGGATTTGCCTTACCAAGTGCTGGGGGCCGGAGTCAGAGGAAAGGCCGTGTATTGGTGGTCTTCTGCGGCCCCTTGTTGCGGGCCGGCCCGCCTCGCCATGAACAATTGTAGAGGGTGGCTGGCCTCTGCCCCCCTCTGGGGCCTGTGGCAGTGCAGGAGGCGATCTCACCTGGAGGGACCTTCCCCTAGTGGGGACGGCGGAGCGGGTATGTTGTGGTCCCCCCGGGACTTGAGCCCTGAGCCCACAGAGGATTTTAGAAAAACCCACTGAGGCCAGTGCATTGGGGTGAGTGGTGGTGGGCCTTGGAGCTCATTGGGTCCCCCCTTCCCCATACAGTTGGAGACGCACCTTGAGACTTGCATAAGCTCAGCCCCCCCCCCGCCACAGCATTAGAATTGGAGGCGAGAGCCCTGAAATTCGGCCTTCTGCGGCCCACTGGTGGTGAGCCGGCCGCCTAGCTTTGACTACGCACTAGGGCCAGAAGTTGCCCCTCCTTGCTGCGGGTGACTACGGGGTAGGAGACCGGCTTGACTCACGTCAGACTAACCAGCGGAGCCCACAGAGAATGGTCCTTGGGGGGAGTGGGACCATTGTCATACAGCAGGGGAAATGCATCTTAGCAAGAATGTCAATCCACCGCCACACGAAGAAAGACCCCTCCTTAAGGGACATGTTTGCCCGCTTGAACACAAAGAAGGCAGACGCAGTCCAGGAAGCCGAGGACCAAGGGGGGGCACCCTGATAAGGCCAATGGCAAAAAGGGGGGTGGGGAGGAATCCCCAATCACCCAGGCATTCATGGAGCGCCTGTTCTGCACTCTTCAAGAGGACTTTGCGGAGGTCAAACATGCCTCAGACATAAAGGGAATTAGGCAAGACGTTGCTGCCCTCGATCAAAGTCTGGACCTGGTGGAGCAGAACCATGACACCCGAGAAGAGGAGTGAGAGGGAAACCACCGGGAACTTTTGGAGCTCCGGGACCAGAACTTGGAACTGTGCTACCAGATCGAAGACCTAGAGAATCATTCTCGATGCTTCATCATACGTATTAAGGGAGTGCCATCCCGGGTCGTCCCGACCTGCTTGGAGGGATTTGTGACTTGGCTTTTTAAACAAGTGACACCCTCTTTACAAGACCAGGAGATAGTCGTGGACTGCACCCACTGGGCTGGGAGACAAGTAACCGCACCTGGCCAGCCTCTAGACATACTCACATGCCTTCACTATTACAAGCAGAAGGAAGCAATAACGGCGGTGATCAGAGACTTGAGATCCATCAAATTTGAGGGCTTCAAGGTTGGGCGTTTATCAAGATCTAGCCCCAACTACACAGCAGCGTCACAGAGTCATGAAGCCGCCAACTGATCTTCTCCGAGCCCAAGAGATTTGCTACAAGTGGGGGCACCCGTTCCGACTACAGTTTATATGGAAGGAGGAGGTCGGGTTGGTCCACACCTTAGCTGATGCATGTGCATTACCAGAGATGCCACACCTTTGACAAGTTGCTCCTCCCTTCCCCCTGAGGTCACAATCCCGCGACAGGACCAAGGCGCTCTGCCAGACATGGGCCAAAAACATTGAATAAGCCAGCAGAAGCCATCAGCAACTCTCGTGGCTCCTCCAACACTTGCAGCATGAGGGAGCCTCCGGGTCCTGGCCTGGCAACCATTGAAGGTCACGCGGCTTGGTCTCTGCTGTTTCGGTGAAATTGACATTGGCCTCCCGAACGAGAGCCGTTAGACCCTGCTGCAGCTGACTCCCAACATCACAGCCATAGGGACATACCGGTGGAGCTCACTGAAATAACTCATCTTAATTCTAACTTGCACAACCAGCTGTGACACGGACCCCAAACCATTGAGTGTGATGACTCCCGGGTGGGAGAAGTTGATAGACTTATTGTTCTTGCTATGTTATTTATTGTGTTCTAAATGTTATTTCTTCCCTTTCCTACCCCTCCACATTGTCGACTTTAGCACCTTTCTTGGGGGGGTTGCGGGTTGGCAGGGCGCTTCAGTGAGCAGGCAACGGGTAGAGAAGGTATTACACATGGTGTCTATACTCAGCCTCAAAGGTAGGGGCCTTAACTCCCCAACAAAGTGGCTGGTGATACTCTCATATCTGATAGACACCAAATGCGACGTGTGCATGTTGCAAGAAACTCACCTGATCCAACAAGACAGGCGGCGGATGCACTCCTGATGGTTCGACCGTCAATACTTTTCCTCTGGTACAACCAAGAAAGCGGGAGTTGCTAAACTGCTTGCCACACACTTTGCAGGGAGGGTAGAGGGTGTTTTCGTGGACATCCCGGGGCGGGTATTGGCATTAGAGTTACAGATACAGGGCACCAGGTACACAATGTCCACTATGTATGCCCCCAACGACAAGCAGGAACTATTCCTCAGGGACGCCCTGGGACAACTGCTCTTTACTTCAGACAAGGAGATGGTGGTGGGGGTGACTTCAATGTTACAATGGACAGCGAACAGGACAGATCACACTCTCGGACGAGCCAGGACAGAGGTCTCGCCATGGGCACCAAAGGCTGGCTGGCCGACGCGGGTCTAGACATGTGGAGTCACACACACCCCATGGAAGCAGACTACACATTTTTTTTGGCGGCGCACAAAACATATGCACAAATCGACTATTTCCTCACCACACCAGGGATAACGAGAGCCACAACAGTCGCAGATATAGGGGCAGCTGTTCTTTCCGTTCATTCCCCCATTAGTCTACATTTTCATCCCCCACTACATTCATCAACCTCCTATCACTGTCGCCTCAACACAAAACTCCTCACATATGATAAGGTGCATAAGTCCACCCTAAGAGTACTGCCCTCCTTCCTGGAACACAATTACAAAGCCAACACGACAATTGCCACACTGTGGGAGACACAAAAGGTGGTTCTGCGGGGCCATTTTATTGACACCACAACGAGCTACAACAGGGAGCAGCGGGACATGCACGAAAACAGCTAGGAGCCATAGATATGGGAGGGCAGAGTGCACTTTATTGGGACTGTGTAAAAAATACTTTGCAGGGGACATCATGGCGGGCCGCATGTTAGCACACTGAATGCAGGCACAGGTGCTAGAACGACGGATACCTGAAATATGTGGGGATGACGGTTCCGCTTTCACCACAGACGAAGGCCTTGTGGACTCCTTCCGAGCATTCTTAGGGCCCTCTATACTGCTGCTCCGCCACAGGATGTGGAGATAGAGACATACATATCCCAGGGCTACTCAACTGAAGTAGAGGTGCCAGTGTACACTGCCTTAGAGGACATCACAGTACAGGAAGTCCTCACTGCCATACATTAGCTGCAACCCCTTAAAGCACCCCCCCGCTATCTAGGGGTATTCTATAAAACATTGGGTGCCCATCTAGCACTGATACTCACACACCTATTCAACTCCATTGACCCACAAGGGACACTACCGAATGTATGCGCAAGGCCACCATCACAGTAATCCTCAAGCCAGGCAAAGACCTCAGAAACTGCGCATCCTACTGCCCGATCTCATTGCCGAATGTAGATGCAAAGATTTTTACTTGTGTGTTTGCGGTCAGGTTGGCACCATTTTTTGCAAGGACTAATCGACCCGGACCTGGCCGGGTTCATCCTGGAACGCGGGTGTAGTGATAACACAAAGAGGCTATGCCACCTCCTAGATAAAACACAGTGCTCCCGGACGCGGTCACTACTGTTAGCGATAGACGGAGAGAAAGCGTTTGACCAAGTGCACTGGCCGTAACTCTACCGGGTACTTGAATATGTGGGCCTCGGTCCCCGATTCCGAGGTTGGGTGCTGGCGTGCAATGCAGCTCCGCAAGCTAATATCTGAGTAAATGGTGTACAGTTGCCCACCTTCCCCATAGAGCGAGGAACCAGGCAGGGCTGCCCCCTAACCCTCCTCCTATTCGCACTCTACATGGAGCCTTTAGCTAAATGTATAAAGGGTAATGCAAGGATGAACGGGATTCAGATGGGAAGGAGGGAACATAAGATCATGCTATACGCAGACGATGTGCTCCTGACCTCCACGAAACTGTCTGACTCTCTGCTGGCCGTCATGGCGGAGCTCTCGGAATTTGAGCAAGCGTCGGGTTTCAAAGTCAATCCACAGAAATCCCTGATTCGAGACCTTATGTTGCAGAAACCTGAGCGAACGCACCTCCGTGAACAGTTTTTATTCAAGTGGGCAAATGGTGGAGTTCCATATTTGGGCTTAAAAATATTTCCCACACTCAAAGCTGCTGCAGAATATAACTATGGGAACTTACTGGCCATGACGCGGTAAGACCTCACTAAATGGAAGCCGCCGAAATTATCATGGTTGGGGAGGCTGGCAGCCGTCAAAATTACTCTTCTTCCCAAGTTGATTTACGTGATGCAAACCCTGCCACTCCTGCCCCCATGCGAATTTAGGACACGCTGCAGACCGTAGGGGTCATTAGGATGGCGGACTCCTGGAGTAAACCGGAGCCATCTGCCATGTATGCGGCAGTCCCGCACACCGGATTGGGATGCGACCGCCACCATGGCGGACAGATCCTGCAGTTCAACATTGCGGTGGGTGACAGCAGCACCCGCAGCAATGCTAAAATGCCGGGTGTTGCATTTCACAGCATTACATGGCAGGCACCACACGGTGCCTGCCACGTGGTGCTCTGAAATGTAGGTGGGTACCATGGGTACCCTCCAGTGCATCCACACCTCCCCAACGGGCAACGGGCCCCCGTTACAAATCTCCGCCAGCCTTCCATGGAAATGCTGTCTGTAGCCAGCATCCTAATTTGGTGGACGGTGCCTGCTAGGCACCACCACCATTTAGGACTCAATGGGCCTTTCAGTGGCGGACAGTCTTTGCGTCCGCCACTGTCCCTGTCTGGATTTCCCCGCCTTTGTAATGTGGCGGGGGCAAAATCCACTTTGGATGGTGGATGGATTGCCACTCCACGGCTGGCAGTGGCGGTCCTTCCGCCATCCTCTTAACCCCCTTAATTTGGGACTTTATCTGGGAAGGTAAAAGGGCAAGGATGTCTAGGTCACAAGCCTTCTTGCGGTGGCGGAGGGGGTACTGGGGATCCCCTGCATCAGCAAGTATTACCAGGCAGCCCAGTTGTGTTACATGGTAGAGTGGTCCCGCACGCTCACCGAAAAACATTAGTGCGTTATATACCAAGCCATAGTAGGAATACAGATCTGGAAAGAGCCTTGGCTGCCCAAGCCCCATAGACTGATGGGCGTATACATTTCCCTGGTCACGAGATCGACACTGGGAGTCTGGGACAAGGTACAGCTGAGACACAACTGTCTACTCCACTATCCTAGCAGACCCCGCTGATAGGCAACCCGGACTTTCCTCCGGCATTGGAGGGCTCAGGCTTTAAGGCAAGGCAGGATGGCAATTGCAAACGGGTGGGAGACCTATTCGACAAAGGTGGGCCCATGGATTTCGCAAACTACAGACATACTATCAAACTCCCGAACTCGGTAAAATGGCAATACTTGGCAGTAGCACATTGGGTCACTCAACAGTGGATCCAACATGATGCCAGCAGACCCCTACTACCTTTTGAGAAGTGGCTCATTATGAGGAGCTCCGACCAGAAACTGCTGTTGGGCATACATACATTCTTGATGTAGCCTGTGCACCCCTTGCCTTCGCCCACGAGGACTAGAAGGGAAAAGGAATGCGAACACCCTTTATCTGACAAAGAGTGGAGTGACATCCTACACCAGGCGGGTACATCTGCCCTCAACACCACCAGTAAAGAAATGCTCCTCAAAATAGCTCACTACTGGTATTACACACTGGCAAGAGTGGCTAAGTGGGATCCAAGGGAAGGCGGGCTGTGCTGGCGACCATGCGGACAACAGGGCACACTCACACACCTCCTATGGCAGTGTCCCAAGATAGAAGAATAGTGGGCAAGGGTCTTAGCCGCCATCAACACAATGTTCGACACAGACATACCCAAATTCCCCAGTTACATATTGCTGGGCCTTCCTAACCCACTCACCTACCCGCTAAAATCACCCTGTGGCAAAGCCATCACCCTCACCCTGGGGGCAGCTAAGCAGCTTCTTCTAGCTCGGTGGGGGACAGACAAGATACTCATGCATCAGGATTGGTTGCATAAAGTGTGGGAGGTCCTGGGAATGGAGAAGTTGACGGCAGTGGGCGCACAGCTGCTACCCCGGTTTGATAAGATGTGGCTACCATGCATAGCGTATTATGCGGATAAGTTTTGCGAGCTAACATGCCCCCAATACCTGCGGTTTCTATGCCTGACAGCTACCCAGCCTACCACACACACCAAGACCGCAAGTACTCCTTTAGAGGTGCTAACGGGTCAGGAAAGCGATGCGCTCCCCTCCCTCAGCGTCCCCCTTCCCTCATTGTTATTTTATCCTTAATAAATCTTTATTTTGTTTAATTTTCTCTTAACTATTTACCATCTAGGGAATTCTATTTACCACCTATCGAATACGCATCCAAATGCTCAGCCACCACTGGCCAAGGGTTGTAGGTGGTCTTTGTTGTATTGTTGTTATCAATCAATAATTTAAAGTAGTCTTTCTGATAAGGACTTCTAACCACAGATTCCTCACCAAGCATCAGACAGAGTCCAGAAATTCTTGAGCAGTCCCTCTGCATGCTGATAGGTGTCATCAACGGCTCTGCATCGGAAGTGACAAGTGCGGTGCCAGATAGGCGCCATCCGCGTGCGCTGACATCAGTTCCTTTCTTTCCACACCAACAGCTTGGGTCCAGAAAGCTGCCTCAGTCATTTTTTTTACCACTTATTTTGACAATTGTGTCGACTTTTTTTTAGCTTTGATTCCCCTGTGCCAGGGACATGTCCCCCAACAAACCGATGAGATTTCGACCATGTTAGGAATGTCACTGGCAAATTTTCCTCTCTGACCCCCACTTGGTTTGCCAGTGGTCCTAGGGTCGCACCATGACCCAAGACCAGCGCCGACTGCAAGTTTTATCAGTATTTTCAAACAAAAGATCACGTTTACTCAAGCAGGGTTTACTAACAACATGCAGAGTCCTGATGAGCTGCTGGAACTCTCAGGTGTTACCCCCTTGAGCTCTAGTTTGCACCTGTTGAGTTCAAACTGATTACATTGCAGCAGTCAGAATCTGCTATCCAGCTTTCAAAGTCGGGCTCGCCGTGTGAGGAAATGGGATGCATTATATGGTGGGGTTGTGAGAAAACTTTTATAAGGGTGCAATGGGGTTACTTCGTAATTTGGGCAGACATCTGTGGTAGGGAGCCAGTCACAGTCAAGGGGACCACCAAGATCCAACAGAACAGTGACCTTCAGCAGGAAGGCTGTCTCCATGCCAGTTACACTATCTGGGGCATATGTACCAAGAAAGCGTTTTGCGAGTCCTTGATAGCTAATTTTAGCAATTCATTATTAGGGACACGCAAAAGGCAATGTATGTAGGATTCGCAATATTAATTGCAATTAAGGAATACCTTCCCATTCATTCCTATGGGCCTAAAGGCCCATTGGAATGAAAGGGAATCAATCAATCAATCAATCAAAGACATTTATAGAGCGCACTACTTACCCGTAGGGTCTCAAGGCGCTGGGGGGAGGGGGGTGCCGCTACTGCTCGAACAGCCAGGTCTTCAGCTTCTTCCTGAAGGAGAGGTGGTCTTGGGTCAGGCGCAGGTCGGTCGGGAGGGAGTTCCAGGTCTTGGCGGCCAGGTAGGAGAAGGACCTTCCTCCTGTAGTCGCTCTTCGTATGCGGGGGACGGCGGCGAGGGCGTGGTTGGCTGATCGGAGGTGGCGTTTGGGAGCGTAGAAGTTGATTCGGTTGTTGAGGTAGCTCGGGCCTTGGTCGTGTAGGGCTTTGTGTGCGTGGGTGAGGAGGCGGAAGGTGATTCTTTTGTTGACGGGGAGCCAATGTAGGTCTCTCAGATGTCCGGAGATGTGGCTGGTTCGTGGGATGTAGAGGATGAGTCTGGCTGAGGCGTTCTGGATCCGCTGGAGTCTCTTCTGGAGCTTGGCGGTGGTACCGGCGTAGTGGGCGTTGCCGTAGTCCAGTCGACTAGTGACGAGGGCCTGGGTGACGGTCTTCCTGGTCTCGGTGGGGATCCACCAGAAGATCTTCCGTAGCATGCGTAGGATGTTGAAGCACGCCGAGGAGACGTTGTTGACTTGCCTGGTCATGGAGAGGGAGGAGTCCAGGATGAAGCCCAGGTTGCGTGCGTGGTCTGACGGTTTGGGTGCGGTGCCCAGGGCGGGAGGCCACCAGGAGTCGTCCCAGGCGGAGGGTGAAGAGCCCAGGATGAGGACCTCCGTCTTGTCTGAGTTCAGTTTTAGGCGGCTGGTCGTCATCCACTCGGCTACCTCTTTCATCCCTTCGTGCAGGTTGGCTCTGGCGGCAGCGGGGTCGTTGGTCAGGGAGAGGATCAGCTGGGTGTTGTCGGCGTAGGAGATTATGCTGAGGTTGTGTTGGCGTGCGATGGCCGCGAGGGGGCTCATGTAGACGTTGAAGAGGGTGGGGCTCAGCGAGGATCCTTGAGGGACGCCGCAGATGACTTCGGTGGCCTCTGACTTGTACGGTGGTAGGCGGACTCTCTGTGTTCTTCCGTCGAGGAAGGAGATGATCCATTCCAGAGCCTTCTCCTGGATTCCGACGTTGCTGAGGCGCTGTACTAGGGTGCGGTGGCAGACAGTGTCGAATGCCGCGGAGAGGTCTAGGAGGATGAGGGCCGCTGTTTCTCCGTTGTCCATCAGGGCTCGGATGTAATCGGTGGCGGCGATGAGGGCGGTCTCGGTGCTGTGGTTGGCTCCGAAGCCAGACTGTGAGGGGTCGAGGGATCCATTCGTCTCAAGGAAGGCGGCCAGCTGCTTGTTGACGGTCTTCTCGATGACTTTGGCTGGAAACGGGAGGAGCGAGATGGGGCGGTAATTCTTGAGTTCGGTGGGGTCCGCTGTGGGTTTCTTGAGTAGAGCGCTGAGTTCGGCGTGCTTCCAGCTCTCAGGGAAGGTGGCGGTGTCGAAGGATGTGTTGATGATGTCTCGCAGGTGGGGTGCGATGACAGCGTCGGCCTTGTTGAAGACGTGGTGAGGGCAGGGGTCGGTCGGCGATCCGGAGTGGATGGAGTTCATCGTGCGGATGGTGTTGATCGGAGTCCAGGCGTGGAGGGTGGTGGTGGGGGGTGGTTGTTCGGTCGTGGTGTGCGTTGGTTGGTTGTTAAAGCTGTTGTGTATGTCCGCGATCTTGTTGTGGAAGTATGAGGCGAGGGAGTTGCAGAGGTCTTGCGATGGGGTGATGTTGTTGCTTCCTGCGCTGGGGTTGGAAAGCTCTTTCACGATGTTGAAGAGTTCCTTGCAGTTGTGTGCGTTGTTGTCCAGCCGGTCCTTGAATGCAGTTTTCTTGGCGGCGCGGATCAGCTGATGGTGCTTCCGGGTGACAAGCTTGAAGGTGGTCCTGTTGTCCGGTGTTGGTTCCCTTCTCCAGACTTTCTCGAGGGCTCGGCAGTTCTTCTTGGAGCTCTTGAGTTCGTCGGTGAACCATGGGGCTTTCTTGCTGCCGGGTCTGCTGGGCGGGGTCCTCAGCGGGGCGAGCTCGTCCGCGCAGCTGCTGATCCACTTCGTGAGGTTGTCGGAGGCCTGGCTGGGGTTCGCTGAGCTGGCAGGAGGGTGCTGGCTCAGGGAGGTGGCTAGCTGGTCGGCTGTGATCTTGTTCCAGCTTCTGCGGGCAGCCTGTTGCTGGTGGTGGTGGGTCGTCGTTCTTTTGAAGGTGAAGTGGACGCAGCTGTGGTCCGTCCATTGAAGCTCTGTGGCGTGGCTGAAGTCGATGTCTGTGCTGGATGAGAAGACTGCGTCGAGTGTGTGTCCGGCGAGGTGGGTGGGGGTGGACACCAGCTGCTTGAGTCCAAGATTGGCGAGGTTGTCGAGCAGGGTGCTGGTGTTGCGGTCGTTGTTGTTCTCCAGGTGGAAGTTGAGGTCCCCCAGGAGGATGTAGTCAGCGGAGGGGAGGGCATGCGGGCTGACGAAGTCGGCGATGTCCTCGCTGAATTGGGTGCGTGGTCCCGGAGGTCGGTAGATCAGGGTGCCTCTGAGGGTGGTCTTCGGGTCGGTGTGGATCTGGAAATGCAGGTGTTCGGCGGTGGTCAGGGTGTTGTCGGTGCTGGTCGTGAGACGGATGGTGTTCCTGTGGATGATGGCGATGCCTCCTCCCATTTGGTTCCCTAGGGGCATGTATGTGCGCCACATGGCACATTAAAAAATGCAAAAAAGTGCATTTTTCAAAGAAATCGCAAATTACCACCAACTTGAAGTTGGTGGTAATTTCTGAGAATCGGCCCCTTTGCAAACGGGAAAAAGGCTTCATACATATGCCCCAAAGTTTCCAATTGCCATTAACTTCTATGATGCAAGGGATAAAGGATGCTGAAAACGCTCAAGGATGCTGAAGATGCGTGATGGTCGACAGGATCCTGGGGCTTCTCCTCGGTCCATGGTCCTGGTGGGGAAATACTGGCCACAAGGGTCGATGCGCCTCAAAGTTCTGTTTGGTCCAGCAAAAGTCCATTTGCCATTGAAGTTCTGGTCTCTAGTTACAGCCAAACAAGCAGTTCCCTACTCCTGGAGAAAAACTCCCTTTCTATACAACCAAACTGCAATCTGATGGCTCTCCTGAATCCAGCCGATCTCGGTGCAACGTTTGAGGATTCTTACTCCCAGCCTGTGATGGGCAACAATCGGTGATCTGGGCTACCGACTAAACCCTGGCAGGCTAATTCCGCTTTTGTGGCCTTATGCTGCAAACAGGAAGCCAGCCAGCTGACTCTGAGTCTGTGCTTCTAGCTGCGCTCAGGGGACGACTTCTCCAGAAGCAGGACACAACAGGCACAACGCATCCTTGGCTAGCACAAGGAGCAGCAGGTGCAGCCCAACTTTGGTGTAGCCTCCCTTTGCCAGGTCCTCGGTCAGTAGGGCAGTCTTTCATCTGTCCTCTTCTCTAATCCAGGTGAATTCTGGGTGCCAGATCTGCCCTTTTAATGTCCATAAAGTGCCCTCAGTGGAGGTTGTGGTCACTAGCCAATAGGCAACTTGGTTCCCTCCCACCTGATGACAACTTCCTGAGAAGTGTGGCATCTAGCCATCCCAGAATGTTTTTTCTGCCCACTCAAAAAATGCCACGACCCCGCTCTTGGTGTGTGAAACTCGGTAGCCTACCCTAGATTTGTGGCTACCTGGGGACTACCCGCCCATTGAAAAATGGTTCAGCCAGTGTTTTCCGCTCTCTGTCCCCAACCCCAGCCTGTCTGCCCCGACATAAGAACAGCCCCTTTCGTGAGTGTTCACCATTTACCCTTCAGAGGCAGCTTCCCTTTTGAAGCTCACCATTTGGGCTCACCTCAAGTGGCTTCCTGGCAGCAAGAGGTGATACTTCCTCCAGCAGCAGGCCTCTATTGTTACCTGTCCTGGGAGTTGTTTACACATCCCCCTAGGCGGCAGAAGGCTTTCTCATGACCAGCATCTGCAAACAGCCACCGGAAAACTTGGGCAGGGCAACATAGTGACAAGTTTCCAAAAGTTGCATATGGCAAATAGTTACATTAAATCTGACTCAGGCAGCAAGTTGGGCTTAATGTAACAAGCTGTTTGATACCTTGAAGTTACAACTTTAGTAGTCCCATTCAGGAGTTAGCACGGCTGAGGTGTCAGCATATAACCCTGTACTTGCCAATGGAGCTATTAGCCTCTCTTGTGGAAACCATTACAATTGCGGGCTTTTACCATTATACCATGTAAAACACATTTTCTATTTTTGTATACGTTGCACCCTGCCTTAGGACTCGATAGGCCTGCTGAAGGGGTACTGTATTAAATATTAAAGAGGGAGTATTGGTCTTTGCCATTGCCTTAAATAGCAAAGTGGAGTTAGCAGTATTTTAGGCTGCTGTAGGGTGACACTCTAACGTACATTGCCTGGGTGCCCAGGTACCATATACTAGGGATTTTCAAGTAAGTTAGCCTATGCCAGTTGGGTATAAGCCAATCAAACATACATGGTTTCAGGGTCATGGCACTGGGCAGGTTAGCAGTCCGCAGTGCACTCTGAGTCATAAAACCAGCAGCCAAATCAGTCCAAAACATTGGAGGTGATAATGCAAAAAGAGGGATTGCCTTACAACTCCACTCATTCCTTCCACAGCAGAAGGACATCGGCGTGGAGTCACACAATGCCACCTATTGGTGCTCAGAGGAACTGCTCTAAAAATGTTCAGATCTAGTCTGACGTCTGGAGATTATTCACAAGGGGCCCGATTCACAGAATTAACTTAAGACAAAATCCTAAACTTACTACTTTTGGTATTCACAGAATGCACTTACTACTTTTGGTATTCGCAGAATGCACTTACTACTTTTGGTATTCACAGAATGGATTTACGACTACTAACTTTATGTCCGCACTCGGGCCGGAGCTTCCGGCCTGGAGGCGGAGCTTCCGGCCCAGAGGCGGAGCTTCTGGCCCGGAGGTGGGGATTCCAGCCGGTGGCGGAGATTTAGCCATGGCTGAAATCTCCAACTCCGGGCCGGAAGCTCCGCCTCTGGGCCTGAATTTCCAGCCCGAGTGCGGACGTACAGTTAGTAGTCGTAAATCCATTCTGTGCATACCAAAAGTAGTAAGTGCATTCTGTGAATACCAAAAGTAGTAAGTTTAGGTTTTTGTCTTAAGTTAATTCTGTGAATCGGGCCCAAGGTGAGGAATCTGCGGTTATATAGGGTATCCACCGGAAAGATCATTAAAGAAAGCAGGTAACGTCTTCTTTGGAGACTCTGACAACCTTGCCTTTGATATTATTTGAAGGGTGCTCTGCAAAATTCAGACAAGTCAGACTCCTCACCCTCTTTATTTTTAGTATACATGTATTTTGATGGGAACTACTTCGGGGGCCCCACAGGCAGTGGGGCAGTCCAATGTTGACAACGTCAGTGAGGATTCCTGTGATGCAGAAGTGGGACTACAAGTACACAACCCTTTCTGCCTACTGCAGAGCAGGCGCAACTCATGATCTGTCACAAAAAGGGCTGCCAAACCTGTGTCTCACAAGAAAATGGGTGCAACACTGTTCCAGTCACTTAGATTCTAACTGATTAACAAGTGACTGAAGACACAAGGGCTTCATTAATCAGGGTGCTCACACTTTGCAAGCCAGACCTCAGTCTGAAATTACCCTGTGGTGTTTGTGAAAGTTTAGGCCTGCACCCACTGATCAGCCAGACTTATCCAGACATCTTCCACTAGAAAGTTTATTAGCGCAGGCGTGCTCTCCGAGGCAAAGCTCGTGAGCATCCGCATGATAACCACACACATATCTGCCAACAGGTCCTATTCAGGCTTAAAACTCCCTAATTTTAAAGCCAAGAATTACTTTAATTTAGTGTTCTTCTGCCTGAAATTGTCCCCACTTCAAAATAAGTCAATGCTGAAAATAGATCCCCCTGCTTATTTTTTGAGGTCCACTCTTTCTATTTTCCAAATGTTTGCACGTATGGAGCTATCCTTCATGAGTGCCTAAAAAGCAGAGCTATCTCCATGCTACAGATCCTGCCATGGGAATGACTAACAACAGGCATTGTCCCTGGACAGCAAAGTCCTCTCAATGCTGGAGATCCAGCCACTGTAATGGACAGCAGAGCTATCTCCATGGTGGAGATCCTGCCACTGTGACGCCTCTAACTGACGCAGCAGTCAGTGGCTCTGGACAGCAGAGCTATCTCCACGCTGGTGTGTGTGGCATCTGTAGCTTGCAGTGCTGCAGTGCCATGGTTACCAGGGTATGTAATCTCTTGGTTGGCATCTTAGTTACAGGGGGGTTGGAATATTAGCTTGTGAATTGTGTCGGATGGGATTTTCTTACAAAGAAATACACTTGAACTTCCTCTGATCCGGTATCAGGTTTTGCTTCTTGTCAATAAAGGGGGGCATTCTAAGAGATATGCTCCTGAGGAAGCTAGGACATTTTAGGGTGTGAAAGATGAGTTGGGTGTGTTTGGTGACCTTTTGCTTTTCGGCACAAGATTGGTACCTCCACTAAAACTGTGCTAAATTGATTGAACTGGCTCACATTTCCCTTCTAGGGATGTCCAAGACAAAGGAGAGGGTTTGCTCCTCATATTGGTGGCCTGGTATGGATTTACACGTGGAAAGGCTGGTGAGAGATTGTTTGGCGTGTGCGATGTGTGAGAAGTCAAAGGTTGTGAGGGTTCAACCCATGGTTGTCAGAGAGTTACATGGTGGACCATGGAAGGAAATAGCCTTAGACATACTTGGTCCCATTCATTGGGAAGGACAGCAGCTGTTTGTCATAGCGATTATAGACATGTTTTTTTTGAGGTGGCCAGAAGTATGCTTCACAAGTTGGCTTGAAACTAAGAATGTGATTGTGTTTTTAAAGAATCTCATGGCAAGGGAAGGTTACCCTGACACTATTTTAAATGATATGGCATCCAATTGGTTTCTCAAGAAATGTGAGTGTTCTCTTTATCATCCAGAAACCAACGACATGGTGGAGAGGTTTAACAGAGTTTTAAAAGAGGTCATTGCATTAGCCAAAGGTAGTGGTCTTAATTAGAAGAAGGAAGTCATGAAGAAGGTTGAGATTTACAGATTGACTCCTCACAGTACAACTGGGAAATCCCCTTTTGTTTTGTTTAGGGGTAGATCTCCTTGTACCCTAGTGGAGCAATCCTGGGTAAGAGACTTGGAAGGGGCAGCAACCAAGGATGTAAGCACTGATCTTTGACGTGAGAGAGAAATTGGGAAAAACTTATCTAGGAAATCTCACTTTGATTATAGAAAGGCTACAAAGAATACTGTGGTTGCTGTTGGCGACATGGTAGTTATCAAACGTCAAGGATTGAATTCTAAATTTCTTAACCCATTCGGGTAATTAAAGTGTTTAATACTGCAAATAAAATGCAAGTCCACCGCATTTGGAACCTGGGGAGAGTTGTTCCATACAATGGTCCGGTGTGTCCCTCGGGTTCTTTTGTAAGGGGAAATGACAACAATAGTTCGGAAGTCATTCCCAGTTTCTCTTCTAGGGTCAGCAAGAAGCCATCTTATTTAAAATACTTTGTACAGTAGATTGTAAGTACAAAGTTTAGCCCCTTTTGTCATCTTTATTCTGTGATCCATTTTATCTATTTGCAAAGTTATTGCTGTTGGATTGTGTTTTTTTTTCTTTCTCTCTCTCTTCTCTCTTTCTTCTCCTTTTTTCCCATGCTCTGTTTTTTTTTAAAGAAGGGAGGGGTGTGGTATCTGTAGCTTGCAATGCTGCCGTGCCATGGTTACCAGGGAATGTATTCTCTTGGTTGGTATCTTGGTTACAGAGGGGGTTGGAATGTTAGCTTGTGAATTGTGTTGGAGGCTGTTGGTGGACCCAGCTGGTGGGACTTGGATAGGATTTTCTTACAAATAAATAAACTTGCCTCGAGTGGTCCTTTCTACCAAAATCAGGATCTTACAGAGACCCTACTGCTGTGATGGACCGCAGAGCTAGCCCTGCGCTGGAGAGATTGCCACTGTGATGAACAGCCGAGCTGTCTCCATGCTGGAGATGCTGCAGTTGTGAGGAACTGCAGAGATATCTCCATGAGGGAGATCATGTTGCAGTGATGGACAGCAGAGCTATCTCAACATTAGAGATCCTTCCTCTGTGATGAACAGCAAAGCTATCTGCATGCTGGAGATCCTGCTGCTGTGATGGACTGCCGAGGTATATCCATGCTCGAGATCTTGCTACTGTGATGGACGTGCCACTGCTATGGACAGCAGAACTATCTCCAACCTGGATATCCTTCTGCTGTGATGGACAGCAGAGCTATCTGCATGCTGGAGATCCTGCCACTGTGATGGACAGCAGAGGCTGTCTCCATGCTGGAGATCCTGCTACTGTGATGGACGTGCCACTGCTATGGACAGCAGAGCTGTCTCCAACCTGGAGATCCTGCCACTGTGATGGACAGCAGAGGCTGTCTCCATGCTGGAGATTCTGCTGCTGTGATGGACAGCAGAGCTATATGTAAAAGGCTTTTATATAGCGCATGGCTACCCGGAGGCATCCCAGCAGTGCAGTGAAGCCAGGGGGGGGGGGGGGGAGATCCTGTGGGAAGAGTCATGTCTTTAGCTGTTTGCGAAATGCGAGGTGGTTAGATTCCATGCAAAGGGGGAGCGGGAAGTAGTTCCAGAGCTTGGCAGCATTGTAAGAGAAGAGTCGACCACCCGCTCTGGCCCTCTTTATTCTGGGCACATCTGCCAGGTGGAGGTCGTCGGAGCGGAGTCTTCTAGTAGCCTTGTAGGGTCTGACCAAGGCTGTAGGGTCTGACCAAGGATCTGTGTGCTGGAGATCCTGTCACTGTGTTGCATCTAACTCACACGGAAGTCATTGCCCTGGACAGCAAAGCTATCTCCATGCTGGAGACCCTGCCAAGGTGATGGACAGTAGAGCTAAATATTTCCAGCCGGGGATCTTGCTGCTGTGCTTGGCAGCAGAGCTATCTCCACAGTAGAGACCCTGCCGCTGTGATGGACAGCAGAGCT
Organism: Triturus cristatus; assembly: GCF_964204655.1. NCBI lineage: Eukaryota > Metazoa > Chordata > Amphibia > Caudata > Salamandridae > Triturus > Triturus cristatus. The sequence goes on from NC_140587.1 coordinate 32,693,983, forward strand.
ATCTTCACATGGGTGATCCTGCCACTGTGTTATGAACAGCAGAGCTATCTCCACGAGAGAGATCCTGCTGCTGTGTGATGGACAGCAGAGCTAACTATCATCACACATGCATATGAGGCTGCCCGCAGTTTGCTCACTCAAGAGGGTGGCCACCCTAGTGCCACATTAGGCACAGCAACATGTCTAGTGGTTGGGGCTCTCTGGGAGCCCCAAAAGTCCGGTGCGGGCCATGCGTTATGTCCGGGCGCATCAGAGGGTGGGGGCTTATGCCGGCCCCTGCCCATCTGACTTTCCTTTTGTGCCTTCTGGTCACGACGTCTACCATGTATCGTCACGTTCCTGGGCTCGGAGGTACCGCGGGCGTCGTTTGGTCAGGGTTTAGTTGGGGCTTCTGGGGCCTGTGGTCCCTGTAGTATTCACAATAAGGTAGACTGGGCATGTACTTTTGAGGCCTGGAGGCAGTCTGCGGCACATGCAATCTGTTTTCCAGGGTATTGTTGTGCATGTCTTTTTGTCCTGTGCTGGAGCGGGTATGCTGATCGGCTCGCGGGGTATCCTTCGGTGAGTTTGGATGCCCACTCACTGCAATTAGTACCAGTCTAGATATGGTCCGTATATATTTATATAGCCCAATGTAGTAAATGCTTTTTTGCTTTGGTGACTCAAGGGCTTTATCACTTACTCGTGCAACGCTCCCATCACTGGGGAATACGTTCTTCCTGAAGCCGTTCCTTGCACTGGCTAATTTTTCTGATTCTTCATAGGGGCCCCTATCCCCATTCTTTTTGATAAGTGTAATGCTGGTATGGATACGGTCGCGGGTTTGACCCATGCAGGCCTCAAAACGTCTTGAAAAGCTGAGCTCACATACAGCTGAAAACAGGCATGGCCGCAGAATGGTTTTTATGTGCGGTTGTAGGAATCGTTTGGGTTAGACTGCCGTGGGTTGACAGCAGCCACGGCGTCGTATGGTTAGCGGCCTGCTTGCAAACTGTGCCCCAGTATTAAACCACAACAGACTACCTTACTTTGTTTTTTGAAGGGATGTCCCTTGATTAGAGTTTCTTTGTTGAAAAGTTAATTATAAATGTAAATAATTTCTAAAACGTACAGTGCATGTGTTAGTTCTCAGTGCCAATTTTATTCTAATTTTAGAGAAATTTAATATATGACCCCAAAGGCCTAATGGTTAAGACACTGGCCTCCTGTGGAAAGGGGTTATGAGATTGAGACACATCTGGGGTGGAAGAAAGACATTTGCATGTTCTAGCTTTTGAATTTATGATTCAGGAAACCTGCATCGCAGGATGTTCGCAAAGCCTTGCTGGACAATTACAATTTCTGATAATGTGGCAGTGATGGACAGCAGAGCTATCTCAACGTTAGAGATCCTACTGCTGTGATGGACTGCAGAGCTAGCTCCACATTAAAGATCCTGCTACTGTGATGGACGGACCTACCACCGTTATAAACAGCAGAGTTATCTCCAACCTGGAGATCCTGCCGCTGTGATGGTCAGAAGAGCTATCTCCATGCTGGAGATCCTGCCACTGTGATGGACAGCAGAAGCTGTCTCCATGCTGGAAATCCTGCTGGTGTGATGGACCTGCCACCGTTATAAACAGCAGAGTTATTTCCAACCTGGAGATCCTGCCGCTGTGATGGACAGAAGAGCTATCTCCATTATCTCCATCCTGCAGATCCTGCCACTGTGAGGGACAGCGGTGCTATCACCACACTGTAGATCCTACCACTGTGATGGACAGCAGAGCTATCTCAAAGCTGCAGATCCTGCCGCTGTGATGGACAGCAGAGCTATCGCCAACCTGGAGATCCTGCCGCTGTGATGAACAGTAGAGGCTGTCTCCATGCTGGAGATCCTGCTGCTGTGATGGACAGAAGAGCTATCTACATGCTGGAGATCCGCTGCTGTAATCGACAGAAGAGCTATCTACATGCTGGAGATCCGCTGCTGTGATGGACAGAAGAGCTATCACCACACTGGAGATCCTACCAATGTGATGGACAGCAGAGCTATCTCGAAGCTGCAGATCCTGCCGCTGTGATGGACAGCAGAAGCTGCCTTAATGCTGGAGATCCTGCCGCTGTGATGGACAGAAGAGCTAACTACATGCTGGAGATCCTGCCACTGTGATGGACAGTAGAGGCTGTCTCCATGCTGGAGATCCTGCTGCTGTGATGGACAGAAGAGCTATGTACATGCTGGAGATCCACTGCTGTGATCGACAGCAGAATCTGTCTCCATGCTGCAGATCCTGCAACTATGATGGACAGCAGAGCTATCACCACACTGGAGATCCTACCAATGTGATGGACAGCAGAGCTATCTCGAAGCTGCAGATCCTGCCACTGTGATGGACAGCAGAAGCTGCCTTAATGCTGGAGATCCTGCCGCTGTGATGGACAGAAGAGCTATCTACATGCTGGAGATCCTGCTTCTATGATGGACAGTAGAGGCTGTCTCCAGGCTGGAGATCCTGCTGCTGTGATGGACAGAAGAGCTATCTACATGCTGGAGATCCTGCTGCTGTGATGGACAGCAGAGGCTGTCTCCATGCTGGAGTTCCTAAAGAAAGTGACCCAATTAGGGCCAACCGGGTCACTCTCGACCTCTTCTAGCCTTCTGATAATGAAGAGTCGATGACGCAGTGGAGAATACAAGCAAATAGTATATTCACAAGGGACACTGCAGTGGAGTCCAATCTGAACAGCCTCCTATGATGGCTGACGAGGGACTGCCTCTAGTAAGCATAAAGTTACATTATGTAAGTTGCGGACCCCACAAAGACCCGCCTACTATGGAAAAACACTGGTAGCTGTCGTAATACAATGGGGGTACAGAATAGAAGTTTCAATTCCACAGCCTGGTACGAACTATCTACTGCTCAAGGTCGTCTGGCCTATCCCTCCCTCTAGACAGGTGGGAGAGGGGCTCTATGTAACAGAGAAGGCATGCATTAATGAGCAAGTTTCAACATTAGAGAAACAAAACTTACCAAGGACCATTTCTCGTAAATGAGCAAGTAACAGTTTTGATTATAATACAAAATGGCATCTTTAAGAGGTAAAATGGTGGCACAGATGTCAACCTAACTAACGTAAGATCTGCATATACTAGTTGCGTCTACATACAGTGTGCAAAAATTATCAGTGGCGTAGCTAGAGCATGTGGCGCCCGGGGCTATCCCTCAGATTGCTCCCCCCCCTCCCCGAGGCATGCACTTCAAAGAGGTCCGAGAGACACGTAGTATCGCCGCTAATAGTTACCTTGATCATGCAACTTACATACATGACACGGTCCAAGGCTACACAGTTGAATACAGCGTGACTGGCAGTACGAAAGAGAACACACAGACTGCAGGATCTATCTGGGGAAAAACCGCATGTGACATCCATCAGAGAGCTGCGTGAACAATTACCTGGTAATCCCCTCAACACAATGCAAACATGCACACACATGACACTGTTCATGTAACCGTCATCTACAGCTGACATTAAATGACCATACATCTCTTCTTCGTCTTATAAGGACCAGTAAAACTCACTCTTTTCCAAATCTCTTTTTAAATATTATCACTTTCCATGTAATGTTCCATTGATGGGAAGAGGAGGTTTCTGAGGTGGGAGTATCAGGCAAGTGATACTACTCAGGCTCCATCTGTTCGAGCCTTCATGGAGGATCCCTCTTCATTACTACCTCCACCTGACCCCGGACTCTGCAACGCACACCCGTACAGGCTCCCTCTGTGCGAGCCTTCAGGGAGAATCCCTCTTCATTACTACCTCTACCTGACTCCGGACTCTGCAACGCTTTCCCTTACAGGCTTGATTATCCACTACTCCTCTCTCCAGTGCACCTTATCTCACATCTGACCTTGGGCCCCAGCCCCATATCAGGCACCATCGGGCTCCACTTTGCTTTTTCCCAGTAAAAACATTAGTAAAATCACCTTCAAACTTAAAACATTGAATATAGCAGTAAATATAATTAGCATGCACTTTAAAGTATGTTCCACAGTAGCCCTTATGACCCGACTGCTAATTAAATAAACAAAAACAGAAAGGCCATGACAGGGCCGGCTTTAGCGCTGATGCGAAAGTCTTTTTTGGCGCCACACTAATAACCTCTTTCTCCGTAAATACCTTTACTACCACCTTCCAACAGTGCCCCTCATCTCTCCATGGCCCCCCTAGTGACCTCCTCCTCAGATTGCCTCACGCCACAAGTGCCCCTCATCACCCCATAGCCCCTCCCCCTCATGACCTCCTCCTTCGACTCCCTCACTGCCACCATCCACCAGTGCCCCTTCTCTCTCTGTAGCCTCTCCCCCTCATGACCTCCTCCTCAGACTCCCTCACTACCACCCTCCACCAGTGCTCCTCATCTCACCCTAGCTCCCCCTCCACACCATGACCTCTTCCTCGGATTCCCTCACTGTCACCCACGGCACAAGTCCTAAAAAACAGAAGTGGGGGGACGCTGACGTCACAACAGCAAGTGATGTCACGAAAGGTGGCTTGCACCATCAGACTCATTGCCTTCCCTCGCTCGCCCCTTAGATGCCATTGCATCAGGGAAGCCAGCGCGTGAGCAGCGTTCTGAATGAGCTCCGATCTCGCCCCAGAGAGGCCAAAGAGTAAATGTGTGGCTCCATTTGCTCAAGTAATCGAGCTCCCGTTAAAATAAGTGAGGGGACGCCATCCACCCTCCTGGTACCCCGACTCGAGCCCTGCAGTCACCCTCCACCAGTGCCCCTCATCGCTCCACAGCCCCTCCAACTACCACCTCCTCAGATTCCCTCACTGCCACCCTCCACCAGTGCCCCTCGTCGCTCCGTAGCCCCTCTCTCATATGCATTTGTTGTTTAGCGCTACTCATATCAGTGTAGTGTGTCAGCACTTTACACCACAAACACATTATACAGAGACAATGAATCATACAAGTATGTAAATCAGTCTACAGGGAATGTCACATAAGCTAATGAGGATTACAAGGTGTAGGAATCACATGTCATCCATACTGGTGGGCAGTATATTTTGAGAGGGTTTGGTCTGAGGAAACAAAAATGTATCTCTGCCCAAACATACTCATTTTAGCAACATTAGAATGATGAAAGACTGAGGAAGTTCTAACTATATCACAAAACAAATCTATACCATTCATGTTTGTATGCAGCTCTTTGGTGACAGTTCATTGGTCACTGCCCTATGTTAGGATTGTAACTTCTGAACTGCAAGTAACACAAGGATCTCTGTGGCAAAGGCAGCAACCCACTGAGCTTCCACACAAAATACAGTCCATCTGCATTTAAAAACTACTAACAGACAAATAATTGCTCTCCAGCGAATCATTAATCACCAGCGTTATTGGGGCATTTTTTATTGTCTTATTGTTGTCCTGCATCGGCCATGATAATGATAAAAACTATTCAAATAAAGCGCACACGAAGTACCTGTCCTGTTGGACCTGCGCATTATTTTTAAAGAAAAGAAACACATTCTCTTACCTACTACTGCACTGAATTATCCACGGATGCAGCAGAGCAGACTACCCCAGGCCAGGTCCTCACGAGAGTGCGTAGTGGTGACGCGCGTGACGTGTCACCGCTACATTCTCATCGCGAGGGCCGGGCAAAAATGTAGCCCAGGGCCGTCATTGGTAGCGCTGGCGCGCTCTCCAAGATTGACGGCCCTGGAGCGGGATGGGAACAGTATACGCGGGCGGCGCCGCGCGGGCAGATTAACGGTCATCAACGCGCTGCTTGCACTAAAGTGGGCCGCCCGGCCGCGCGTTGCGGCCGCGGCGGACTTTATAATTTATTTAGTGACACTGTGTCCCTAAATAAATTATAAAGACCGCCGCCCTAAATATAGTGCCGCCTGGGGCGGTCCGTCCCCACCGCCCCCCCCCAGCTACGCGCCTGAAAATTATGTATTAGCTATATCAATGCTAACATAATATTGGGTAAAATACAAGTAATATGACAATTTTACGTTTCAATTCTAAGAATCCTGCTGCTGTGATGGACAGAAGAGCTGTCTACATGCTGGAGATCCTGCTGCTGTGATGGACAGAAGAGCTATCTACATGCTGGAGATCCTGCTGCTGTGATGGACAGCAGAGGCTGTCTCCATGCTGGAGATCCGCTGCTGTGATGGACAGCAAAGGCTGTCTCCATGCTGGAGATCCACTGCTGTGATCGACAGAAGAGCTATCTACATGCTGGAGATCCTGCTGCTGTGATGGACAGAAGAGCTATCTACATGCTGGAGATCCTGCCGCTGTGATGGACAGAAGAGCTATCTCCATGCTGGAGATCCTGCTTCTGTGATGGACAGAAGAGCTATCTCCATGCTGGAGATCCTGCTGCTGTGATGGACAGAAGAGCTATCTACATGCTGGAGATCCTGCTGCTGTGATGGACAGCAGAGGCTGTCTCCATGCTGGAGATCCGCTGCTGTGATGGACAGCAAAGGCTGTCTCCATGCTGGAGATCCACTGCTGTGATCGACAGAAGAGCTATCTACATGCTGGAGATCCTGCTGCTGTGATGGACAGAAGAGCTATCTACATGCTGGAGATCCTGCTGCTGTGATGGACAGAAGAGCTATCTACATGCTGGAGATCCTGCTGCTGTGATGGACAGAAGAGCTATCTACATGCTGGAGATCCTGCTGCTGTGATGGACAGAAGAGCTATCTACATGCAGGAGATCCTGCTGCTGTAATGGACAGCAGAGGTTGTCTCCATGCTGGAGATCCACTGCTGTGATCGACAGAAGAGCTATCTACATGCAGGAGATCCTGCTGCTGTAATGGACAGCAGAGGTTGTCTCCATGCTGGAGGTCCTGCCTCAGTGATGGACAGCAGAGCTATCTAGTTCCACGCAGAAGATCCTTCTGTGATGTACAGCGCTCAGGAGGAGCTCTGTGTCAGCTGCCACATGTGGGAAATGCATGGATATGATTTAAGTGGTGAGGCCGACAGTTGAATTATTCATGTCTGTAAGTTGAAGTCTTACCTTCTTCCTGCATCATCGACTCTTCCTGGGTTATCGATTATTACTGTCTTGCAGCTGCCGCTGTTGAGTGAGCTGAGAACACCGCCCCCACTATAAAACTCAATGTGTTTTTAAAGAAGCGGTTTTGTCTCTTTTACTCAATTGTCAAGGACAAACCACCTAATTTAGAGGTCACTGTGGTCCTCAAAGATAGGAAGTGAAAATGCACCACCCGGACAGGTTCTCAGCACCCGGACAGTTTCTCAGGTTCAGGCTCCCTGCATCTGAGCATTTTTGGGGAAAAATGACTTGTCTGTTAACATTTTATGAGTTTCCACCCACAGTGGTATCACAGCCTCGGAAAAAGCACCAGCTGAGGTATTTCCACAGGAGCAAGGCTACCGTAATCAAGGCATAGAGATGAGTAGTGCTCCATTTCCACTAGTGCCTTCTGCTCTTTGTAAGCATCCTTTCATACCGCCTGGCAGTAAAATCAAAGGGGGTGATGGACGGAGTGTTGAACAATGCAAGCACTCACCCCCAGTCAACTGATCTGGGTTTAAACCATCATCATTCTTTAGCTCACTCCGCCACCCCAGTTCAGAAATGGCCATATGCAACTCAATCTGACCCTGTGCCTCATGGGAACAGTCCAGCTCGAACTGCCAAACCATGTCTTCCCTGGACCGGAAACAAGTATCCTGGGACCGGTTTCTGGCTAATCAGCCGTCATCAGCCAGGCTAGCTTGAACCAAGTGGCAAAGTGAGTAAGGGACCCACGTCTGGGCATACCCTGCCAACTTAGGGCGAACAAAGCAAAACCAAAGGGGATGATGGACGGAGTGTTGAACAATGCAAGCACTCCCCCCCAGTCAACTGATCTGGGTTTAATCCAGCATCATTCTTTAGCTCACTCCGCCACCCCAGTTCAGACATGGCCATAGGCAAATCAGTCTGACCCTGTGCCTCATGGGAACAGTCCAGCTCGAACTGCCAAGTCATGTCTTCCCTGGACCGGAGACAAGTATACTGGGACTGGTTTCTGGCTAATCAGCCATCATCAGCCAGGCTAGCTTGAATCCAGTGGCAAAGTGAGCAAGAGACCCACGTCTGGGCATACCCTGCCAACTTAGGACACCCCCTCTCAGTGCTGAGACATAGAGCCTCCAGTCTCACAACAAGCATCGGCAAAACCAACAGCTCTGGCTTATAGTTTTCATCTTTCTATTCTTTAGTTGTTTTTCTCAAGGCAAACATCATCCAGACAATATTCACAGTTGTATTACTAAACGTGTGCATGATTCAAGAACCAGTCCAATACAAAAGGCGTAGGAAGGAAAATAAAATAGAGAAAAACAGAAGAGTAGAGAGACTTTACACATCATGGATGGTCAATAGGTAATGCCAGCGTAGGAGAACGAATTAAATGAAGATACAGGAGTCCACTCAAGACACCATGGGTTCGCCCCATCTAGCACTGAGAGGCGCCTTGAGGCAACAGGATACAGTGGCGTAACGAAACTTGAGGGGGCCCCCCTGCAAAGCACATGGAGGGGGACCTCCCTTCCCCGGCGGCACGGCCCACTATCTAACAATTTGCTCCACCACCCAGAAATCTAGCATATTTTGATTTGAAACCTCCAACATTTAAATGAAATGCCTCTATATTGTCTTTCTGTAAGTTCCAATGAGAAAGTGGGAAACGCTCTTAACATGCAAGCTATGCCATTTGTATCAATACTGTCGAAAACTGATTATTTAACTGAGGCAGCAATCAGAGCAATGCCAAGGAGTGATCCTATTGTCTCAGGAACTGCCTCTGGCTGAAGAACAAAGAACAACTATGAAGGGTCTGAAATAGAATTGACAATACCTTGAAACTTTGAAACCTGCAGTTCCATAAAAACTCGACTGACAATATACATGAGAGGAACACAAGCCATAACTCATTATCCTGCGAAAGTCAAGAGAAATAGACTGGTGAATTAGGTGCATGCCACACACTAGCGACTGTCAAGGGTTGTGCATGATAATAATGTGAACTGAGGAAGCAATTTCAATCATAATGTCTTTATTAGTAAGCACTGCAAAACAGGCAGGCAAACAAGGCTGAGGAAGAAAACTGTTTGGATGCTTCAGAACATTGATGCAGATGTTTGTCTGTTTTAATTTATCATTTCTGTGGTGTAAACAATGCTAAATACAAGATTTAAGGAACACGTATTACAGACAAGTGCAAGCAACACCATAAATAACACTGCATGTAGAATAAAAACAAACCATATCAGCAAGTACCTAATGACAATCTATACAAACTGTAGTTGGTAAAGCAAAAGAAGAAGTGCAAATACTTTCAAAGTGCAAAATAAAGCAATCACCAGTCCAGCAATATACAAAAATCAAGCATGTTTTGTAAAACAATCCAACTTTCTTCTTGCATCAAGGTGAAAATACTTTCAAAGTGCATGGTAAAAACAAGTCCAGCAGCTTCCCTCACAAGGACTGACCTGAACCACCAGACTGGGCCTTACTTCATAACAAACAGAGGCCTCGGACCTCAGTGTGTCAACACTGGCGGCATTTACAATTCACTAAGAGTATAGACACGCCTGCTAAATTACAGATTCACCACTGCCTCCAAATGGCTCTATCGTCACGTGTGACACCCCGCCAGCCAGGCCGGGATTTTAAGCCAACAGCGCCTTGCATTCTGGGAGTTGTGCTGGGACCATCTAAGTAAGGGGTTAAACATTCCAGCATGCAAAGTGTTGTTGGATAAAAGCTATGAATGGACACGACATGGTGCCAATGACACTTGGCAGCTATGTTTTATACAAGCACAAGGGAATGTTTAACTTCCTCAACACAAGCTGCAGAAGTCTGGCATCCAATAGCAAACACGTTGTGCGGAGAACCCAGAAACGTGCTGTGTTTAGCCCCCGTATATGGACCTGAGGTGTCATTCTCTAAGAGACCCAGTGGTAAAAGCCCACAGTTGTCTCTAATGCATGTTAGTGCCAGGCAGTGGTCGAAGTGGGGGGAAAAAAGTAGGGGAACTGTGGGAGGAGAATCAGACGGCGGGAATAACCTATGGATGGGGTCAGTGGGCGGAGTCAGAGGTGTGGCAGAAAGAGCAAAATATCCCAATTTTTTGTATTCGTTTCCCATTTCACTAACCAGTTACAGCTTATTACATTATTTAATTTAACCAATAGTAATACATGTTTATTTAAGGTTCAATATGTGTTATTGACATTAAAATACATTCACAAAGTGGGATACGTTTCCAATCACAGAATGTCCCAAATATCCTTAAAAGTGGAATCGCAAGCCATTTGTCTCCCAGCCATGGAGTTTCTGTCATCAGCACTTCTCCTCCCTTTTTCCACAAGAGCAGTTCAAACATGAATGGCAAAATATCCTAGTTTGCAAATGTTTTCCACATAACTATGGCTTTGACATATTTGCCACATAATACATCATCTGCTGCATAATCTGACGATTTTAACTAGTAAATTGTTTATAGCTCAAACACATCAAAAGTTGCTAAAAAATGTGACTTGTGCTGCTGTGTAGTGGAGGGCCCTCTGCAAAGGTTGACTGGTCACCTTTCTCATTGCTGCAGTTGTATGTTCCACTAGTACTAATAAGGAAAAATCTTTGCAGAGACTGTCAGCATGTGTACAAATTTCAAAATAATAAAGTATCAGAAAATGTACAGCACCACAAATACCAGTGTAGGGTGTCAGAGCACTTTACATCACACATATTACACAGAGACAATCATTCATATGTGTGTAGGAAATATTACATAAGATAAAGGACTAGAAAGTGTAGGAGTCACTTGACAACCATACTAGTAGGCAGCATAGTTTAATAGTGATTGGTCTGCAGAAACACAAATTCAGAATTTAAAACGGAATACCATGGTTGGGGGTTCTCTTTAATAATTAGAATTGATTTCTACCCAAATGAACCCTTTTTTTGCAACATTAGGATAATCGAAGAATGGGGAAAAAAAACATAACGCTCTAATTTATACCTTGGAGTTTGCATGCAGCTCTTACATGACAGTTAATAGCTCACTGTTCTATGTTAGGATTTTAACTTATTAACTGCAATTAACAATAAGGTCTCTCTGACAAAAGCAGTGACCCACTGACCTATTCACATTATGTGCACTTTGTGATCTGCATGGCACATGTTCTTAGCAGCATGCACATTACACCTCTGCCATTCCTTTTCATGAGTCAAACCTTCCACTAGACAAAACACCATCTCTCTCTACTGAGAACATTAATCACTGGAATTATCAAGACATTTTTATTGTTGCACAAAAATGTTGGAGGCCAGGAAGGAGGCAGCAAGTGCTTTTAAAACCATATTATACTTACAAACATGACGCCCCCACCTGAAGTTAGTGCCCGGTGTGGTCGCAATGCCCTAGAACCACCCTGCTCAAGGGTCCTGTGACCTCAGTGACAGAGTCACTGCCACTCTATGGTGTGCTGCTTCATAGGTCTGTCCCCAAGACTGGAGGTGAACTTCATGGATAGTGGTGGACAGGCCTTCAAGGTTAATCCACACTTGCCACCGCTAGGATCCACCTGCTGGTGCTAAGACACCAGGGCTTTTAAGATCTTGCAGCGCCTTCTAAGGTGTAGCACAGGAATGTGCTCCCTCAGGAGAGTGGTCTGGGAGCCTGGTCATTAAGGCTGAACCTGGTTCACCAGTTCCACTTCAGCAGCTCTGACCATAGCGCCACATCCTCTCCCCCACTGGACACCATACTGCCCCACTTAGAGAAACTTGCACTGCACTGACCCGCTATAAACACCCGGATGTGAATCAATTCTAATTACACACTAGACAAGAGCAATATGCTGCCTACAAAAAATTAACATCCTAAAAAAGCAAACACTCATAGGGAATGCAAGATTAAGTAAAGCATGTCAAATGTAAGCAGGAACAACATGGTTACCTTTTTCCTTTTACACTCATTATTCTGGAATTAGTGAGTGCTTTTGCATGAAAAGGTAAGGCCATGACTACAGGGCCCGGAAGGGACCTGTTTCAGTGCCCATTGCTTATATCTTTTCAAAACATAAGCAGTATGGTTTAAAAAGACCACATTCGGTAACACACAGTCGCTGTACACATTTTGGGGCATATTATCAATGACAATATCGCCGCTTTAGCGGCACTTTTTGCCACTAAATCGGCGATATTTTTTATCCTCCTATTAGCAAGCTGTCGCTAACAGCTGTTAGCGACAGTTTACTGGCAATAGCGTCCGTTTTTTTTGCCACTTTGCATGTCAGCAATATTTATCGCTAATGACATGCAAAGTAGGTGTTCCTCACTAAAACTAAATGGAAACAGTCCTAATCACAACTTTCCCCTATTATCAATGCCCGTGTTGTGATAAAAAAAGTCGCACTAACCGCGATTATCGCTGGTTCCTAATGCCTGATTGAAACCTGACTTAGACATCTTTTCAATGGGAGGTGGATTGTCAGGCTGAGACCACCTTAGCTTATTACCAAGGATTTCACTATCGCAGGAATTTCATCACTGGATGTCCAGCGATGATCAGTCATTTCGCCGCTATCGCTGTTTTTTTTATCGCCTACGTGTTGCTAATAACGCGCTATTTCCGCAATAGAAACCAGCCATAGCCAGCGGTAAACAAATTGACGCTAAGCACGCTTTGCGATATTTATCGCAAAGCGTTGCTAATATGCCCCTTTGTTTTCCAATTCACCCATCGAGCAGGTATTTAAGTACCTCCAGGCAAGGTGCACTTTCCCACACAGGGAAAACAATGTTGTTCAAAGAGAGAGGAGAAAACAAAAGTAGCGCTTCACTGGCAAACACTGTAAAGTGGCGCTAATGTGTTTGGGTGTAAATAAATCAATCTGGCCACCTTGCAACCACTCTGTCTTGCTTTAATTAGTTATTTATTTTTCACAATTGGAATGTTTTATTTCTCTCCACCCTGTGGCTGCACTTGTGTTAGAAAAAGACAAGGGAGCAAATAAACGAAAGGAGGAAAGAGAGGGCAACACCCGTTTCTTGAAGTCTCGGTTTTCACTAGCTGAGGAGCGAGACAGAAAGAGAGGGAAGACTCGAAGGCGTCACCGTGGCGTGCGTGCACAGTTTAATTTATGGGGACTTGGGGAGGCCGTGCGCGCAGGAGCACTATTTAATTTGAGAAGACTGGTCTCCCTCGCTGAGAGTGAGGGGGCCCCTGGAGCGTGGGGGCCCCCGCACCGCGGGGGCTGCGGGGGGCCCGTGTTACGCCCCTGACAGGATAGAAAGCCCACACTGGGCTTAAGTATCAGGGAGGGAAGGATTCTATGTGAGGCGTTCACCACCTAACCACATACGTACCTGCTCGGAGTGGGAACACCACAGTGACGCCTTTCCAAGAAGACTGATTTCCACTGCCCTCCCAGTCCCCCCCCCCCCCCCCCCCCCGACCCCACAAACAAACACACTAGATGGGCAGGAGCTGATGTGCCCACAATTCCATGAGATTGTAGGCAAGGGTATGTGGCATAGACCTCTGACTGTGGAATGTAGGGGGATGTTCCCTGGGTGGTGCACAGTCAACACCACCTCCTGAGTGGCACCCTGGCCAGTTCAAGTCAGGAAACTGTCCATATTTCTTCAAATATTGTCAGTTCATCATTCAGTTCACAGATCAGGTGCCTCCAACCAGTGGTCTGCAAGCTACCAGCATCTCCCAGACACCTTCAGAAGCACGGGGTCACATATTCTTTTAAAGTAAAGAGAAGGCTGTGTTTACTTTACATTATTGTTATCCTGCTGCAGATAACAGGGCCTGATAATGAGCTGTGCTCAGCCAGAATTATGGCCCAGGGCGCAGAGGTGAAGAACGGAAGCATTGAGGTATTTATCTGTGAAAGGAAGGTCCTTGTGGACTCAGTATTGGAGTGTGGTTTCTGAATGCTTTTAAATGGTAGAAAATTAAAATGAACGGTTACCTTAATGACTAACTCTTTGTTTTAATTTTTTCCCATTTTACAGTGTCACGGTTGCAAGCAGCGAGCCTTTAGCTCAGAGTGGCCAGTAGACACTGTGATATTTTCAACTGAAAAATAGTAATTTTTTTCAAATGAGAGAAACTAAAATTGAAGAATCTTTTTCTATGAAACATTAGGTATTAATGTTTTTCTTCACTTTCAATTAAGGCAAATACCCCTAAATTTTTTATGAAGCACGTTTACTCACTTAAAATACCCCCAATTAAACAAATGTATGTTTCTGTTACAAATATGGCGCCATGTCTACAGGTTACTGGAAGCCAGGGCCGGAATCGCCGTACAGGGCATTGGGCATTTCCTCTGGAGGATTGAAGGGTGGGGGGCAGGTTTTGTTACTAGGGGCCAGGGCTGCTTTGGCTTGCCAGTCCGGCCCTGCTGGAAGCAACATGATTGGTGTTTGTAAATGTGAAACTGGAAATGGGAGAAAATGTAAATGAATTTCAAAGAATCCACATAAACAAAGTTAACTCTTCAGTTTAATTGTCTCGATGAAGTTTCACATTTATAAGTGTAAAATACAGCCATTACTTTAATTTGGAGGAGTGTAAAGTGTAGAAACATTTTCCATACTTTGAACATTTTTTCAGAAAATTATTCTGCATATTAAAAGGGATGTCCTGTGCCACAAGTACACATGACACGTTCTCTCAGTTACCCTTACACATGTATCCCATTCATATGCACATATGATCATACATCCCCAAAGACCACGTTCTCACTGACACACGTGGTAAGCCCTGTCACAGTGCCCAGAGTCAAAGTATTTTGTTCAAACCATGGTATCTGCCTGTATGGACTTTGGCCTTAAAGCTGATTAAGTGGGCGTGGGGGTGTCTGGTAACGATGCACATGTTCGTTAGCATTCAGTAGCTCACAATGATTTTCACTGATCAGAAGCAACTCTCACTACAGAAGAGGTTGAAGACCCCTGTTATAGATCATTTTCTAAAAGGCTGCTATATCGCTCTTATCGTACAACCAAGTGTGGAGGGCCAGGCCTGTTAATGTTTTCCATAGCCTTAGAAAGCCCATTTTCTCTACCACGGGGGCTGTGGACAGTCACCTGTTGAGGTGGGTGGAGAGCAGCAGACCTGCCAACCTAGACACCAGCCGCAGTCCGTGCAGGTAACAGCTGTGGGGCGATGGGACCGTGTAAGGGAGGATTTCAAGGAACAATGCAGAGGGTTCATTAATTATTTATTTAATTTTCCCTCAACATCATCCGCCCTTACACAGCCCTACCGCTGTTACCTGCACAGACCGCGGCTGCTAGGAACTTATTTCACCGTGTGATGAGGGGATGTGACCTCATGCCCAGAGCTACCTAAGAGGCACTATGCCCTTCACCATGACCCCACCTTGTTCCACCCATAAAATGAACGGTCGCAGGGCTGTTGTCGATGTCCTGGGGCGTTTTCACACCTCTTAATGGACATTGGCTGTTCAGAGCTTCCAAAGACGACTTGGAATGCCACCACGCTAGAACACCCTCATGGGTGATTAGCAGCACTATACAAATCCGATTTGATGAATTGATTTGTGCTGTGATATCCAGCTCGTCTTATCTGCCACTGTGCCTTTCCCAGCTCTTGTAATGTCCTTGGAGCAGTGAAAAAAGTGATTTCTCTGCTTGAAGTGTGTACAGGGTGATCAAGTCATATTTTGCGTTGGTGAAGGTCAGCGGGTTAGTCTCTGGTAGTTAGTGAGCCTAGGTAACTGTGAGCTTTTGCATGAGGGTTTCCAGACATTTGTGCAATCATAGGGTTCCTCCTTTGGTCAGGGCTGCATCCCTGATCAATTGTCCTCTGAGGTGGGCTTTAACCACCTCCCACAGTGGCCAGGAGGATGCTACTGTTCTGGTATGAGTATCTAAGTAGCATTTATATATTGGCTCCCTATAGCTGGCAACATTCATTCACCAACGACCACAAGAAAGCTTGATAGTTAGTTTTAAGTCCAGTTGGACCTCAATCAAATGATGGTCAGAGGCCCCTTCTGGGAAAATAATGGATGCTAATAAGTGATGCTCTATGGGGTGGTCAGGAGAAAGTAATGTAAATGTAAATGTGTATGTGCTTCTATAGCGCCCCTAGGGGTATCTCAGCACTGTACTCATACCACTGTAGGAACCCTTCCTGGCTATCCGTGTGAAGTGTCCACTCCCGGGCACCCCCATGATGAAGCCAGGCATCCCAGCGCTGTTGGGGCAGTTGTGGAGATTAAGCAAGCTATTGCCCAGAGTTGCAGCGTGGGACCCATGATTAGAATAGGCACTGAGGCGAGAATATCAGGTCCGAGGAATTTATAGCCCGAGACACTGCCGCGGCGGGAATCGAACCCTGGTCCCGGACCAGTGCTCTGCATCAAGGTCTGCCGCTCTAACCATTGAGCCACACTTCTCCACATCTACTTCAGTTCACGTGCCACGGGGTCAAGAGGTGAATGTGTAATCAGGGTCAGTCGGATGGAGTGAGCGCCAAGGTTGACGCGGTGAATTGTGGTGGGTGAGATCATGTAAGATGCATCCCTCCCTCTCTTGCCTGACATCGGGATTCCCAGAGGGTTCTAGGATGAGGGCAACGCTTACATTCCAGTCAACCATCATCTTCGTCTTATCGAAGGAGGCCACCACTCATGCAAAGAAGTCAGATGTGTCCACTACTGGTGCCGACCCCAGACGCGAGTCCTGGATTTTAAGTTAAACAAATGTGTACGTGCCTTCCACATCTGCCCAGTACTTCAGCACCTTTACGGGTAACGAGCTGTGAATGAAAATAGCCACCCCTCGTTTCCCTTGGCTGAGAGGGAGGGTGGCCTGAGGAGTACAGCCTTCGGCATCCTTTCCAACCCAGTCCCTGGGCAGGTTGTCACCGTTCTCAGCAGTCAGATGCTTTTCTTGTAAGAGGGCTGTGTCCAGACGTCGAGCTTTGAGGCAGGTGCGGACCTTTTCTGTTTTATGTTATGCGCCAGCCCATTGGCATCGAGAGAGGAGGTGGTGAACGGTATCACGGTAGGTGGTGCCAGGCTATGGTGGAGGATAATATCTTCTAGATGGACAGTTAATTCCAGCAGATGATGAACACCCCGACATTAACACTGGACAAGTGCTCGCGGACAGGGGGCTTGAAGCGGAGAAAGCATATGCACAGCTCCAGAAGGGTCTTGGCAGTCAGTGGGAAGCACTGATGAGGAAGTTGGAGGGGAACAAGCTTCATCAAATTGAGGGCCAGGCTTGAAGTGACTAGAGTGTGTATGTGGTGTTTGAAGGGTAAGTGGTAAGGACAGCACCGGAAATATAGCGCTTGTCAGGGGGGTTTGTGTTCCCATCTCTCCACTCCTCACCCTCCTGACCCTAAACTGAGCACACACTGTAAACCAATGTCTACGTAGTAGTGAAACGTCTGAGAGGGTTACTTCCCTAACCTTCAGTGAAGGTGGAAAGCAACATTTCTCGAAACAAGGAAACTTTTACACTGAGCCCGTAGGGGGTCTCTCCACCAGTGGTGATGCAGGCCCTTTGTCACAAGGTAGACTTACAAGAAGGCTGCAAAGAGTGAACACTTGTGCATTCTGAGACTAGCAAGACCACATTAGTCCTACAGGAGACCCTGCACCCCACACGGATCCAGAGTCCAGGGAACCCCACTTTTACTCACAGCCATAACCACATCACTGGACCTAAGTCATTCGTGTTGCAACAAGATGTGGTCCTATGCGACGCAGAGGCAGCTGCTCCCACTTAAGTCTGACTGAAGCCAATAAAAAGCAATAAAGAAACTTCTCTGTTGCAAAAAACAGGACTTTTCTAACACAGGGCCAGGGCTAACATTTATATGTGAATGGAGTGTTTTTATCATAAAAGGTAGATTGGACTATTGAAATACAGTCCCATCTTAAAACCAGGTTTGCAATCGTATTAATACGATGTTAATAATCACCTGAGCTGTCTAATTAGAACTGCAGCTTGAAGCTACACAGCACACACACATCTCAGAGTTAGCTTTCCAAGCTTGGAGCCTGAACCCGCAGAGTAAACACAGATCTCAAAGTGAGATTGCCAAGCTTGTAGCCTGGACCTGCAGGGCACACACAGTTCTCAGAGTTAGCTTCCCAAGCTTGGATTCTTAACCAGCAGGCCACACACAGATCTCAAAGTTAGATTGCCAAGCTTGGAGCCTGCACCTGCAGGGCACACAGAGATCTCAAAGTTAGATTGCCAAGCTTGGAGCCTGCACCTGCAGGGCACACACAGGTCTCAGAGTTAGATTGCCAAGCTTGTAGCCTGAACCTGCAGGGCACACACAGATTTCAGAGTTAGCTTTCCAAGCTTGTAGCCTGAACCTGCAGGGCACACACAGATCTCAGAGTTAGCTTGCCAAGCTTGGATTCTGAAACCACGGAGTACACACAGATCTCAAAGTTAGATTGCCAAGCTTGGATTCTGAACCTGCAGGGCACACACACATCTCAGAGTTAGCTTGCAAAGCTTGGAGCCTGAACCCGCAGGGCACACAGAGATCTCAAAGTTAGATTGCCAAGCTTGGAGCCTGAACCTGCAGAGTACACACAGGTCTCAGAGTTTGCTTGCCAAGCTTGGATTCTGAAACCACGGAGTACACACAGATCTCAAAGTTAGATTGCCAAGCTTGGAGCCTGAACCTGCAGCGTGCACACAGATCTCAGAGTTAGCTTGCCAAGCTTGGATTCTGAAACCACGGAGTACACACAGATCTCAAAGTTAGATTGCCAAGCTTGGATTCTGAACCTGCAGGGCACACACACATCTCAGAGTTAGCTTGCAAAGCTTGGAGCCTGAACCCGCAGGGCACACAGAGATCTCAAAGTTAGATTGCCAAGCTTGGAGCCTGAACCTGCAGAGTACACACAGGTCTCAGAGTTTGCTTGCCAAGCTTGGATTCTGAAACCACGGAGTACACACAGATCTCAAAGTTAGATTGCCAAGCTTGGAGCCTGAACCTGCAGCGTGCACACAGATCTCAGAGTTAGCTTGCCAAGCTTGGATTCTGAAACCACGGAGTACACACAGATCTCAAAGTTAGATTGCCAAGCTTGGATTCTGAACCTGCAGGGCACACACACATCTCAGAGTTAGCTTGCAAAGCTTGGAGCCTGAACCCGCAGGGCACACAGAGATCTCAAAGTTAGATTGCCAAGCTTGGAGCCTGAACCTGCAGAGTACACACAGGTCTCAGAGTTAGCTTTCCAAGCTTGGAGCCTGAACCTGCAGGGCACACACAGTTCTCAGAGTTAGCTTCCCAAGCTTGGATTCTTAACCAGCAGGCCACAGACAGATCTCAAAGTTAGATTGCCAAGCTTGTAGCCTGCACCTGCCGGGCACACACAGATCTCAGAGTTAGCTTGCCAAGCTTGGATTCTGAAACCGCAGAGTACACACAGATCTCAAAGTTAGATTGCCAAGCTTGTAGCCTGAACCTGCAGGGCACACAGGTCTCAGAGTTAGCTTTCAAAGGGGCATATCAACAACCCCCGGCGATAATTATCGCTCAGCGCTCTTAGCGTGAGGATAATTATCGCCGGCTAGTGTTGATTTTTATCGCTGAGATAGCGTGCTATTAGCAACGCTTATCTCAATAGCGATAAAAATCCTCACGCTAAGTGGCTAACGTGAGATTATCGCTGGAAACCCAGCGATAATCTCACGTTAGCTTGTTGATAGGGACAGACAAACTTAGCCATGATATCCTCCTTCCATAGGATATCATGGCTAAGTCCGAAAAATACCAGACGTAAAAAAGCAGCGTTAACCGCGGTTAGCGCTGCTTTTTTTTGTCTCTAACAGGGTTAGCGATATTCTTGATAATAGGAGAAATGTCGCTTAGCGACATTTCTCCTATTATTTTACTCTGGAACGCCCCCTTTGCATCTCATTAGAGATGCAAGGGGAAGCGTAGAGTAAATGGGTGCTAACATGCAAATTTGCATGTTAGCACCCTGTTGTTGATAGGGTGCTAGTTTTATCTCTGCTTTTTTGGCTTTTAAAGCCAAAAAAGCAGAGATAAAGCCCTTGTTGATATGCCCCAAAGCTTGTAGCCGGAACCTGCAGAGTACACACAGGTCTCAGAGTTTGCTTGCCAAGCTTGGATTCTGAAACCACGGAGTACACACAGATCTCAAAGTTAGATTGCCAAGCTTGGAGCCTGAACCTGCAGCGTGCACACAGGTCTCAGAGTTAGCTTGCCAAGCTTGGATTCTGAAACCACGGAGTACACACAGATCTCAAAGTTAGATTGCCAAGCTTGGATTCTGAACCTGCAGGGCACACACACATCTCAGAGTTAGCTTGCAAAGCTTGGAGCCTGAACCCGCAGGGCACACAGAGATCTCAAAGTTAGATTGCCAAGCTTGGAGCCTGAACCTGCAGAGTACACATAGGTCTCAGAGTTAGCTTTCCAAGCTTGGAGCCTGAACCTGCAGGGCACACACAGTTCTCAGAGTTAGCTTCCCAAGCTTGGATTCTTAACCAGCAGGCCACACACAGATCTCAAAGTTAGATTGCCAAGCTTGTAGCCTGCACCTGCCGGGCACACACAGATCTCAGAGTTAGCTTGCCAAGCTTGGATTCTGAAACCGCAGAGTACACACAGATCTCAAAGTTAGATTGCCAAGCTTGTAGCCTGAACCTGCAGGGCACACAGGTCTCAGAGTTAGCTTTCAAAGGGGCATATCAACAATCCCCGGCGATAATTATCGCTCAGCGCTCTTAGCGTGAGGATAATTATCGCCGGCTAGTGTTGATTTTTATCGCTGAGATAGCGTGCTATTAGCAACGCTTATCTCAATAGCGATAAAAATCCTCACGCTAAGTGGCTAACGTGAGATTATCGCTGGAAACCCAGCGATAATCTCACGTTAGCTTGTTGATAGGGACAGACAAACTTAGCCATGATATCCTCCTTCCATAGGATATCATGGCTAAGTCCGAAAAATACCAGACGTAAAAAAGCAGCGTTAACCGCGGTTAGCGCTGCTTTTTTTTGTCTCTAACAGGGTTAGCGATATTCTTGATAATAGGAGAAATGTCGCTTAGCGACATTTCTCCTATTATTTTACTCTGGAACGCCCCCTTTGCATCTCATTAGAGATGCAAGGGGAAGCGTAGAGTAAATGGGTGCTAACATGCAAATTTGCATGTTAGCACCCTGTTGTTGATAGGGTGCTAGTTTTATCTCTGCTTTTTTGGCTTTTAAAGCCAAAAAAGCAGAGATAAAGCCCTTGTTGATATGCCCCAAAGCTTGTAGCCGGAACCTGCAGAGTACACACAGGTCTCAGAGTTTGCTTGCCAAGCTTGGATTCTGAAACCACGGAGTACACACAGATCTCAAAGTTAGATTGCCAAGCTTGGAGCCTGAACCTGCAGCGTGCACACAGGTCTCAGAGTTAGCTTGCCAAGCTTGGATTCTGAAACCACGGAGTACACACAGATCTCAAAGTTAGATTGCCAAGCTTGGATTCTGAACCTGCAGGGCACACACAGATCTCAGAGTTAGCTTGCAAAGCTTGGAGCCTGAACCCGCAGGGCACACAGAGATCTCAAAGTTAGATTGCCAAGCTTGGAGCCTGAACCTGCAGAGTACACATAGGTCTCAGAGTTAGCTTTCCAAGCTTGGAGCCTGAACCTGCAGGGCACACACAGTTCTCAGAGTTAGCTTCCCAAGCTTGGATTCTTAACCAGCAGGCCACACACAGATCTCAAAGTTAGATTGCCAAGCTTGTAGCCTGCACCTGCCGGGCACACACAGATCTCAGAGTTAGCTTGCCAAGCTTGGATTCTGAAACCGCAGAGTACACACAGATCTCAAAGTTAGATTGCCAAGCTTGTAGCCTGAACCTGCAGGGCACACAGGTCTCAGAGTTAGCTTTCAAAGGGGCATATCAACAATCCCCGGCGATAATTATCGCTCAGCGCTCTTAGCGTGAGGATAATTATCGCCGGCTAGTGTTGATTTTTATCGCTGAGATAGCGTGCTATTAGCAACGCTTATCTCAATAGCGATAAAAATCCTCACGCTAAGTGGCTAACGTGAGATTATCGCTGGAAACCCAGCGATAATCTCACGTTAGCTTGTTGATAGGGACAGACAAACTTAGCCATGATATCCTCCTTCCATAGGATATCATGGCTAAGTCCGAAAAATACCAGACGTAAAAAAGCAGCGTTAACCGCGGTTAGCGCTGCTTTTTTTTGTCTCTAACAGGGTTAGCGATATTCTTGATAATAGGAGAAATGTCGCTTAGCGACATTTCTCCTATTATTTTACTCTGGAACGCCCCCTTTGCATCTCATTAGAGATGCAAGGGGAAGCGTAGAGTAAATGGGTGCTAACATGCAAATTTGCATGTTAGCACCCTGTTGTTGATAGGGTGCTAGTTTTATCTCTGCTTTTTTGGCTTTTAAAGCCAAAAAAGCAGAGATAAAGCCCTTGTTGATATGCCCCAAAGCTTGTAGCCGGAACCTGCAGAGTACACACAGGTCTCAGAGTTTGCTTGCCAAGCTTGGATTCTGAAACCACGGAGTACACACAGATCTCAAAGTTAGATTGCCAAGCTTGGAGCCTGAACCTGCAGCGTGCACACAGGTCTCAGAGTTAGCTTGCCAAGCTTGGATTCTGAAACCACGGAGTACACACAGATCTCAAAGTTAGATTGCCAAGCTTGGATTCTGAACCTGCAGGGCACACACAGATCTCAGAGTTAGCTTTCCAAGCTTGGAGCCTGAACTTGCAGAGTGAACACAGATCTCAGATTTAGTGTCCCAAGCCTGGAGGCTTGTTAGAAATTGGGTTTCTGGTTGGCAGAGGTAGGCAGCCTGTCCAAGAAGGAACCACAATCCTGGTCAGGCTAAGTCATATACACACCCTAAATTAACCTGTGCTCAGCCTCTGGTAGCTTGAAACAGAGCAGTCAGGTTTAACTTAAGAGGCAATGTTTGAAGTAATTGTGCAATATTTAATACAGTGAAACCATGAAAGCACCACACAGAAATATACCACACCTGGTTAGAAAAATAGAGCGTGTTCATTTTGAAGAAACCAAGACCAAAACGACACAAATCCAATTGTACAACTGGTCTTATGAATTTTTAAACCATATCTACAAATATGATGCTTAGAGCCCAAGGTACCAACTGTGGCCAGCTGGTCGTGATTGAGCGGGGTAAAACTGAAAGTTTACTCTGATCGCGATGAGGTGCGGGTTGGATGCAGGGGCCATTCTTGTCCTGCTGAAAAAGTAGCTTGGTTGGAGAATGCTTTGACGTCGATGCGAGGAACAGGGAGGTAACGCATCAGTTTCAATCCTTAGGATTCATGGGCGATGCAATGTCATTGAGACGCGCACACAGTGATGCGTCGTTGTAGAGCAGCACTGGATGTAGTTATGTGTTGTCATCAAAACCACACAGCAGGCACGGCAATGTCCTTGAAGCAGGTACTGCGTTGACACGGAAGGAGATGTGTCAGTTCCAACCGCCACAACGGCAGGAATGCATGCATTTTGAAGGTACAGCACAGAAAAGCCTACTTCCAGGGGCCCAGGACTGGATTGGCACCACTTGGCAGGGCAAGACTCACAGATGGCAGAGTCCATTTGCTGTTGTATGGTTGCTGGAAGTCTTTGATGTCCCTGAGAATTAAGAACAGGAGGCAAGCAGCGGCCCTTGGAGTCCCTCTGGATTCAAGTGGTGTAGGTCCGGTTCTCCAATCAAACCTCAAAAAGAGGGCCAGAGGCGATTTGGAGAGCGGCAGGGGTTGACCCCCCAATACTTATCATATACTCAAACAAACATCTGGGTCTAATAGAGAGAAAAGAAACAACGAGAGTTGGTGTACCTAACAGATGTGGGGTGTGCCCTTTATTGGACAAATTCCCTCACCCACCAGAGGTGGCGTATTTCATCACTGAGAACCTCCTCACACTGTGATGCCTTGTCACGGTGCGGGCTACAACCCCGGCACTAGAGGGTGGGGCGGAGAGATGTTTTCAGAGGTATAATAAATACCTTTCTAATGGGCACGCTATGATGAGGGAAGCAGGGAATGAGTGAAGGGTGTGTAAATTAAAACTGGCTCCTCGGTACATAACACAGTTTATTCATACAGCCCTGGGGAAGGATTCAAATCAAACAGAGAGGCAGACGGGCATGATCATACTGGCTGGATTTTTTCAAAAGATTATGTTGACATGTTTCGGACTTTAACTCTCCCCAGAGGTGTTGCGGAATTCCTCAGGACCTGTACCACAGTGCTCCTGCATACCTTCTCAAAGTGATAGACTAAATATAATGGTAAAAGGATACAAAACCAGCAGTCCAATTGTAAATCCAAGATAGGGATTCACTTGTAGTTTCCTGAAAGAAATACTATGTATAGTGGTAGCCATTTACCAGAAACAACAGCTAGGTATAACCAATTCTCAATCAACAGCCATGCAAAACCAATTAAGATATTGTAGAATTTCTATGAACATATGTTCTATACATCACCCATGCAACACACCCTGTGTCCTCCTGGAACAACTAAGGGGACAGGTGGCTGTAACGGGGGTGGTCAAGACGTACCCACTAACGTCGTGATTGAGGCCTCAACTCAGGCCTGGCCGTGAGGCTAAGGTAACACTCTCCCCTACAGTGGCATCATAGGAGAGAACAAGAAAATAAAACAACTAAAGATATCATTGTTTTTTTGAAATTCAGAGTAATTAAAACTGCAGAGAATCAAATTGACTTCAAAGATGTTAAAAACTAAAGATACGTGCAGATAGGTGGCATTGATACCAGGAGCCAATTAATTTCTGTCTGCACAGCTGACCCCTCGGTATTGTGTTGTAATTGCATTTATATAGCGCTTACTACCCCAGACAAGGCGTTAAAGCTCTTTTTCAGCAAGTGGCATGCTACTCTGAAACCCCAAAGGATTAGTGGTGAATTAGAATAGTGAAATATGAAATAAAATTGTGCAATGGATTCGTTAGTCTGTTATTTGGATTGAGAAGGATAGTGGGGGGATGGAAGAGGGAAGGGTTTGGATTTATATAGCACCTGCTACCCCTGAAGAGGTGTTGAAGCACGTTTTGGAGAGTGGCACGCTACTCCGGAACCCAAACAGGATTAGTGGGAAATTACTACATGGAAATATGAAATTAATTTGAGTGCTGGACATGTGAGTCTGTTATTTGGATAGTAAAATGATAGTGGAGGGATAGAAGAGGTAGGGGTTTGCATTTATATAGCGGTCGCTGCCCCCTGATGAGGTGTTGAAGCACTTTTTGGCTGGTAGCACGCTACTCCGGAACCCAAACAGGATTAGTGGGGAATTAGTCTATGGAAATAGCAAATTCATTTAAGCGGTGGGCATAGTCTGGTATTTGGATTGAAAAGGAGTAGTGGGGGAATAGAAGAGGAAGGGTGTAGGAAGTTTTTTTTTCTTTGGAGCTCATAGCAGTAGGAGAGGGTTTGGGGAGAGTAAATTGGAAGAGTCTGAGGTGAGGGTTTAGAAAGGTTTGTTTGGGAGATCTTAATAGTGAAAGAGGTATGAGATGATGGAAGGAGGGGTAGAGGAGGGAAGTCTTGAAAGGGTTATTTTGGGGATCACATTTTTGCAATGGGTTTTGGTATGAATGAGAGAGTTGAGGCAGAGGTTATATTGAGAAAGATATAGCATGAGAAACAGGGTAGTGCACTGGAGAGAGAAGTAGAATGAGGTTTGAGATGAGTCAGAGTGGAGGTAGAGGATATATTGAGAGACATATCGCGTGAGAAACAGGGTAGTGCATTGGAGAGTAGTAGAATGAGGTTTGGGATGAGTCAGAGTGGGGGTAGATTATATATTACAGAACTCACTTGATAAACTCTTGTGGAAGTTGGAGGACAGTGAGGGAGAACAAGGCACAGGCAGACAATTTAGAGAGCACACAATAGCAGAAAACAGAGCTGGAGGAAGGGGTAAGGGGGACACAAACCTTGCTCGTTAGGATAACCACAACACAACACAGTGTACACTCGAGCTCTGTATCCCCGCACGGTGACTCACATACGTTAACTGATTAGATACACTCTGAAAAGCGCAAACACTAAGGCCACCCCAGCAAACACCCCTGTGCACAAACTTAAACTACCAGGGAGCTTTCATTTAAACCCCTTTCCACCTAAAGCTGCTTCCCACTCTGCGACGCTGCTGGCCTGTGTACATTAAGTGACCCCAACACCACCACTCATACTATTATCTACACAATACCTGATTTCAGAAAATCGCATAACTGCACCAATAGGCTACAGTTTTGTGGTTGTTTTAAAGTATTACATTCTAAACTTAACAATGACATAGCAGCATAAGCACCCCGGTTAGGAGAAAAACCATGCCTACCCTGTTCTATAAACACAGGCCTCAGTGCCCTGAACCTGCTCACCATTGGAGCAACAAGCATGCCTATTCAGCTTAGTGCATACCAGCCCCAAACAGATGGCCCCAACAACCACCAGACAGCATGTACGCACCACCAACTGACCGCGTGCTCGAAGGACCGACCCTTCATGACCATAGCCCCCGTACATACCGGGTAAAATATTTTCAAGATATTCCTGGAATTTTCAGCCACTTTAATCATCCTTTACTTAGAATCATGACCGGATGCCAAGAATATGACCCCTATCAAGCCGAAACCCCTACCCGTTACTGGGGACTTCCCGTCCAATGGTTTCATACCCTTTCCCACTCCCATTCCCATTCCATTGGAGGCACACAGCTCTATAATCACATTTCCTTTGTATTTTTGACATTACTCCAGGCCCCTCACCTGAGGAGTCCCGGGCAAGGGCTGTCCGCGGCTGCCTGGACTGACAGGTCAGTGGTGTCAACCACGGCTGCGCGGCCCCCCCAGCCTCCAGCTCCAGGTGGACCTCCATATTGTGGGAAGGGGGCTCCGTCAGGACCCTCGTTGGGTAGCTGGGGTAGGCGGGGGCGGACATAGTCAGCAACTGGTTCAGAGTCGGGGTGGCGGTGGGGGAACCCCCTAGGGAGTTCTGGGGGCCTCCAGGGTAGGTAAGGCTTGGCGTGAGGGTAGGGCAATGACAAATTAATATAAATACATAAAGTGAGCCAATTGTCACAGGGTGTGATGGTTCATTCCGCTTTGAAACCACCTGTCATCAATGCTTATAAAAGGTCCTCGGACCTGCATTTAAACAAAGAGGAAATACAACCCTGCTTGATTTGACTGTCTCAAAATGCTAGCCACTGAATATTAGCTGGTGATTAAAGTCTAGGCATGCAAATAACCCTGCAGTTCTATTACAGGTGCGCAGTTGTGGGACCCAGGCTCCAAATAATCAGAGCGTTTCTAAGAAATCCAGCCACAACACAACCGAAAGCCGACCAACGCCATAAATCCACCCCTGCTGGAGATAGCGGTACCACCCCCCACGCCAGGTCAAAGGGCAGCGGCCATCACACTGCTCCTGGTCTAAGTAGCCGGTGCTTCCATTAAACCCTCCATATTCTCAGAATCAGACAGCGCAGAGGTGCCATGCCTCATGGGAGAGGCTGCACTTGTGTTGATTGGATACCAAGGGTCACAGACGGCCTTGGCACTGTGGGGCATTGTAGTGTTGGTATTAGCGTGGGGTATAAGTGAACGGAATTTGGGATTTTTTCAGGGCCAGTCCACCGACCATGAGTACTATTGGGAGGGCTGCATGACCTGACTGGATACACTAATTACGATTAATCGAGTAATCCGAGGACTACAAACCCGCACAGCCTCATGGGAAAGATAGTCAAGGATGTCAAAAACATCACATGACATCCCTGGTTCTATGGCAACTGTAATGTTCCATTGCAAGCTTGGTTCTATGGGAATTATGTAGTGTGAGTACAACCCTCAGAGGACAAAGATGACATTTCCAGTGAACAGGTTTGGTATTAGTGTCAACGCGACCCGTCAGAAGGGTGATGTAAATTAATGGATGGCGAAACCACCCCACCAATCATCATGCTAGTATTTTTCCTCAACAGCATGACACGTCTGTGCAGCTACAGTCACGGAATGGATATCCATGGAATCTCCTCATTGAGGCCATGGATGTGACTGCGTAGCCTGAAAACCCATTTCTGTTCTCTGAACTGGGAAGCATTTGCGTTGGCGGGGTGTATATGTGGCTTTTCTAAAACAGTCAATCTCAAGTCATCAGCTGAGTGACCCTCTTCAATGATATGATTTGTCATCTTTGTTGTTCGCCTCTTGCATCTTATTGTGCTCTTATGTTCTGTGATGCGAATTCTGATTTTGTGTGTTGTCATCCCCACGTACTTGAGACCACAAGGACATGTGATTAGCTAAATCCATCGCTCGCTGTGCAGTTCGCGTGCAATCGCTGTTGCTATCAGCCTTCGCCAATCTGGTATGTACCCGTTTCTGTTAAAGGTTGCCACTCCTTTTAAATGTGAATGAGGGGTGTGGAATTCACCTGTTTCCTTTGTTCAGGATAAGTCAGTTCTTGCAAATTGTTTTCTTTATAAACCCACAGAAACTGCTGTAAGTGTTCAGACACAGCCACCTTCCAGTTGGAGCTTTTGGTGGATTAATGTCAAGGTCAGCCTCTTGATTGTTGTTCTAGGCTCTTTTGGCTGACTGGCGAATGAGACATGCAGGATATTGTGTGTCTATCGGGTGGCCTGAGAGTGTTTTGGCATGCTCTCTGTATTTCTGAAAGGTAGAACAATTGCGTCTGATACGTAAAAACTGGCCATCGGCATAGTGTCTCTTATTACCAATGGTTGATAGGTCTCCGTGCCGTAGGCTACTTGTATAGCTCTGTTTCCAACGAGCCTGCTTTAGGGAGTATCAGAAGATCCAGAGAAGGTAGTCTCTCCGCTAAATCCCCATGTGAAACACTAAAAGGGTTTAAGAGAGTTCAGCCACTGGTGGAAACAGTTAATGGAAGAAAGATCTATATGCCAAATGACGAAAATATCGTCTATGTAAAGCTTCCACATACCCAGATGGGAGCCATATGGGTTGTCAGGGCTGACGATGTGTTCTGTTTCAAAAGCATTCATGTACAAATTTGCCGGGCTGGGAGCAAAGATGTTTTCCATGGAAGTCCCCAACGTCTGCAAATAAAAGCAACCTTCAAACTGAAAGAAATTCTCGCTCATCGCAAGATTGATGTTTTTCATAATGCCGTGACACCACTGAGGAGAGTGGAAGGCTGAAACATGGAGACCTACTCTTTTGAGAAAATCCAGCGGGTATGATCATGCCTGGCTGCCTCTCTGATTGATTTTAATCCTGACCCAGGGACGTATGAATAAATTGTGTTGTGTACCTTAGAGACAGTTTTACTTTACACACCCTTCACTCATTCCCTGCTTCCCTCCCCATATTATGCTCATTAGAAAGGTATTTATTATACCTCTGAAAACGTCTCTGAGCCCCTCCCTCTAATGAGGGGGTTGTAGCCCACACTGTCACTAGGCATGAAGATGCGAGGAGGTTCCCAATGATGAAGCATGCCACACTGGTGGGTGAGGGGATTCGTCCTATAAAGGGAACACCCCACGTCAGTCAGGTACACAACTCTCATAGTTTCTTTCTATAAAACCCAGGTTTTTTTGTGGTTATGATAAGTATTGGGGAGTCAATTCCTGCTGGTTCCTAAATCTCCTCTGGCCCTTTTTGTGTGGTTTGGTAGGTCCAGTTCTTCTCACCCAGGCAGAGAGGGCAACAGGCAGCAGACAGGTCAACACAGAAAATAAGCAGGTCTTCCAGAGCAGCAGTCCAGCAAAGTGGCAGTCCTTCAGCAGCACAGCAATCACTTCTTCATGGCAGAGTATCCACAGGTTCACGCGTGCACTGTGTTGGTAGGGTCAGAATTCCAGTTTTTATTAAGCCTGGCCAAAGCACTACGCTACGCTCGCGTAGTTTTCGAAGTTTGCGCTACTTCGCACTACGCGAATTGCACGTAGCACAGTGCAAACACGTGTTGTGTAGTGTAGCGTAGTGCAGCGGTCATTTTTTGCTTGCTCGCGGTCCTCAACGTCAAGTTGGCGACCGCGAGCAACCAAAATGACATCCCAGCGAGACTTTTTCCTCGTTCGCGATCAGCAACATCAAGTTGGCGATCGCGAGCGTAGAAAATAAACGTCCAGGCGAGATTCGCAATGCGCGGAGGTCAGGTTTCTCATTGCGAGTGGTCGCGTATGCTCGCGACCGCTCGCGATGAGAAACTACCAGTCCGCGTTGAGAAAGCTACGGCTCAAGTAAAAATCTACTCGCGCGGCAGAAAACTACAGCTCGCACTGTGCAAGATACCGTTTTCAATGATTGCACAGTGCCGGATGCTTGTCCGCACTGTGCAATCATTGAAAACAGCATCTTGCACAGTGCGAACAGGGTACTACGCAGTTCGTGAAGTGCTACGCAGAGCTCGCGTAGTGCAAAGTGCACTTTGCGTAGCTACACGTAGCGCTATTTCGGAACTACGCCCAGGGTTAGATTTGTACCCAGTGGTGGTGTCTTTGAAGGAAGTGGGGGAGACTTCAAAGAGGGGATTTGAAGTGCACAGAGGTCCTCCTTTTCCTACCCTGGCTCACTACAGGGGGTTAATCAGTCCTTTGTGCAATGACGGGACACCGCCCATTCGGGTGTTAGTGAGAGGCTGAGTCCAGCTCCTGATCCCCATCCTGCCCAGGATGGCCCATCAGGATGTGGATGGCCCATGAGTCACACCTAAGCTCCCTTTGTGTGGAGCTGTCTAGAGGTAATGCACAAGGTCCAGCTGTTACCCACCCCAGACATGTATTGGAGGCAGTCAGCAGGCCCCAGGGGCGTTGAGGAAATTCAGTTTTTCATTTCGCCCGCATTCAGCCGCCATTTTGTGGCCCGTTGCCATTTTGTGTTGCCCTCACTCAGGCAGCACGGCAAACGTAGTGTTTTTGCCTTTCACACTGCGACGTGTCAAATAACCCCCCCCCTGCCTCTGCTTATGAAACTGGTCTCAGGGTCTAGCCGAGTCCACTAATCCTCGTCTGGTTCGACTGATCCCTGTTTCAACTATCTGTTGGTTCGCACCATTCTTTCTTGACTTTATCTTATCTTCTGTCCTTCGCTATTCTCTGCTTGTATTCTCTCGTTTCACAACTGTCCTTCGAGGCATACAAATGTGTCCTGCCACCTGCAAGTCAAATTGTAGACACTACCATTGATTAACTTGTGGGGAAGGGTGACAAATAGAGATGAAAGCGGGTTATTTAATATCTTGTTTTTAAACTCTTCCCATTGGTTAACCAAGTATGCATTGGGGGTGTTCTTTGAGAATCTGTGTGCGATAAAAGATTGTGCTCCACGGAGTAAAGTGGCAGTCTCCGGAGAACATACCGAGTGTACTTCTGGGACAACTGTGCTTAGCTGCAGCTAATAAACCTGATCTTCTACGCCCAGCGGAGTGTCCCGTGTCTCTGTCGGACAAAGCAGGTGAACTCGAAGATTAAGGCGTGCCCTGCGCTGCCAGGCCCATTAAGGCTCCTGGTACTTCAAATTGGCGCCCGAATGTGGGGCGGCTTCAGAGGTAGCAGTTCTGCCCAAGGATCGTGAGGAGCCCCGCAAGAATATTCCGGAGGAATCGCGAACCACGTCAAGCGACCCCTGTATGTCAAAGTGGTCCGAAGGTCTTTTGCAGCGCGGTTTCTCCCTTCTAACGGCTGCTGATGACTGCTGCCCTGACTGCCGCCCTGCTTTGGTCCCTTTGGTGATGTTTGGTATCGCGAGACGTTAGACGGGCCTCTGTTGGCGTAAGAAGACACTTAGTTAAGTATTGGTGGGTAGCTCCCACTATTTTGTTTTATTTTGGGTCTTTGATTCGGCTATTGCAAAAGCCAAAGCCAAAGGGTGAGTACGTTTGTGCTGTATTATTTAACCCCCTTGATGTTTGTGAAAAGTCCAGTGAAATAGCGATGCCTGGTCTGAGTAAGTTTAGGAAGTTCTGTTGCTTTGGTTGTAATAGGGATTCCCGGCTGGAGGACTCTTGTCCGATTCCTCCGGTTGGAACTCCCACCTATGAGCTTTATTCGAAACATGGTGTTGGACCCATTGCCTTTAACGAGGCATGGATCCGATACACGAAGAACGATGGTGTTCTGCAGTGGCCACAGAATGGGAGTTTCGAGCCTGATGTTTTAGATAATTTGGAAGCAATATTGTTTAAAAGAAAAGCCCGGCCGGCAATGTTTGACTCTTTCCACCTCTGGCGTAAGGAAGCCAAACAGAAAGAAATTAAGCAGGCAAAACGAGATAAGAAAGCACAAGGTATGACGGTTATACAGGCTGCCCAGCAGTTTAAAGATAATGAGATTGATCATGCAATGGAAGTTTCAGAGAGACAGCATCGTATGGCGATAGATAGATGCTGTCCAGTGTTGCCTACTTCCCCTCCTGATATAAGTAAGGATCTGGAGGAAGACTGTTGGACCTGTCAGCCCTAGGGTGGTCTCCCCTTCCATTTTTGATCGTGCCTCATTTTTCAACCCTCATTTTTATGTTGGACTAGGTCTCCGGGCGCCTTTTCATTGCCAATCAGTGTTAAGGTGCAGGTGCTCCCTTCTCCCAAGATGGCTGCCACAGGCCCCTGCTACTGCAGAGTGGTCTTTCATAGTAGCACCCTAGCTGCCAGGAGCTGGCTGGAACCCCACAACAATGTTGCGACACCAGCCCGCCTTTTTGTCCCATAGGTAGAGTGGGGAAGCTCCTGGAATGTGCTGGAACCTTCTAGAAGGGAGGTGTGGTTTTTCTTTTGCCGCCTTGGCTAGAGGTCACCTGACCTAGGGCTACTTAAGAGAGGGAGGGAAACTTTTGAGGGGAGTTGGCCATTGGGGTGAAGCAGAGCTGGAAGAATCCACCAGGAGTGTAGGCGGTAGGGCCTAGCCAGGGACTTATGCCTCTGAGAGTGACAGGATCTAGGTGCTGCCTCTTAAGTGAGTGAGGGACCCTGTGAAACCCACTGATCTTGCCCAGCAGTAGGAGGACCCAGAGACTCTCTGCCCAGCCTGACTAGGAAGGATCTAGTCGCCCTCTCCATTCCTAACCCCCTGTAACAGAACCCCTTAAGGGCGCCAGATACATCTGCGCCAACAAGACTTCATCTAACATCTGAGAACAGAAACTTATATGCAAGAGCTGAGACTGCGTGTCCAGATTGAACTCTAACCTTACATGCAAGAGCTGAGACTGCGTGTCCAGATTGAACTTTAAAACTTATTCACCAAGCGCTGAGACTGTGTGTCCAGACTGACCCTTAAGACTTTATGCAAAGCAGATTGCCGAACCACCGGCGATCGACCAGGTATTAGCGCTGTGACCCCTGCGCTCCCTGCCCTGGTCTGGGACCCCCGGCAGCGTGCTCCACTGAGCACAGAACCCCCATCCTTAATTTGAGCACCCCCCGGCGACGTCGACGCCCGCGCGCTCACCGCCGCGGCCTGGAGGCCGGAAGAAGTGCCCTGCAGAGTCGCGAGGCCCGCGGAGAAGCCCGGGGCCCCGTCGCTGCCGTCGCAGCTGTGTGAGGAGAGTCGCGAGGCCGAGGCTGAGTTCCCCATCGTTGCTGGAGCGGACGCCGAGATCGAGGTAAGCCCGGAGGCTGGGATTGTCCCCGGTGCGCCCCCTACTGGTTGGGAGCCACACCGCACCCTCAGGCCGAGTCCCCCTCTCCATGGGAGTCCCCCTTGTCATCGCGCCGGAGAGACCCCGCCGAGGGATCCCTTCTTGGTGCCCCCCCAGAACTGCACTGAAGCGTGGTGCCCTACGAACTGCACCGGGGCCCGCGAGACGCGCTCTGCGAGTCCCGCGCGTGTCCGACTAACTGCTCCATGTTAAACCGGGACTGCCTTGAAGTGCTCCCTACGATTACTTGCGAGTAGCGCTCTGGTATTCAGGTTGTATATGGATGTGCGCAATATCAACAATTACGAGTAGCGCTCTGTCATGCATATTTCATATTGATGCACGGAATGCCATTAATTACGAGTAGCGCTCTGTTATGCATATCTCATGTTGATGCACTGAATGCCATTAATTACGAGTAGCGCTCTGTTATGCATATTTCATATTGATGCACGGAATGCCATTAATTACGAGTAGCGCTCTGTTATGCATATCTCATGTTGATGCACTGAATGCCATTAATTACGAGTAGCGCTCTGTTATGCATATCTCATGTTGATGCACTGAATGCCATTAATTACGAGTAGCGCTCTGTTATGCATAGCTCATGTTGATGCACGGAATGCCAGTAATTACGAGTCGCGCTCTATTATGCATATTTCATGTTAACGTACTGAATGTCATTAATTACGAGTAGCGCTCTGCTATTCAGGTTTACTGTTGACGTGCTAAATGCCCATGATTGCGAGTAACACCCAGTTATTTATGTTCCGTCCCGAAGTGTAGGTGCCCCGTTCATTGCAGGCAGTACGGATATCACCCATGAGTGGCAGTTAGGGTATAGCCCTCTTTGATAGTCCCTGTATGACATGCACCTCGCCAAGAGTTGTGGTATCCACTTATAAAAATGTACTGTTGCCTCGTGAATTGCATCTAACTTGACCTACTGGGATAAACTTGAGCATTTACATAACTTCTACGGTGTGGCGTCACTTATTGTGTGTGTTCCTCGTCGCGTGTGGAGTGCGTGTTGTATGGTTGCTTTACACACAGCCCTCTGGTTGCCCGACTGGCTCGTGCCACGTTAACGCCCCATAGGGCCTGGAGACCCCAGGTCCTACAAAGACCCTTTGATGTCTCACCTATTGAGATTGCCTCCGCCCTATGTACAAGGTGCTAATGCACCCCCGTTGTTACAACCTGTTCAGTTGCCAGTTGTGCCCCCGCCTGTACCGGCTCTTCCACATTTGCCCCTTCCGGTATTGCCACTCCCACCTCCTTCACCACCGATTCCTTTGCCTCCATCTCCTGGACCTCAATCTCCTTTGCCTTCGGCTCCCCTTATAACTGCCAGTTCTTCTCCTACATCGCCTAATACCTTGTCCCCTGTCCTTATGTCCAATTCTCCTACTGTGCGCAAACGAATCACAGATACTGTCTCTGGGTTTTTGTCTCCTTTCTTTGGGACTTTGAACATGTCTCCGGCTTTTACTCGAAGACAGTCTCGTAGTCCGCTCCCAGCTTCTGACGAACGGGTGGCGTTAGACTCTCTCGCTTGCAAATGGATCGAGAAGGGTCCCAAGTATAGTGCGTATGACATCATGACCACCTTTTATCAGTGGGATGCGCCAACGCAAAGATATGTTTTTAATGTTATGTGTGACGCTCTTGTTAAAGGATGGGAAGATATGGATATGGGTCCAGTTCCCCAGGGTCTGTTGGATGTTCAGGCTGATTTCTAAAAAGGACTCGTTGTGAGTTCTAAGGTTGAGGACGCCGTAAGGACACTTGTTACTTTTAGATCCTTATTTTCCTCGCGGACTTTCCTTGATTCCGATCCTTCTGTCCGGCTGACGTTGAAACATTACCCAATGAGAGAGGTTCCCACGATATGGAGGGAAGAGGTTGCACAAGCAGGTAATATTCAAGCTGTTCCTGCTCACTTCCAGCGTATATGGGTACATGTCCCCTGGAAGAGATCTGATGTTTTGGCCCTTAAACAGTCTCTACCGGATCCCCGCAAAAACCCTGCTGGTAATAAAGAGCTGTCCCAAACTGTTGATGCTTGTATTATGAATTTAGCTGATATCGACATGTTGATGGGAAATGTAGTCCCACAAGCGTTATGGGCTTGGATTCGTAGAGAGGTTCACGCTCAAGAATTGGGTGGTGATTGGGCTGCTATAACTGCCGCGGATGCAGCCCAAGTGGGTGGTGCTAAGCCTGATGTTTTGATTTCAGAACTCCCTGGATTATTACTTTAATGAAAACAATGATGCCCGCCCTACGAGTTAATTGGGATAGACTGACTGCGTGTAAACAGAAGAAAGATGAAAGTGTCTCCGATTTCTTCACTCGTTTTGAGGAGACGTTTATTGATCACAGTGGCCAGGATATGAGTACGGAGGGTGGACAACGATAATATGTAGATAAATTTGTATTTAATTTACTTCACGAGTTATCACATAAATTAAAAGACTCCGAAAGTTCATGGGCTGTTTCTTCTTCCGCTCAGATATTGGCTACTGCTCAATATTACGAAAACAGGGACAAAGAGGAAAAAATAAACAAGAGAAAAAGACTAAAGAATTAAAAACTAAGGTTCTTCTCCAACAGGCTTATCCTCCTCGCTCTGCTCAGCGTCAGTTTCAACAGCCTCCTCAGTTTCAGAGGGTATTTCAAAAACCTGAGCCCTTTATTCCGCGACCTTTGTTAGGTCCAAACCAATGTGCCTATTGTAGGGAGGAAGGTCATTTTAAGAATGGCTGCCCGGTTTTATTACAGTGTAATGGAGGACTATCTGCTCCACGAGGTCGTGGTGGTTTCCAGTTAGCGCCTAGGGGTAGAGGTCGAGGTATGTTGCCTCAAACACAGCGTTCCCTTCCACCTCCAAATTCTATGAACTACTTTGATCAGCAAAATACTCAGTCTACACAGTATTACAATGATGATTACTATGTTGAAGGTGAGAACGAAGGTTCTCACGCTAATTAGGACAGCCATAGACAAAGTAAGGGAGTTGTATCGATTCCAGTAGATCAGAATGGGCCTTATGTTAATGTCACTACAATAGGTGTTTCAGAGCCATTTCTTTTAGATACTGGTGCGATGAGAAGTTCAATCATTCACTCCAAACTCCCTGGGGCACCTTTGTCTGGCTTAACGAATGTATCTGTAGGATTTTCTGGCACCCCAGTTCGTAACCCGGTCTCTTGCCCTCTGCCTATTTCAATTGGTACTTATGATCTGGAGGCTCCGCTTCTTTTAACGACTGGTTGCGGCGAGAATTTATTGGGTTTGGATTTATTGAAAAGATTGCATGCAACGATATATTGTTCTCCTTCTGGTGTACATCTTGCTTTGGGCCAGAAACTGACTTCTCCAATGTATTTGTCTAAAGATCAATTTCCACCCGAATTGCTTTCTCTCCCTGCAACACTTTGGGCTACGGGTCCAAATGATGTTCGTTGTCTTGAGATCCCACCCTATATTGTTACTATCAAGCCCGATGCTACATTGCCACGCATCCCTCAATATAGAATTTCCAACGATGGTGAAAGAGCGCTGCTGGCTATTATTTATGATTTGGTTCAAAACGGTGTGGTCGAGGAGACGAGAGGAAATGTATGCAATAGTCCTGTTCGACCGTTTCTCAAGCGCACTGATTCTTCTCAGCCTCCTGTTTATCGCTTTGTGATTGATCTTCGGGAGGTTAATAAAATTGTTGTACCACAGTTTCCTGTTGTTCCAGATATAACTGCCTTGCTAACTATGATACCTGCCTCGG
Organism: Triturus cristatus; assembly: GCF_964204655.1. NCBI lineage: Eukaryota > Metazoa > Chordata > Amphibia > Caudata > Salamandridae > Triturus > Triturus cristatus. The sequence continues at coordinate 32,731,551 of NC_140587.1, forward strand.
CAGCGTGGTTTTCTGTTATCAACCTGAAAAATGCTTTTTTCAGCATCCCAATTGCTGAAGAGAGTAGGGATATCTTTGGCTTCTCTTTAGGAGGCCGCAGTTTCCGGTTCAAGCGCGCACCCCAAGGCTATTGTGAAAGCCCCTTGTCAAGAATTCCTGTCATGCGAGGGGAGGAAAACGGTAACCAGCGAAAACGGACTACATCTCCCAGGATGCTTAGCGGTTGAGAGGTTATGTAAACAGGAGAGCTGTTACATAACTCAAGGAAAACACGCCCTTATGTAAACAGGAGAGCTGTTACATAACTCAAGGAAAACACGCCCTTATGTAAACAGGAGAGCTGTTACATAACTCAAGGAAAACACGCCCTTATGTAAACAGGAGAGCTGTTACATAACTCAAGGAAAACACGCCCTTATGTAAACAGGAGAGCTGTTACATAACTCAAGGAAAACACGCCCTATAAAGGGAGGAACCGGGAGGTACAACGCTGTCGGATATTGTGTTTACACCGACGTACCTGCTTAGTGAAGAAGCAGTGTTCCGGAGTGGTGCTCCAGTAAGGCAAGAATGGAGGTAGGTCGAGTCGTTACTCCCTGGGCCGTGTCTTGCCCCATCGTCACCTGTGAAGGACCCGGAAGCTCTACCGGATAACCATTGAGCTTCGCTTTTTGACTCGGCTGAGTCAAAGCGCAGTGGCGCTTTTGCTGGTTGGAGTCGTAACTCCCAGCCCGACCAGAGATACAGGGACTGCCAGCTGTAACGCACACCAGGAGGTGTTTGCCGCGTTACAGACTCGGAAGTCCACAGGATCGATCGAGCGGCTGCTCTCGGTTCAGTCTTCTTTGCTTGTGATTGGGGTATCGGTGACGCATCACCAGGAGGTGACTCCGCGTCCCGGTGCAGTCTGAGGAAGAGGTTGAGCGGCTGCTCCCTTCAGGTAGAGACCCCGGCTGGGTGTTGCCCTGACTCCTCGATTCTCCCCAACACTCTTCGTGCCCCTCACAGCCTACCGATTGGCATTGTCGGCCATTTCATTTCTGCCCTCTGTTGGCATACGCCGGGATCGGCGTATATGCAGAGGACGGTTAGGACCATCCGTGCTGTGGGCTGGTAACGTACTTAGCCTGGAGGATTCCAGTGACTATAACCTTTGTTTATTCCTTGTATTATTTTTGCCTTCATTAAAATAACTGAACCTTCACAAGTGGTTGCGTTCTCATTATCGTGTCTGTTAAACGATCCTGAGACGTTCAGGGCGTTACACCCCTCCATCTATAGTCAAGCTCTGAAATCTCAGCTTGATGCTTTTCCTTTGCCGCCAGGTGCTACCCTTATTCAGTATGTGGATGACTTATTGATTGCTGCGGACTCAGAGGATATTTGCAAGAATGTGACTGTTGCACTGTTGCGTCACTTATCTGATCTTAATCATAAGGTTTCACCTTCTAAACTACAATATGCCCGCCAAGAGGTTACCTATTTAGGTCATCTCTTGTCGAAGGAGGGAAGGCGATTGACCCCAGAACGAATCCAAGCAATTGCACAAATGTCTGTGCCATCCACACAAAGAGAGGTGCGTGCCTTCCTGGGCATTACCTCTTATTGTAGACAATGGATTCCAAATTTTTCTTTGTTGGCCAAACCTTTGTTGGCACTCACTTTGAAAGACACACCCCAACCTCTTCCTTGGACTGACGAATGTCAGAAGAGTTTTGCCGATTTACGTACTGCTCTGTGCTCTGCTCCTGTGTTGGGTACTCCGAATTACAGTAAGCCCTTCACGCTCTAGGTCCATGAAAGAGAGGGTTGTGCGTTGTCAGTCTTAACACAACGATTTGGAGACAAACAGCGGCCGTGTGCCTATTTTTCGGCTACATTAGACCCAGTACACATCAAACGATGTAACACTTTAAATCCAGCTACATTGTTACCTCTTCCAGAGGAGAAAGGTATTCAGGAACAAAATGATTGTTTTCTCCGTACTGAGGAGGAGACAAAAGGTAGGATTGATTTAAAAGATACACCACTAGTGGACCCGGATGGGATCCTATGGGTGGATGGTTCTTGTTTTAAACTCCCTAATGGTGAAACAACTTCAGCTTATGCTGTTACCACCTTACATACAATTGTGGAGACAGCACGCATTAGACATAATTCAGCTCAGGCAGCCGAACTGATAGCTTTGACCAGAGCGTGTGTGTTATCTAAGGGAAAGAGAGTGAATGTGTATACCGACAGCCAGTATGCGTTCGGTGTGGCGCATAGCTTCGGTCGTTTGTGGAAGGAAAGAGGATTCTTTACCTCCCACGGTACTAAAATACAGCATGGTCAATTGGTAACTGACCTTCTTGAGTCACTTGCGTTGCCCACCCAGATAGCAATTGTAAAGTGTAGTGCACATAAGAGGATTACTGATGATGTTGGTCGCGGGAATGCTTTTGCGGATGAGGTAGCAAAAAGGACAGCCAGAGATGCTACAAGTCGCATGTATGTTGCAGGCCCTGCAAATTGGGTCAGGGAAAGAGGGATGTGTGAGGACACAATAGAAAGTGTGAGATCGATTCAGGGAGATGCTACAGAGAAAGAATTGAGGAAGTGGAAAGAGAGTATAGCAATGTTAGACGCAACAGGATGTTGGATAGAATTGTCAGAACATCAGCGTTGGCTGTTACCAGACGCCCATGTACTGCCTGTAGTTGCTATGGCGCATGGTCCAGCCCACATCAGTGCGAAAGGAATATGTAAGCTTCTGGCTCCAGTGTGGCTTAACGAAGGGATTCCAAAATGTGCAGATAATTTGGTAAAGCATTGTATCGTTTGCTTGATGCATAATCCAGGAAAGGGAACCCCAACTCCAGCAGGTCATTTTGCTCCCCCAACATGTCCTTTTGAGGTGTTGCAAATTGACTATATTCACATGGAGCGATGCAACAATCTCAAATATGTTCTAGTGTGTGCCTTTTCCAGATGGATAGAAGCCTATCCCCTGAAAGACAACACTGCTTTGTCCACTGCCAAAGTTCTTCTGAAATAATTCTTCCCTAGATTTGGTTTGCCGCGCATTGTCTGGAGTGACAATGGAAGTGAATTTGTGGGCCAAATCATGCAAAAGGTGTGTGCAGGTCTTGGTATTAGGCAGATGTTCCATGCGGCAAACCATCCTCAGTCAGCGGGTTTGGTAGAGTGCTATACTGGCACCCTCAAACTTAAACTTGCAAAAGTACAGGCCAGCACGGGTCTTGCCTGACCCGATGCTTTACCTTTGGCTCTCCTATCTACTAGAACAGCTGTACATTCTCGTTTGGGACTCAGCCCATATGAAGTTGTTTTTGGGCGCCCAGCTAATGTTTGGGGAGTCCCTCGCCCTAAAATGTTTTCTGACATACAGTATCCAATGCTGATTGACTACTTACATGACCTTACCACTAAATTACGTGTTTTCCACCAACAGGTTCAAAATGCTTTACCAGAGGCCTCCACAGACCCAGGACATTCTATCCAACCTGGAGACTGGGTCTGTGTAAAATATTTTCAGAGGACAAGGAATTTGGAACCTCGTTGGAAGGCGCCTCGACAAGTTCTTATGGTGACACGCACAGCGGTGAATGTCGAAGGGAAAAAGAACTGGATCCATGGCGTGCATGCAAGAAGGTGCCCTTACCCTTGCCTTTTGACCAATGGGTCCATAAGGGTGTAGGTGATTTTGAAGGCGAAAAAGGTCCCCCGGTTTGTACCTTTCAGTAGCGCACACCTGGATGGAACTCGGTCAGAAAAAGAAGATGACGACGTCTTACAGGAAGTCGTACCGCCACATCTCCGATTGAGAACTACAGACCCCCAGACATTATTTCAAGACCAAACTATATCAAATAAAACTCAATATAATTTAAGGCCTAGACTGGTCAAGGATACCTGAGATCTTCATCCCTTCTTGTGACATTTTCCATCTGTCAAGGTTGCAAGGTCACGGTAGGAGTCTTGGTTTGTGACCTGTATAGTGGCTAGGCCCCCAGGATTTGCAGTGTCATAGGACGGCTAATAATCACAACCAAGTGAGTAAGGAAGATTACCGTGAGCAATCATTTTAGAGGATGGATGTCAAATTGGGAAAGAAGGATAAGAAGGAAGAGATGAGGGAAAAATATTGTAAATTATTGCACAGTCGATGTGGCATAACATTTTGTGTTTTTATGTTTTTGAGTATCTTAGTGGCTTGTGCAGGTTGGGTTGTTCATACTATGCAGCAAAGATCGGTCCCTACTTCTATTTCTTTGCCTTTTCTTCCTACTATCTCCCCACATCAATTACATACACTTCCCCAACATGAACTAATCAGGAGAACAGAATATTTTAACAATTTGTTTGTCCAGTTGTTGCATCAGCATCAATTGGCTGTTAATACAACTGACTGTTGGGTGTGTGGGCTTATGCCGCATACCACAGATAAAGGGATGCCATATTTAGTACTTCCGTTCTCTAATGAAGGTTCCGCTTGGGCCTATTTTGTGATGTTTTAAAATGCATATCAGAACCGATTTAGACCTCCTGTTGGTTCATACGGTAGTGGACCAGATTTTAGTCATAGTTCTTTAATAAAGGGAATGGTAGCTATGGCCAGAATTGTGGAGAATAGTAAGGTTCCTATTGACGAGAAACGGACATATGATGTTCGGAATGTGACCCGTTATGTTGCCAGCTTTACAGACAAAGTTAAACAAGGAAAATCTCCACCAATTTGGACTGTACCACATCAAGGTAACTTTTGTTTACAAATGAATGGCCGGACTACTGACACTGGACAAGGAAAGAGCTCTTGTTCCAAGACATATATTTACACATCTCAGAACTCGCCACCGTTGGTGCCATCTCAGGGCACGTATTTTGTCTGCCACAATAGAGCCTACACGTGGCTGCCAACTAATTTTTCAGGAACATGCTATATAGCGTTTCTTCTCCCTCCTACACACACTGCTCCTTCAGGTCATCACAAAAGCAGATATGGCAGAGGGATTATTGATTCTAAAGACACGGCAGGACAAGAGGGAGGTGATTTCCTCAAAGGATTTCTCCCTTTTTTGGGCCCAATGGCAAACAGCAGAAACATGAGACAGTTGGTTCGTGTTGTTGAGACTACCATAGATGTCACTGTGGGAGCCTTGAGTAATCTCACAGCTGAACTCCAGGCGGATCGTCTCATGACATTGCAGAACCGGATTGCTCTAGATGTTATTCTTGTGGATCGTGGTGTGGTTTGTAAACTGATCGGATCTAGCTGTTGCATTTATATTCCTGATGATGCCCCTGATCGATTCATCAGGACGAAAGAGATTGGTCTTTATTGGGATGGTTTTGGGGATTACTGTCCAAATGGGGATGGAAGGTATTAACCTTCCTCAGAGTGATTTTGGCGATCATTTTTTCCTGTTGTCTCTGTATGCAGTGTGGCCCCGCCATCTGTGGTCTTTGTGCCACTATGTGCGTCCCAAGGCCTGTGTCACGGAAAACAGAGAACATTAAAATGATGTTGCAGCAACAGCTCGATGACCTTATGGCCATTGACGTCGATTCTGATTAAAATAAGTCTGTGCGGCTTGCCTGAGTAATGGCAAAAGGAGGGTCTGAGGAAATTCAGTTTTTCATTTCGCCCGCTTTCAGCCTCCATTTTGTGGCCCGTTGCCATTTTGTGTTGCCATCACTCAGGCAGCACTGCAAACGTAGTGCTTTTGCCTTTCACACTGCGACGTGTCAAATAACCCCCCCTGCCTCTGCTTATGAAACTGGTCTCAGGGTCTAGCCGAGTCCACTAATCCTCGTCTGGTTCGACTGATCCCTGTTTCAACTATCTGTTGGTTCGCACCATTCTTTCTTGACTTTATCTTATCTTCTGTCCTTCGCTATTCTCTGCTCGTGTCACAACTGTCCTTTGAGGCATACAAATGTGTCCTGCCACCTGCAAGTCAAATTGTAGACACTACCATTGATTAACTTGTGGGGAAGGGTGACAAATAGAGATGAAAGCGGGTTATTTAATATCTTGTTTTTAAACTCTTCCCATTGGTTAACCAAGTATGCACTGGGGGTGTTCTTTGAGAATCTGTGTGCGATAAAAGATTGTGCGCCACGGAGTAAAGTGGCAGTCTCCTTAGAACATACCGAGTGTACTTCTGGGACAACTGTGCTTAGCTGCAGCTAATAAACCTGATCTTCTACGCCCAGCGGAGTGTCCCGTGTCTCTGTCGGACAAAGCAGGTGAACTCGAAGATTAAGGCGTGCCCTGCGCCACCAGGCCAATTAAGCCTCCTGGTTCTTTAGCTTAAAAGCTGAAAAATGCCAACTTGCTAAAGGTAACATTTTAAAAGTTGCAATCATAAATCAAACAGTACCATTAAAAAGGATTCATTATAACAAGTCCAGAGTTATCAAACATTATAGATCAACTACCTTCCAATTGGGAATTACACTTGTTAGATGTAACAAGGAATCCCCAATGGTAATCTAGGAGAGGGGTAGGTCTCAAAGTAGTGGTAAGACATGTAAAATTAAAAAGTATATGCCATGCCTTTTACTTACCCAGGACCTTGCTCTATGGGCAACCTAGGGCCTACCTGAGAGGTGATTTATATGTAAGAAAAGGGGAGTTTAAGGCTTGGCAAAGGGTTCCAAATGCCAAGTCGACATGGCAGTAAAACTGAACATGCAGACCCTGCAGTGGCAGGCCTGAGACAGATTTTAAAGGGTTACGGAAGTGGGTGTCCCAATCAATGCTGCATGCCCACTAGTAGCATTTAATTTACAGGCCCTTGCACGTGTATTGTAGTTTACTTGGCACATATAGGTAAATACATATTTCAATTGTGGTTAAGCCAATGGCACCATGTTAAAGGGATAGAGCACACACACTTGAGCACTAGAAGTAAAGTGCCCAGAGTCCTAAAGGCAACAGAAATGAGGTCAGAAAAAGGGGAGGAGGAAGGCAAAGGGTTTGGGAGTGGCCCTAACAAAACGACCATTTCCAACAAGCCTGAAGATGCAGAGTAAACACAGATCTCAGAGTTAGTTTGGCAAGCTTGGAGCTTGACCCTGCAGAGTACACACAGATGTCAGAGTTAGCTTGCCAAGCTTGGAGCTAGTGACCTAAAAGTTTTCCATGGGATTCTGCAGCTGTTTAATTTACCACAAACATCTTACTGGGATCAGAATGACTGTGCATGTAGGCACATGACTCATGAACGTTGCACCCAGACCATCACACAAGGAGCACTGACTCATTAAACTATTTTCTGAGTTTGAGACTTGTGATCTGTGGATCAAACAAGGGTTTTACCCCCTGATCCTACCTACTAGCTATGGAGCTTGGGACACGCAGATTATACACGATGCTGTAAAATACGGTTAACGCATGCACGCGCCATGAGCTCAAATCATTCTGTGAAGTACTTTAATAAACTAAGCACTTCGACATCCAGATGAAATATGACGTATCTGTGCAATGCTTTAAATTAACTACTTGAAGTGGTAACAAAAGTGTGTTAGTATTACCAGCTCAATGGTTCTCACGTAATCAAACTCAAGTGATGAAGGGATGACTTCTGTATGTTAGTTACAGAGATCTCAGCAGTAGGTGCATTAGCCTGCTCAGCTATCCATGAGAGGGAGATGCTTTGACTCCTACTGAAGTACTTTAAGCCAGGGTCACTTCTGAGGAGGCTGCTGGGGTTCCCGCGCTGAGACACCAGTGCACAGTTCATGTTAGGTTACAGGTTCCCGGCCATGTCTCAGTACTGGGGCGACGGTGCGTGGTGCGAGTGGGCACACAGGGGCACTATTGGAGCTCAGTGGATGTCTCAATCCCGGGATAATAGTGCACGGTACACATCAGGCGGGGCTTGAGCTGAGCCGGTGCTTGCAGGTGCGACCCTCCGGCACTCGTTTATAGGGACCGGTGTTTTGCCATCGTACCGTGTATCCCCTGCTCTTCGGCACTTTTCGGAAACGAGACTCAGCCCGGCAGGTTCAGACAGAAGCAGCCGATCCCTGCTCGGGCTGAGTGAGGGGATACACGATTCAACAGGATGCCAAACTCGGCTCTGGCGATAAAGAACCTGATACTTCTGCACGAGGAGAGTCAGACAGAAAGCGCAATAAATACAGAGAATGAATCGTAATGGAAATAGCAATTAATTAATATACATTGTGGAAGAAAAGAAACTATTGCTGAAGCATATCGAATCACAACGAAAAAACATGAGGGGAAGAAAATAGAAACAACGGTAGGGGTTCAAATAAGGGGAAAGCTAATATCAAAACGTGGCATTTTACCAGTCTGCCCTATATGTTTGTGTCCGTGCTAATTAAACAAGCATTTGCAACGCAATCGGTCTCATACTTGTGTGAAAGTAAGAGCTTTTGGCGTTGTAAATGACAATGTTTTGTACGTATTTGTTAGGTCGAGCCGGGGCAGCGCACGCGCTACTCTGTGGCATGATGTATTGGAGCATGGAATAGAACCCCGCCCACTCTCCGCCCACATTTGCCATTGGCTTGTTTCATTGTCCTTCGTAAATGCTGGCTTCTGATACGTTAATAGGCTTGTTAGTCCCTCCTTAGTACCGCCTTGTCTTCGTTTGTAACATCCCATGAGGACTGGCCCTTTTACTTCAGTTGTTACAGGGTACGTCTTTTTTATTCTGTAAGCACTATTGTCTTTAATGAGTTTTTCCTACCGCAGGCACAGCATGCTTTCCTGCAACATTCAGTGCGCCATGAGTGATGTCACTCTCCGAGCAGCCAGGAATAATGGTGGCCGCTTCTTTGAATATGGTTTCGCATTTACAAGAGTTTGAGCTGTTGGCATCGTAAATGACAATGCCTTTTATTTATGTGTAAATTAGCAAAACAGATAAATAAAAGTCATTGTCATTTACAATGCCAATAGCTTCAACTCTTGCAAATGCGACACATATTGCATTGCAAATGCTTGTCATACATGGCTCCTGGCGCACACTGGTGGAGCACATTCTGAAGTTCGTTTCTCACATTGCAGGTTTTCGTACGCAGATACTGGTGCACGCTCGTGTCTCAGACTGCACAGCACACATTCTGGGACTAGTTCCCTTACAGCCTTTGTTCGTACACGGACCCTGGCTCACGGCAAATATTCTGGTGCTGGCTTCCTACGTGACAGGTTTTTGTGCAGGAATTCTGGTTCAAGCTCATGTCACTCACTGCACAGCACACTCTAATGCTGGTTTTCCACATAGCAGGGCAGGTTTTACTCCACAAATCCTGGTGCATGCTTGTGTTGCATGCTGCACAGCACACTCTAATTCTACTTTTCCACATGTCTGGTTTTCATGCACAGATTCTGGTGCACGCTCATGTCTGATGCGGGACAGTACACTCTAATGCTGGTTTTTCACAGGGGTATTTTTCAGGCACTTATCCTGGTGCGTGCTTGTGTCTCACATGGCACTGCACACATTTTGATGCTGGTTTTCATAGACGGATCCTGGTGCACTCGTGTGTCTCACGCTTCACAGCATACACTAATGCTGGTTTTCCACTGGGCTGGTTTTAATGCACAGGTCCTGGTGCACGCTCGTGTCTCACGCTTCACAGCATACGTTTTCCACAGGGCTGGTTTTAATGCACGGGTCCCGGTGCACGCTTGTGTCTCATGTTGTACAGCACACACTAATGCTGGTTTTCCACAGGGCTGGTTTTAATGCATGGGTCCTGGTGAACGCTCATGCCTCCTGCTGCACAGCAAACTCTAAATGCTAGTTTCCCACATGGCTGGCTTTCCACAGGGCTAGTTTTAATGCACAGGTCCTGGCTCCCGCTTGTGTCTCACCATGCACACCACACAATAATGCTAGTTTTCCACAGGGCTAGTTTTAATGCACGGGTCCTGGTGAACGCTCATGTCTTACACTGAGCAGAAAACTCTAATGCTAGTTTCCCACACGGCTGGTTTTCGTGCACAGATCATGGTGCACACTTATGCCTCACGCTGCACAGCACACTCTAATGCTGGTTTCCCACACAGCTGGTTTTCGCGCACGGATCCTGGTGCATGCTCATGCCTCACGCTGCAAAGCACCCACTAATGATAGATTTCATAAATGGACCCTGGTGCACGCTCGTATCTCACGCAGCGTAGCACACGCCAATGCTGGTTTTCCATAATGCTGTTTTTAATGCACTATAATTACTATGGGGATGTCAAATATTATGGCTCATGCATTTCTGTAATATCTCGTATCCCCTATGTTTCATTCCACAAGACTTTACAATGGGTTTCTTTAGTAGATACCAAATATAATGGCCTATATCAGCTATAATATTTGGTATACCCTGTGTTGCTTGAGTTAAAACTCTCCAGGATTCAATTTGTTATGTTATGTTAACAGGGGTTTTATAAAGCGCACAGCTACTCTACTGAGTGTCCCGGCGCTGAGTGAGTGAAGACTAACATAAAAGGGAGGGGTAATATGCAGGAAACTTAGTGGTAAGTTATTGCTGAAACAACCATGTCTTTAGGGCTTTTCTAAAGGGAAGCAGACCCTTAAGCAGTCTCAGAGCAAGTGGTAGATTATTCCATAGTTTAGCCTCTTGGAGCTGAAAGGAGCGTCCTCCTACTCGGGAGTGCTTCACCACCGGAGTGCAGACTAACGCCAAGGAGGCGGGACGAAGAGGGCGGTGAGGATGGTAAAATTGAACTATCTTCCTTAGATAGGGGGCTCCGAGCCATGTAAGGACTTGAAAGCCAACACAAGGGCCTTAAACTGTATCTGCTTACGAATCGGTTGCGAGTGGAGAGAGTTCAGATGAACAGATACCCGAGTCCTGGGGCCAAGAGGTAGAATAGCTCTGGCCGCAGCATTTTGCACCACCTGAAGGCGGGTAAGCAGATACTCTGGGAGGCCAAGATATAGAATGTTCACATAGTCCAGCCTAGCCAATCAGGGCCTGGGCCACAGTTTTCCTGTGTGAGATCTGGAGTAGTGGCAGAAATTGTTTAAGCATTTTCAAAAAGCCAAAGCACTGACCGGCCACAGTCTGACCCTGTAGCTTCATGCTCAAGGAATTGTCCAGCTTTACACCTAGGTTTTTTACAGACAACACCGCATTGGCCGGAGGGTGCATATCCTGAGGCCACCAGCTCTGCCACAGGTTGTTGGATGGGCAGCCAAAGAAAATGATTTCCGACTTGTCGGAATTACATTTGAGTTGATTCTGTTGGAGCCAGGAAAACACTGCCGACAGACAGGTCTTAATAGCTTCCCCCTTAAACTCTGAATCTTTGTCGCATGTAAACAGTAATTGTGTGTCGTCAGCATACAACTCTATTTCAGCTCCATGCGACTCAGCAAGACAAGCCAGAGGAGACATGTACAGATTAAATAAGGTAGGGCTGAGAACCGAGCCCTGAGGTACTCCCACCTCCAAAGGGGGGATTAGTGCTGAAAAAGTGGGTGCCCAGACAGTTTGTAGGCACCCCGACAAAAAAGAGGCAAGCCATTTGAGTACCGTCCCTCCAAAGCCAGACTCCTGGAGTCTCATTAGGAGTCGGCTATTGGGAGCGGTGTCAAAGGCTGCCGAAAGATCTTCTAGTATCAGCATGGCACTGCCACCCCTGTCCAAAACGTCCTTGATAGACTCCGAAATTTCCAGGAGTGCCCTTTCGGTACAAACATTTGGGCGAAACCCAGATTGACTTTGGTGCAAAATGTTGTTTGTCTCTAGAAAAGCAGAGGTGACTGAGTGAACATATGTTTCCAATACTTTGGAAAAGGAAGGCAGGAGGGATATGGGCCTATAATTAGCAGGTGTCTCAGGATCCATGTTAGGTTTTTTCAGGAGGGGAGGTACGTGTGCTTCCTTCCACTTGCCAGGGACAAACCCCTGCTGCAAAGGAGATATTCAATATCTGATTGACATAGGGATTAATGGACGTAGCTATTGCTGCCAAAATAGACGCAGGACAGGGATCAGATGGAGCACCAGATTTCAGATTCTTCAGGATGCCTAGTGAGGTTAACAGCGGAAGAGGAGGGAACTCCGTAAAGAGAGGCACAACGGGCCAAGGGGAAGGAAGGGAGGGGACCCTGTCCACATTGTTAGCCCAAAGGGCGATAGTAAATGTATCCTGGATCTTTCTGATTTTTTCAGAAAAAAAAGCGGCCATCTGGTCCACCCAAAGTGCTGAGGGGGAGAATGTCCTATTTACTGCCTTGGGGGATGAGAACTCCTTTACTATTTTAAAAATCTCTTTACTGGTATTCCCAGCTGCCTCTATTCTTGATGAGAATTTAGTTTTTTCTCCTTGAGGATAAGTTTGTGGTGCGACTTAAGTGCTTGATTTCGAAGTTTTTCCGCCATGCTCTCGCGAGTCTTTTACAAATACTCCTACTTTCTTTAAGAGCGGGAGTAAACCAGGGAGCACAGACTCGAGAGGTATGGGCAGGACAGGAAGAGGGAGGGGCGAGCTCTGCTGCACGGAGCAGTAGCCAATTGTCCAGGGCAGTCGCATTTTCTTCCACATTACCACTCAAAACAAGTGGGTGGGAATCAAGAGCCCCCATCACCGCTTCAGGTGTGATACAGTGATAAGGTCTAAAACCACCCATAAGGGGCTTGCCCTGGGTGTTAAAGAACGCGGACTCTTAATGGACTCTAAACTTCAGGAGAAAATGGTCTGACTACACCAGAGGTCGGGCGGGGGAGACATCTATGTCCCATGTGGAGAACACCTGAGCGAGAATATGGCCCTTTTCGTAGGTCAGAGCCTGCAAAAAGGGAGTCAGTTTAAAAATATTCAGAGTGTCCGTTAAGCTGGTAGCATCTGGATCGTTGTTTTTATCCATGTGGACATTTCAGTCTCCTAATATTAGACAGTATTTATGTTTTAGCACAATGGGGGCCGCAGCATTACTAATAGCTTCATGAAACAGCCCGGGGGGGCCCGGAGGTCTGTACACAAGTATGCCGGCCATGGATTGATGGGGGGATACCACCAGATGAAACCCTAAGGTTTCAGCACCGGCAACGTCTTCCGTATGAGGAAGCGAGCAGGAATAAAGGCTCTTAAAAAAAATGGCTATACCTCCACCCTTGCCACGTGGGCGGTCTTTCCTAACCATTTGGTAACCCTTAGGAATGGCTGTGGCAACTGAAGGATTAGAAGAGTCGTAGAGCCATGTCTCTGTTAAAAACAGAAAATCAGGGCTGACCTCTTTCAGTAACTCAAATATATTGAGGGCGTGCTTACGCATAGATCTAGTGTTAAGGAGCAAGCAAAGCAGTTAGCCGTCCGCCGTAGCACTTTTATGCTTAGATAGTGCTGGTAAAGCCGGAGTCGCAAGGTTGTCGATAGGTTCTGAGGGAATAATTGGTGCCCAGCCGCAGTGAGGAGAGAGCGTTACCTTAGATACCTTAAAAGGGGGCAGGGGGGAGCAGCAGCTCACCCCTTGCGCAGGTCCTAAAGTTACTCTGCAGTGAAGAACCGAAGGACGGTAGTATTTGCAAGCTCTCTGGCAGCATTTCCTGCGCCGGACTCCTACGGGATGCTGACGGGCGCAGATGGGCTTGCCCTTGGTGTGCCTTCGGCGTGCCCAAGAGGAAATATTTAAGCCCAAAAGTTAGTTAGCGCTAGAGCGCTAACCCGGAAACACGGTGGGCCCGCTCTCACAGACGGACACCACCGGAAGAGGATAGAAGCAATGTAGGAAAAATCATCAATTCAGTGGTTTCAAAACAGTCAAATTCACAGGTTAAAAACACAGTAATTTTAAGCAAATTAAAAGCGAGTGGCAATTTTTAAAGTGCAAGTGTGCGTAGCAGCATGAAAAACATCGGGTTCAAACAACCAACAGTAGCGCTTCACTCAATTTGGTATGGTCTTATGTTGCATGGGTGAGCACAGTATTACTATGCCAATTAGCACCCTTCCTTTTGCTTTCCAACCCTCTTTACTATGGGGATACCAAATATTATGGCTCATGCATTGCTGTAATATCTCGTATCCCCTATGTGTCATGGGTTACCCTTTAGCCTATGACTAGTTGAAATTGCCTTTTATTTGAAAGCAGACTACAGTATCTTTTCACATTTGGACATCATTCCACAAGATTTTGTTTCCGGTACCCTTAGGGGATACCAAATATATTAGTCTATACGGCCTATAATATTTGGCATCCCCAATGTTTCTCTGGTTAGAAGTTACCAGGATTCAATTTGACATCGCCTTATGTTGAATGAGGGAGCACAGTATTTCTATACCAAATACCACCCTTCCGTTTGCTTTCCAACATTGTTTACTATGGGGACACCAAATATTATGGCTCACGCATTGCTGTAATATCTTGTATCCCCTATGTTTCACCGACTATCCTTTAGCCAGTGACCAGTTGAAATTGCCTTTTATTTGAAAGCAGACTACAGTATATTTTCACATTTTGTACATCATTCCACAAGATTTTACATCCGGTACCCTTAGGGGATACCAAATACAAAAGCCTATACGGTCTATAATATTTGGTATCACATGTGCCACTTGGGTTGGAACCTACTAGGGTTTATTTTGACATGGTCTAATGTTAGATGGGTGAGCACAGTGTTTCTATGCCAAATGGCACCATTCCTTTTGCTTTCCAACATCGATTACTATGGGGATACCAAATATTATGGCTCACGCTTTGCTGTAATATCTTGTACACGCGTGGGTTCGTATCCCACCCTTGTCGCCAAATATATGTAGTAAGGAGGTCCAAGCAGGAAAGTTGTAATTAACGATGATTTAATCAAGCAGGTAACATGTAGAGTAGTTCCAGAAAACAGGTAGTAAAGTTGTGAAGGAGAGCCCCACCAGGAGCAGGCTGCCTGTTGCTCAGCCCCTGCCCAACTGTCCCTTCACCTCTCTCTGTCCCAACATTCAGAGGCACATAATGACTCCAACATTCTATTGAGCACAAAGCGCACACACTGGCTGAGCAGGAGGTGTAAAAATACATTACATTAACAAATGCAAGATACTACAGATTCCAAATATTGTGCCTCATGCATTGCTGTAATATCTTGTATCCCCTATATTTCATGGGCTACCCTTTAGCCATTGACTAGTTGAAATTGCCTTTTGCTTCATAGCAGACTACAGTATCTTTTCACATTTTGTACATCATTACACACGATTTTGCATCCGGTACCTTTAGGGGATACCAAATATTATAGCCTGTACGGCCTATAATATTTGGTATCCCCAGCGTTTCTTGGGTTATAAGTTACCGGGGTTCAATTTGACATCTCCTTATGTTATATGGAGGAGCACAGTATTTCTATACCAAATAGCACCCTTCCTTTTTCTTTCCAACATCATTTACAATGGAGATACCAAATATTATGGCTCACGCATTGCTGTAATATCACGTATCCCGTATGTTTCATGGGCTACCCTTTAAACCAGTGGCCAGTTGAAATTGACATTTATTTGAAAGCAGACTACAGTCTTTTTTCATATTTTGCACATCCGTCCACAAGATTTTGCATCTGGTACCCTTAGGGGGATACCAAAACCAAATATAATAGCCTACCCGGCCTATAATATTCGGTATCCCCAGTGTTGCTCGGGTTAGAAGTTACCGGGGTTCAATTTGAGATTGTCTTATGTTGGATGGGGGAGCACAGTATTTTTATACCAAATAGCACCCTTCCTTTTGCTTTTCAACATCATTTACTATGGGGATACCAAATATTGTGCCTCATGCATTGCTGTAATATCTTGTATCTTCTATGTTTCATGGGTTACACTTCAGCCATTAACTAGTTGAAATTGCCTTTTGTTTGATAGCAGACTATGGTATCTTTTCACATTTTATACATCATTCCACACGATTTTGCATCCGGTACCTTTAGGGGATACCAAATATAATAGCCTGTACGGCTTATAATATTTGGTATCCCTAGCGTTTCTTGGGTTAGAAGTTACCAGGGTTCAATTTGACATCGCCTTATGTTTAATGAAGGAGCAAGGTATTTCTATACCAAATAGCACCCTCCTTTTGCTTTCCAACATCGTTTACAATGGAGATACCAAATATTATGGCACACGCATTGCTGTAATATCTCATATCCCCTATGTTTCATGGGTTCCCCTTTAGCCTTTGACCAGCTGAAATTGCATTTTATTTGATAGCAGACTACAGTATCTTTTCACATTTTGTACATCATTCCACAACATGGATCCACACAGAATTCGGAAAGACGGTCACCCAAGCACTCATCACCAGCAGACTCAACTACGTCAACGCACTATACACCGGCATCACCCAGAAAAAGCTCAAGAAACTACAGAACGTTCAAAACGCTGCAGCCGGACTGGTCCTCGACATTTCCCGCTGTAGCCACTTCCCGCAACACCTCCAACAACTCCACCTGCAACCAGTCAACAAGAAAATCTCCTTCAAGCTCCTCACCGATTCCTACAAAGCTCTCCATGACCAAGGACCAGCTTATCTGAGCCACCGCCTTGCATTCCACCTACCTGCCAGACAACTCTGTTCAGCCCAAATCGCCCTACCCTCTGTCCCCAGGATCCACAAGACTAGAATCGGTGGAAGCTATTTCTCCTACCTCGCCGCCAAGACCTGGAATAGTCTGCCCCTCTACCTCAGGCAATCTGCGTCGCTGACCCAAGTCAAGAAGGAACTCAAGACCTGGCTCTTCGAAAGACGCTCCACCCAGAGGGACCAGCAGTCCCCCTCCAGGGCCTTGAGACCCTCAAGGATGAGTAGCCGCGCTCTACAAGCCCCTGATTGACTTTTCAAGGATTACCTTTTAGCTATGACCTATTCAAGTTGCCTTTTATTTAATATCAGACTAAATTCCCTTTTCACAATTTTGATTTAATTCCAGAACCTTTCACATCCAGTTCTTTTGGGGGATACCAAATATAATGACTCCTATGGGCTATAATATTTGGCGTCCCCTATGTTTCTTGGGTTAGATCTTACCAGGATTCAATTTGACATCACATTCTGTTGGCTGGGTGGACAAAGTATTTTCCTTTCAAACCGCATCCTTCCCTGTTTTTTCCATAATCTGTTACTGTGGGGATACCACATATTACGGCTTGTGAATTTCGGTAATATTTGGTATCCCCTACTTTTTAAGGGTCACCTATTAGCCACTGACCAGCTCAAGGTGCCTCTTTGTTAATAGCAGACTACAGCTTCTTTTCACATTTTTGTCGTCATTCCACAAACTTTCACATCCGGTTCCTTTTGGAGAATACCAATTACAATGCCTTACAGGGCTATAATATTTGGTATGCCTATGTTTCTCGGGTAGAGCTTACCGGTATTACGTTGGGCATAGCCTTCTCTTGGCTGAGTGAACACAGTATATTCCAGTTAAATTGCATCCTTTCCTGTATTTTCCAACATCTTTTACTGTGGGGATACCACATATTGTGGCTCTTGCATTGTTGTAATATCTGGTATCCCCTAATTTTCAAGGGTTACCTTTTACCCACTGACCAATTACATTTGCCATTTTATAGCAGAGTACAGTAATTCTTTGCATTATTCATTACATTCCACAAGCTTTCACATCTGTTTTTTTTTGGGATAACAGATTTAATGCCTCATATGGGCTATAATATTTGGCAACGCCTATGTTTCTCGTATTAGAGCTTACCAGTGTTGTGTATGATTCGGTATCCCCACGGGATCGTGTATCCCCAGGTATCAGCAGACTCCGGAGGCCTTGCCTATTGGACAGCTCAGGTGGGGCCCACAGCAGCCCTGTCCACTTCAGGAGCGGGGTGCCTCGGCTTTAGCAGGTAGAAGCAGAAGCACACTGAGCCGAGCAGCTGCTAGGAATGCACACTTCGCTTTGATTAGCGCTTACTGGGACACTCAGAAAGGGTCTCAATAAAAAACTTTACTGTTTTGTTTGTTTATTCTGACATGGTCTCTGACTGTTTGACAGCCTCATGATATTAACTAAGTGTAAAACTGAGGAGAAAAATAAAAGATCTCGAATGCTATAGGAAATGAAAAGATCAGTTTTAGGAAATGGAACACATGAAAATCAGTTAAACAGAATTAAAGGGAGAGGAAGGCATCACAGCAATGGAAAAAGCAAGGAAATAAAGCAAAAACTAGAGAGGGAACAAGGAATAATTTCAGGATTGAACAAGAGCGAATGCATGAGAGGGAAGTGAGGAAAGACAATATGTTGGCTTTTTAATAATAAAACATATCCAAAGCATGAAAAAGGTGGAGGTGTGGCGCAGCAGCCAGGGCTGCTGACTCAGAAGCCTGGGGCCCACGGTTCGATCCCCGGTCAGCAGCTCAGCTCAGCATTATGTGACTCTGGGCAATAGCTCACTTAATCTCCACGAGGGCTCCCAGCACCTTGAGACCCTCAGGGGTGATTAGTTTGCGCTTTACTAATACCAGACTGATTGAGAGATACTATATGGGCAGAAGCAGAAAAGCCTTCCTTATTTGCATGTAGAAATGTGCCTGGTGGTGATCTCTCATATGACACCTCTCTGACTCCCTATTCAACCCAGAGGTTACAACAAATTAACACAAAAAATCGGGGGTTACCGCGAACAGAGCCAGAACAAGCAAATGACTTGACGGAATCGAACTAAGTTCTGAATGTGCCGTTCGGTACCCCGAGGAAGTTAATATCACGCATCTGCAAGGTACAGATACCACGGATCTGACTTCTTAAAAAACAAGTGGATAATAACCACGATATCAGGAGCCTTTAGACTACAACAGAAGGCTGAAACATGTTGACCCATGAAAGTACGGTAGACCAGTAACTCGGTCTATATCCGCACTCTAATTTTTAACTTCTCATATCAACATTCTTCAAATAAAGATTCTTCTGAAAAAATGATATAGAGAATTTTAACCTCACTATACCTGAGCACAATCACACCCTCTTTTTATTTCTACTTTTTATGGCTGGACGCTACTGTAAAACCAGTTGGTCTTCCTCCTGGTGGAGGTCAGCATACATACAAACAAAAGACCCTATGATGATGCTGTAATAGTACACTGAAGCGGTGAATCAAAATATACCGCCATTTCCACCTGTGTACAGTTATGAGGGTTTTTTACGACGGAACCAACACAAAAAGACCCTGGCTACACAGGACAAGTGGTCCATTCTTTATTGAGTTTTTTGTACTAATAATTGGAAGCCGAATGGATCACAGCTTCTTCTTCCCCCCTCATTGATTATTATATATATATTTTGCACTATAGCAGTTTCCATCCCACCACACTAAAGGAAAGTATTCCATTTGCTGAATGTCTTCGTATGAAGCGTAATTGTAGCACCGAAAACGGTCTAATCAAAGCAACTAACACACTCTTTGAAAGGCTAGAACTGAGGGGCTATAACGCTAACACTCTAGGCAGAGCAAGTGCGAAAGTCAAAAATATCACCAGAAATAAACTTTTGTTCCCCAACCCAGAAAGTGTCAAAAAGAAAGAAATAGCTAAAAAGAAAACCTGTGATATAGGGACTCCTAGATTAATAACAGGTTACAACACATATCATGGTCTATTTCGCAAAATGCTATATAAAAACTGGCAAATTGTACGCAATGATCCAGTTTTGGGTCAGACAATATCCAAAATACCACCTATTACATTTAGGCGAGCAAAATCAATGAGACAAGAACTAGTATGTAACAGCCCTAGTGTGAGCAGAGGCTCGGATTGGCTTAAACCCAACAAGGGATTTACCAAATGTGCCAAATGTAAAGCTTGTTGTTATGGCATTAACATCAAAGAAATCACCTCTCCCCTAAGACACTCTCCATTTATCATAAGGGGAAGCTTTACATGTAAAAGTGATTTTGCTGTGTATTTGTTGCAATGCACTTGCAACAAACGCTACATAGGAAGTACCATCCATCCTGTCCATGTTCGTATTCTACAACATCTATGGGCCATCAATAACAATGACCCAAATTACCCTGTAGCTAGACACATCAACCAGTACCACCGTGGGAATGCAAGTGATATCGATACTCTACCCAAGCACCCGAGAGGAGGGAATAGACAACAGGCACTCCGTAGACTCGAATCCAAATACATAATTCTGTTCAATACCAAAATTCCTAATGGTATGAATGCAGATGAAGCTCTGTCTGTCCATTTGTAATCCAATTCTGTCTGTCCAGGTCCGTACCCAGCTTCTAAACTTTTTTACTTCAGGCTCACCTGTTTTTCTTTTGCATTTTTCTGAGTTACTTGGTTCAGTTACTAAACCTAGAGAAATCTTTTTTAGATATGTGACATCTTTATTATAGACTTTTTCACGTTCTTTTTATGCTCTCTGTGTTTCTGTCTCCGTTTTTTCTTGGTAATCACTTAGTTAAGAGAGTGTTCAGCCATATAATGATTCTCAACAGCCCACATGGGCTTTACAATCTATAAGTTGACGATATATTGACTTTCAACTTTGAGATCAATTGATCTATACTATTGTATCCTATTTAGGAATATATATCTTCGTCACTTTACAGACACCCATCAAGTTGATCTGTTCTTCCTTTTCTTTTTGCCCTTTTTTTAGACACTACCTATGTATTCACATGGTATTTCTTGTTTGAAAAGTCTAATACGTTGAAAAAAGGATTTATAAAAGGATACACAAAGGTTGTAATGATATACTCTAATCAATGTGAAATATAAGATCGTAAATGGAGATTTACAGATAATGTGAGAAACGTGAATGTAGTCTGTTCTTTGAGCAGTTTATTTTGGGTTAAGGACACACTTCTATGTCTATGCACTTACCGTTGTCATGACGATTTTGCAAGTAACTCGGCATTTAATGGCTGTTGAAGGTGAAGCCTGTCGTAGTGACAAAGGCGGCTTGCCGTCGAAACGCGTCGTGGCCTTCTTGTAAAATAAACCACCTCTTGCTTTATCCACACGGAGTCTACGTCTGTCATCATTTCCCTTGGCAGAGTTGGTTGCATATATATATATATATTATATATATATATATATATATATATATATATATATATATATATATATATATACACAAATTGACACAGACATCCAAGCCAAGAAAAAAAGCCTTGGCTCTTAGAGCCCGTGCACGAGCTGGACCTTGACAATGTCTGTATTAACATTTGGAAGCTTTGACATTAATAGGTCACATGATAGCGCTGCACTGAGAGGTATTGATTAAAAGTGATAGTTTTTTAAACATGGATTTAGAACCATTTCTGCCTCACCCCTACACTGGTGACAGCTCCATTAGTGAAGCAAGAGGCCAGGAGTTGTTATGTGAACCCTGACTGTGTCCCAGATCATTATCAAGCAACATTACAGTCTACTGAATCAAACATGGTATGTTTTGTGCAGCTGGTATTCTGAAATCACGTATTAGAAAGTGCTTGTGAAATAAAATATATGCCTAAGATCACAAAATTTAAGCGGGTAAGCTGCGATTTATCAAGGCTTTTTGGTTTCACTTTGCAAAAATCAGTCACTAAATGGGGATGATTTTGTCTCCTCATTATGGGCCTCATGTAGGTAAATAAATTTTACCGTTTCTTAAATACCGAGCCGTACCGAATCGGTAAATTAGAATCGGTAAGTTATATGTAGGTAAAAATTCGGTAACAGTTACCGATTCGGTAACATTCGGTAATCACGAATCGGAATTCACCGAATCGGTAAATACCGAGGTGGTATTTACCGAATCGGAAAATACCGAGGTGGTATTTACCGAATCGGAAAATACCGAGGTGGTATTTACCGAATCGGAAAATACCGAGCTGGTATTTACCGAATCGGAAAATACCGAATCGGTATGTACGGAATCGGTAAATAAAATCACATGACTTCACGAAACAGCTAATCCTGTGCAACCACAGCCCACCCAACCAGGAAGTGGCCACACCCAGGCAGGTGTACATAATTAGCCGACCCTGGAGAGGCTTGGAGTGCAGAGGAGAGGCAGGGAGCTGGTGCCTGTGCGAGCGGGAAAACGAACATCATGTCCAGCCAGAGAACACAGAGAGACGGAGGGGAAAGGAGGAGGAAGCTGAAATTTAGCCCCAAGGAACTCCAGGTGCTGGTGGAGGAGGTGGTGAAGCAGCACCAGAAGCTGTTTGGAAGGCAATCCCTGCAAGTGCCTGAGGCTGAAAAGCGCAACATATGGCTGGCCATCCAGGCCCATGTGAATGCTGTGGGAGTGACCCACAGGGACATAGAGGTCCTAAAGAAGCGCTGGTATGACCTGAGGATTGTAACCAAGAGGAAGATGGGCGACATCCAGAAGGAGGCCAGCCAGACTGGAGGTGGAACCAACAGGGCACCTGCCCTCACCGAACTGGAGGAGCTGGTGGGGGCCACAATCGAGCAAGAGAGCGTCGTGGGTCTTGGGGACGCCGACAGCTCTGCCAGAGCCGCCACACAACAAGGTAAGACGAAAGCACAGCAATGTAGCACCCCCTATCCCTATCCCACATCCCCCATTGTGAAACGAGAATCACACTGCAGTCCACACGTGTCAGTGCAGACAGGCAATGCATTCCGGGAGATGTAGTCAGGGAAACACCAACCATGACGTAAATGTTACAGGGCAACAAGGCATGTCACGCACTCGAGGCACAAGGAGACAGAGGACATTTTGGAATGTGAAATTATTTATTGTGACGCTTTCAATGCAGCCCTTCGGGGACACTGAGCCAATGTTGTATTTCTGTCCACAGATGTGACATCATGCAGGACAGGGCATGCTGCAGGAGAGACGGCACACCGGCCACAAATATCACCTCTAGCCAGCACAAGTTCAGACCAGGGAGCAGGCCCACTGGCAGCCGCACCACCAACACAGGCAGCCTCGCCGCAGCCAGAGCCAGCATCACCTCACCCAGAGCCAGCATCACCTCACCCAGAGCCAGCATCACCTCACCCAGAGCCAGCATCGCCACTCATGTTTGAATCACCGGCCACATCTCCGCTTGCAGGTGTGGGAATGAGGAGGCGTCCAGCAGCCAGGCTACGAGCCTTAGACACCTCGTCAGACGACAGCATGGGCCCTGAAGAACTCACCAGGCCCCAGGAAGGGAGCCATGCCACTGTGCCCCACACCTCACAGGCAGCACAGACGGGAGCAAGAGGGCGCCGCAGGTCGCGTGTCCAGAGTCCACCAGCACCCATTGACGGCCATGGTGTCTTCTTGGGTCTCGAGGGCCAAATGTTGAAACAACAGCGCCTGCAAACAAAGGCAGTCATGACAGTCCAGAGGCACATGCGGGTGATGAAAACTACATTAGTCAACATGGACAATAACATCAGCGGCATGGCTGCGGGCATTCGGGACATGTCCCAGTCAATCCAGCAGTTGTGCAGCAAATTAGATGCTGACATCGAGGCACGGCGCCGGGAACGGCAGAGAAGGGACACTACCAACAGGGCACTCAACCGTCTGGCAACTGCGACTTCTCTACTGTGCCGGCGCTCTGTGACGATGCAGGAGGGCCTAACACACTGCTGCAGCAACCTGTCTCGGGGGATGGTGCAGGTGACAAGTGCACTAGGGGTGCTATTTACTAGTCAGGCGTCGACAACTGCTGCAGGGGATGCTGCGGAGAGCATCGACACCAGCAGCAGGAGCAGCATCACACCCCCCGTCCCAGAAGGACGCAGGAGCAGCAGGCGGCTTGGGGTTGGCTCTAGTGAGGATGCACAGGCCGTGCCATCCACCACTGCAGCGCGTATGCGCAAACATTGATGTGGCCCTGCTTAGCCACTTCCCAATGGGTGACGTAACCCTGGACATACTCCTTGTATAGATGGTATATTGCCAGATTGGCTTGTTCATGTGTTCATGGCGTGGTGCCACATTAAAACTACGTCATGACTAATCACAACTGGCTGTGTCCCCTTACTTACTCAGAAATAGTTGCATGTGATCTCTGTCCGTCTCTCTCTCCCATCGATTGCAGTTTGGCACTCTTGCTGCGTTGCCCTGTGGCTGGCCTGACTCATCCTCGTTGTCCTCAAAATATGTTAGTTCCACATCTGTACCTTTTTTCGTGGCAAGGTTGTGCAGCATTGCACAAGTGGCAATAATCTTGCAGCAGGTGATGGGTGTGTACTGGCGTGCGCCTCCGCTCTTGTGGAGGCAGCGGAACCTGCTCTTCAGTAGTCCAAACGTGCGCTCCACCACATTGCGTGTTGTTTTGTGTGCCACGTTGTATCGTCTCTCACTCTGGGTTGCTGGGTGTAGGTAGGGAGTGAGGATGAATGACCGGCATGCATATGCACTGTCGCCTAGATGAGTTAAAGGGAAACATCAGTCACATGCCTCTTTACACTATGATTTGCAGGTTGCAAGGGGCGTCACTGTTACTCACCTAGCAGGTATCCCTCTCCAAATTCTCCGGCACTCAGTCGTGTGTAGATCCCACTATTCTGGAAGATGTACGAGTCGTGGGTGCTCCCAGGAAACTTTGCAACAATATCTGTGATGATGTTCCCTGCATCACAGATCACCTGCACATTGATGGAGTGGGTGGACTTCCTGTTCCTGTAGATGTGCTCTGTGTCAGCTGGTGGACAGATTGGGATGTGTGTACCATCAATACAGCCGATGACATGGGGGAACTGTGCCATGTGATAAAAGTCTGTTTTTGTTTTCTGCAGTGCAGCCTGTGTGTTGGGGAAGCTGATGTAGTGGTGCATTCTCTGCATCATGGCATCCAGGAACTTCCTGAAGAAACGTGACAGGCAACTCTGGGATACACCACCCACCGCAGCTATCACCACCTGATAACTGCCGGATGCCAGCAGATGTAGGCTGCAGAGCACCTGCACATGTGGGGGTATGGCGTGCGCCCTTCTTATCGGCTGGTCCAGGAGTGGGTGAAGGTCCCTGATTAAGTCCATGATGGTTTCGGGGTGTAGCCTGTACCTCTCATGTATCTCTGCATCAGTCAGGTGGAATAGTGTGATGCGCTGTCTGTAGATGCGTTCCTCCCGTCGCCAAACCCTCAGTCCTGCTGCCTGTAGACGTAGGCGCCTTGCAATGACATACATAGCGGCCATGTTGTCCACGCTGTTGCATTTTGGGATTGCTTATATGCACTGTTGATGGTTACCACCTGCTTTCAATCCGTGTTAATTACCGACTCTTATTTACCGATTTTCTTGGCTTTCTTAATTACCGAGTGCTCCTACATGTCATTTTAATTTTTACCACTTCATATTTACCGATTCGTTAAGTATGTATTCGGTAAATCTGATTCGGTATTTTAGAATTCGGTAAATATGATTCGGTATTTACCGCCTCATATTTACCGAAAAGTCGTTTTTGTACTCCTACATCTCACTTGTCTGAATACCGGTCGGTAACGGCATATTTACCGAAAATCGGCCGTTACCGACCGGTATTTGGCTACCTACATGAGGCCCTATGTCAATGTTTTGTTTTAACCTCTTTGCGCATTTTTCTGCAAACTCAACCCTAAGACTTTGGAGTGCTTTATAACAGCAATATTTACTTTAAACAAGGTCGCACTTTTTTGTCATGGGGAGGTTAAGTGATTTGCCAAGAATCAACGAATGGTGAGCCGCTGAATGTCAGAGCAGAGCAGAAGGGTAAAGCATTTGCTGCCTGCTGCCAGTGTTCTGGGTCACATGACTATGACTAGCTTAGCTGTTGGGCTTTGTGTATTCCTCCCAGTGAGACAAAAGGGGATTAGGTGCAGCAGAACACAGGATTTTGCATCACATGCACTCGTCGAAAGCGTCCTCGACGACGACATAGGACCTCGCATCGCAAGCCTCGTCTACGACTTCATCGTAACCACTACTGTGCAACGCATCCTCAACACAGGACCTCACATCGCAGCCCGCAGCTTCCTCGGAAACGCGGCTGCGTGATGCCTCCTCGATGCAGGGTCGCACAATGCTCCGCAACCAGGATTTAAGGTGCTTTGTTCAGCAAGCCTAACTGGGTCCCTGTATCTGGCCTACTTTCCATCAAGGCTGGCGTGAACTTGTGACTTTGTCCCGGTCCATCGCGGCCAGATAACCACAGTGGGCGTTTTGTGCTTCTAAGTAATGATTTTCACCTACATTTTTAAAATTGCATAACTCTAGGTCGACTAATTGGATATTTGTTGTTTAAGTCTCAAATAATTTATTACATTTTACTTATTTTTTCTAATTTGGTGTGAGATTTTCTTATGCTGTGTTTTCACTTTAGCGCTCTTTGAGTGCTGCATTAGTACTCTACATATTACCTTTATGTTAACTCTGACTGCTTTTGGCTAAGCTAACAGGGCGTTGAGCACAGGTCAATTTGGGATTTTTTTGTGTTTCACCCTGACAAGAAAGGTTGTTGCTGCTTAAGTAGGTTTTCAGCCCCCCCCCCCTCCCATCAGCCAGTAACATAATGTACTACAGGAAATAACAAGCATTGGAAATGCAATTGGTCTCGCATTTGTTTGAGTTAGAGCTATTGGCATTGTAAATGGCAATGTTTTTTACCTATGTGTTATTGTGTGTATGTATCTGGTGAGTAGTGGAATTGTGTGGATTGGATTGGATTAGTTAGTTGTTTAATTGAGTGGCATAGAATTGTGTGGTTTGGAGTGTATTTGTGTAGTGGAATTACGTGGCATGCTGGGCAAATACGTGGCTAGTAATTATGTGGTATTGAGTGTAGTGGAAATATGTGGAGTGGAATTGTATGCTATGGAGTGCAAATATGTGGAATGGTATTTTGTGTTGTGGAGTGGTATGTAGTGTTATGTTATATATCACTTATAAAGCACACGTACACCAGATTGCTTTCATGGCGCTGCTCTAAAGATGCCATAATCCTGAACATTACTCGTATGCCTGTCTAAATAGCCATGTTTTTAAGAGTGTCCTAAATCTCATGAAATCCATGCAAGATATAATTTCTAAGGGCAAGGAATTCCAATATTGAGGGCCTAACACGGCAAACCTAGTTCCACCGATACGCTTCAACCTGAATGATGGAGAAACCAGTAGATGCAAGTGGGTCGATCGCTGATTGCGAGTAGGTATGTATCTTTTAATAATTCTGTCAAAATATTTGGGGCTCCTACCATTCAGAGATTTAAAAATGATACATCCCACCTTGAAGTAGCATCTCTGAGTTATGGAGAGCCAGTGTAACTTCCTCAGGAGAGGGGTGACATGTTGGCACCTGTTTTCCTGCAAAATTAGTCTTGCTGCCTGATTCTGTACCAATTGGAGTTGGGGGATAAGATTAGCTGGAATGCCGAAATATAGAGAGTTGGCATAGTCTATGTGCGAGATCACCCTAGCTAAAACCACCTGTATCTTAACTTCCTGTGTAAGGAACCTACTGATTTTCCTCATCTGGAAAAAACACTTAGAGATCACAGCACCAATTTGAGTCTTCATTGTAAGGTCGCTGTTAATAATGACCCCCAATGTTTTGGCAGAGGCTGAGGGCATAGGGGGCTGTCCCAGCTCCTGAGGCCAGAAAAGGGTACTCTAGGGATTCATCGGGCCACCTGTTAGAATCACCTTTGTCTTATCTGGATTTAACTTCAGGTGATTGCTGTTCATCCAATCACGGATGAACAGCATCGTAGTCTGAGTTTCAAAGATGGATGCTTGGGTGTTGCTAATAGAAAACACAAGTTGGAAATCATCCGCATAATTAAATGTACAAACTTTCTTTTCTTTAAGAGCATGAATCAGAGGAAAGAGGTAAAGGTTAAACCGATGGCGGGAAAGTGAGGACCCCTGTGGCACACCGCACGTAGTGTTCACCATAGGGGTTGGGAACTGGCCTAGACGAACTGCTTGAGATCGATTTCCCAAGAAGGAACGAATCCATTTAAGAGCTGAATGTTGGATTCCTTTTCCCTCGACACAGTAGACCAATATATTATGGTCAACCGTGTCGAACGCTGCGGAGAGATCCAGAAGTACCAGGGCCTGTGAAAGACTCCTATCTGCCTCCCCCTGCAGGGTATCCAGAACCACTGACTCTGTGAAATGGGCTGGCCAGAAGTCTTCTTGATGAGGGTCCAGCCATTTGGACTGTTCCAAAAAGGAGGATAAACATCTGGCCACATAGGCTTCAAGTATCTTGGCCCGGCAAGGCAGCAGAGATATCGGGCGATTGTTAAACAGTACTTCGGGATCTGCCCCTGGATTTTTCAGAAGGGGGATGATAATAGCCTCTTTAAAGGTGTCAGGGACACAGACCTGGGACAGTGATTAGTTCAGGAGAGATATAGCTGGACCAGGGAAGGTGGAAAATACCTCTCTTAGAATCCACGGGGGACAACAGTCTCTGGGAAAGCCTGATTTGACTTTTGTCAACAGGTCCAAGAAGGCAATATCACTTATTGCTGGAAACTGATCCAAGAAACATGGATTCATAGGTACCATTGCACGTACAGGACTCCGACATGTGGGAATGCTGGCCTGGATGACTTTTATTTTATCAATAAAAACATTATTTAGGGCATCACATAGTGACTGAGAGGGCATAGATTTTAATGTCACGCTATCAGGGTTGGATAATTCATTGACTATCGAAAAGATTTATTTAGACCAATTTGTGGAAGTTATAATTTTAGAGGAGAAATAAGCAATTTTTGTAGTCTGGATGTATTTTTAAATAATTTCTTAATGCGTCCAAATAAGTCTCTTTGTCATCGAGTGAATATTTATTTCTCCACTTCCTTTCGGATTGGCGCAGGGCTAATTTTAAGGTCTTTAGATCAGAGGAAAACCATCTCTGAGCTTCGTGACGTCAGGCTCGAGGTACTCTTTTTAAAGGAGCATGTTTATTGCTGGCTGTAAGCTGCAAGGACGATAAGTCTTTCTCACTATGGTTAATTGCTGATTGGGTCAGCGGCACTGTGTTAATCAGTGTCTCAATAAATTGATTTTTGTTATTGGTGTTCCAGCTCCTGGCTGATCCACCATCAAGAGTAGGAATTTTAATCCTAGTAAAATTATAAATAGTAAATTTTATCAAGTGGTGGTCAGACCATGTACACGGGATGACCACTGGATTAGTTATATCTAAATTGGGTGACCATACCTGGTCAAGTATATGACCTTTAATATGTGTGGCCACAGACAAATCTTGGCTAATATTGAGCCCTGTAAGTAAATCAGCAAGCTCAGCGGATTGGGGACCACCAGATGTTTCATTGGCCCAATAGTTGAGGTCACCAATCATCAAAATTTTAGCGCGACTTTTTATTAGATAGGCTAAATGCTCACCCAAAATTTGTGAGAACTGTGGCATATTCTGGGGTGGCCTGTAGAGTAGAACACAAACCATGGGGGCGAAGTCAGATTCAAGCATAATCACCAGGTTATCTACTGATGGTAGGTCGAGAGAAGTTAGTGCTGTGAATTTAAGATTATGAGGTATTATAGCTGCTACTCCGCCTCCCATCCTCCCCTGTGGGCGATTAGCTTGTAGTATGCAGAATTCACTAGGTAATGCTGCTAAGATATCGGGGGAGGAATCCTGAGCTAACCAGGTTTCTGTTAGTAACAAGATGTCCGGTTGTTTCGACCCTAATAGAAGATATATGTCCAATCGGTGTTTTACCATTGAACAAGTATTAAGATAAATAACCTTTAAAGGCTGACTTTTAATGGTATCCTGGGCCTGGGTATGGCTTGGAGAGCAGCTAATGTGTACGAATTTGGGGAAGGCTGATCGAGTTTCCATGATCCCATTCTTCATCAGCACTATATGCGTGGAAGGATGTAATGCCAGGTCATTAGAGGGAAGCAATTTCAATTCGGATGAGGAATAAGTAGGTTTTTGGGCATAGTGACCTGCCCCTGGTCCCGTACGGCCGCAGACGGGCTTGGAGTTTGATTATGTGGTGTTGTTTTGGGAGACCGTTGGGGGCAGACCACATGCCCCAGAAGGAATCGCAGCAGCAGCCGCGCACCGACGCCGTCACGCCCGCGCCCAGAGGTGCTTCACATATTGGTGGCTGGGTTCCTGCGGGGACTAAGCCAAGAGCAAGACCGTCTGCACCCGTCAGCGACCGTCAGAGGCTGGGCCCTCCCTCTTTGATCCAGGGCAAGTATACAGCAGCAAGACAGGATGAGAGTTCCTTTTGTTGCATGAAGTAATTATGGGGAGAAGAACTGTCGTGTTAGCTTCTATCTCAGCCTCTACTACTGCGCAGCCCTCCGTTCCCATTGACAGTATGCTGTCGAGGTTGGTTCATATAGTATCCAGCAGAATTGAACTCACACAGTGTAGATTGTCTCTGGGACATGAGGCATTACCTACTGAGCAGGGTTGTGGTGCCACACCAACCTCTCGACATGATGGGCACGCCCCCTTGCACACGATCACCGCTCCTTGTGTTGCCTCACATATTGACACGTCTGTCCCTGAATGTGGCTCACCTTCAACCCAACATGTTACGGTAGCCACTTCTGCATCTGTAGCAAAAGGACACTAGGAAAGCACACCTGCACCAAGAGGAAGCAACCCCCATGCACGGGCACATCATGAAATGACCTGGCTCCCTGGACACATCCAGCATCAAAATCTGACCCAAAGCCCATATGTTTGAGCGACATCACTACTCAATCTTATGGTACTCAAACCGATGCAATTCCGGTGCTTTTTAATGTAGAGCAATGCCAACCTGGAAACATTGGGTCCCCCCAGCAGCCTGCCCTTACGTGTTGGTGCTGGCAGGAGTTCCCCCACTTAAGACACAGCAGAAGGAATATTGGGCCGAACCACGCTATAATTGCGCTGATTGGTTATCTAAGTATAAACAGTTTAACGCCCTAAATATGAACAAAATAATGATGGTGCACACAGTTGGATGGGTGGGCGACTTGCCTCAAAAGATCGAAGGTGATTGTGTTGTAATCAAATTCTGCACACCTGCTATGGTTAGGGCGCTATTGAATCACCAGGAATTCCCTGCTGGAAGGTGTACCCAAATTGGTCGCTCCCAGTGGGATATTTCTGAGGAAATATGAATTTTTATGATCAATTGTGTCCCCTATCTAGACCCCAACGGCTCCATGTACATGCTACAAGTACATGTATGTTCCCTCCACTTCAAGCTATGAAGACGCAAATACAATTGTGTCCAACGTTAATATGTCCTCTTTCAGATCTGCCATGAATGGGTCAGATATTCCGTTCCTAAGTATGCCTTGCCAACGTCTTTATATGGTATACTTTTCACGTTTTCCAGCTCTGGCAAGGTAGGCCCTGAATTCTGCCATCGAGCTTTTCCTGCTTCTGCCTCTGAATGCTCCAGCCTGGACCTGCATCTGTATCCATGAACTTTGTCTTACTTCCTGCGCGGCTAACGGTGCCTAGCCCGGCCTGTTGCCTGCCAAAACTGTATTCAGCCTTCAAGTTATCTGCTCCGCTCCTCAAGAAATGCATTCCTGTCTAGTAGCTTAGGTAAACATCCCTCCAGCTGCAGAGCAAAGGGCCCGGCCTTACTGTCTCCGTGCAAGTAATTCATGACTTTCGTTACCATGGTAGGCCCATGCCCCCTCGCATCTCATGTAGACACTTAGACGCTTGTACACGCACTAGCAGTCAGTATAGAATAGGCTCTGTCAGAAAAGACCTTTCCTTCCAGATAATATAGTTCCTTAAACACAAGATATTAGATATGATTTAGGATTAGGTTGTCCTGACATCCCAGACTTTTGTCTCCTCATGTAGGGCTAAATGTCAAGTTCCCTTCACCCTCTAGTCACACGTCAATCACACGTCATGCGGCTGCGCGCGCATCTCTGCCATATATTTTTGCTGACTTTGCAGGATTCTCTTATGGATCCACCCACTTGTGTCATCATCATAAATGACGTTTCTAGTATACGCCTTTATGCACGCCTATTGTAACGCCTTTTTCATTACGTATGTGTATTCTTATCAGCTGTTACGCCTCCTGCATCTGTCTTTACTGTAATGCATTTACTATATATATTATAACCTGTCAATAATGTATTGCTGATCCCTTCCTGAACCTTCGTGGTGACGGAACTCGATTGCCTGGTTCGAACCATCATAATTCCTTTGTAAGGAATAAATTCCCTTTTATACCCTCGAATACCACGGATTCTGCCTCTTATTTTTACTGAGTTATTCGTATTGAATTTTACCGCATAAATTAAGTCTAGGTAATTTAAATTTACCACATAATTGGCGCCCGAATAGGGACACCTCTCACACCCCACGCGCCGGAGGTGCATTGCAGACCCGGTCTCCTGCCACAGCCGGACGGACAATTACGCGTACCCGCAGGATTTCCTGTATCTCCCGCAGGCCAACGGGGGCGACTGAGGCTGCGATCAACACCCAGACGAGGTGGTGAGGAGTGCGGAGAATCCCGACCAGAGCCTAGCTGAGAGAGCAAGATCCGAGGTATACAGAGGCCCACCAGATTCCGAAGTTCCGAAGTATCTAAGTCACGAGTCGAGTCCAGTCCAGTTTGGTCTAGTCCAGTCCAGACTTCCGAGGCCTTCCGTTCCGTGCTTCCCGGTGAGTACCGTTGCTGGGGACGCATCTAGACGTGCACATTAGTTTGTGCCGGTCAAGACGGGTTTGGGTACACAGACCTGGTCTGCACTGTTTTAGCAGTGTATCTGTACTGTTTAGCAGTACATACAGTATATTTAGTATTATGCAGTTAACTAGTTTTATTCTAATTATTATTGTTCGTTCTAAAATGTTTTGATATGTTTTAAATGTCGTGGTATGAGTGATTGTTCGATCTTCATCATTGTGGTTATTGTAATTATTGTGTTCAAGTCCGAGTAAGAATTAAGTAGCAAGGTTCAAGATGCCGTTATTTTCAAAATTAAGACAGATAAAAACTAGAAAAGGGATACTCGAGGAAGCTGTTCCCATTCCACCTAGGGACACTCCAGGGTACTTTATGTACCATAAACATGGCCTAGATGCCGTATTATATCTTGATCTATGGGTGGACTACACCAAGGATTTAGCAGAGAGTCAGAGATGGCCCGCTGCCGGAACATGGGATGCAGATTGCATCATGAGAATAGAAGAAGTATTATGGAAAAAGAAAGCCAGACAGTCACAGAAAGATGCCATTGAACTATGGCGTAAAGAATCGCATAGACGCACAGAGAAAGCGCTCAGAAAAGAAGAGAAAAGTAGGGAAGATTCAGAAAGAGCCCGAGAAAACATATTAATTGACGAAGGTATCCGAGTAAAAACAGAACAAATAGACAGACAACGAAACACTCTTATGAATGGTATGTATCCTCTTCTGGCCGAGGGTTTGCCTAAGGCCACCCTGGAGGTACCAAAAGATCTGCCACCTCCATTACTCCCGATTAAAGTACATCCCAAGACCGCAAAGGACATTTTCCTTTCTTCCTATTTAGATGATGCAGCCCCCGAATATGCTAATGGTGCGCAGCAACGCACACCACCTGTTAACGACGCTCAACCCCAAGATCAGCTGCACCCACCCTCGCAGCAACAAACCCCTCCTCACGTTCAGACCGTTCCATCTGCTTCTACAGTCCTTCCTGCACCCACACTCTCTACCCTACACCCAACAAATCCTTTTGGACTTGGCACCTCAGGAGGTGCGACAGGAGGTTTTTCCACGCCACCGCCAACAACTAGATTGACTTATAGGGATTTAGCACACCAACGTACACCCCAAAGAGCTAATGACAATATATTAAATGAGCCTCTTACAGATTGTAGATATGATCCAGTGCCAGGTAAACACGACAGAATGTTGCTATCTTCAGTACGTTTACGACGAGCTGCAAACTATTTAATGACGTTACCAGGAATGGTTGAACATCTAGACAAAATATATCGTTTTGTCCAAACAGGGCAAGGTCCTGAAAGTATTAGCGAGGCCATGGAATACCAGAAAGTAGACATGCAAAAATTATTGTTACGCTTTTTCATAAACTGCTTGATCAGAAACAGAGATAGGCCTGAGGTAGATTCGGAGGAAATGCAAGTACTTACCAGATGGGGTCAGAATATAACAGACGGGAAACATGATAAACAGAAGTGTATAGAAGTCATGTGCCGAAGGATCAGAAAAGAAGTAGAACGAATACATGAAAGAAGATTAGAAGCAGATAAAACTGAGTCAGAGGAAGAGGAGGAGGAACAGTCAGAAATTAACACAGGACAATTAGAATTACCAGCTAAACAAACGATAGCTTATGTAGGAAAAGGAAGATCTTTCAAATATCCAATACGTCCGATACATCCAGAATGTAACAGAATTTTTCAAACAGCTATCTCAAATCCAAGGACCCCTGAACACTTATTCCAGGCTACTGATAAATTACTTCGAGAACGAAGGGGGTACCATGTGCTCGATTCTATGGATGAACAAGAATTAGCCAGGTCAGCAGTACAATGGGCTGACAGCTCTGAAAAATACAGTGATGATGCGCTAGCACACACGTTTCTGAATCTCGCCCCAGATGAACAGCGTTTAGCTAGTATATACATGATACAACATCTCCTTACATTATATAAAGGCCAACACTCCGATCCTGGTCCCCTACCTGATATATTGATAGAACTACTCATGAATAAATGGAGAGGTCTAGGTACCGATCTAATTAAAGTAATTCTAGAATACCGACATAGATATAGTGCCTTTTTGTGTCCAGAACATGATCCAGCTCCTTCCATGGAGAGAAAAACGTATTACATAGACAGACAGAATCCCTTACGCGAAGTGCACCCAGTTAGAAATGATGATAACACGTTTAGACACGTTTTTGTGTACACGCCCATAACTAAAATAGAACTATTGGAAATGAAAAAATTAGTGCCCAGCCATGACAAAGATCCAGCAGGTTTTCACCGTGAACTAAAGGACATGTTACTCATGGGTGATTATACCTATCCTGACATTATGAAAATATTGAAAGTATTATTGCCTGCCGGTATTTATGAGAAACTCAAAGAAAAAGAATGGGAAGTGGGAGACCAAAAGATTGATTGGACCGTATTAGAAAACGAAGAAAATGCCCGAACTGCAGGCGTAGGGCTTGGGGAGAGAACAAAAGCATTGCCAGGATTATTAGTACAAGTATTGCCACGTTTATTAACTACGAAAAAGGAAGACTGGGGAGCAATCTCAGCTTGCAAACAGAAACCCGATGAAGACACTAGTGATTTTTATTCCCGATTTGAAAAATGTTTTGGTATTAATAGCGGCCTGAAAGCAAGTAGCGAGTCATATCCACATCTTTTTGTAACAAAACTAGTCGAGAATTCGCTACCACAGGTTAAAAATAGAGTATTGAAAGTTGAGAGCACTTGGCAAGCTAACACTCCTTCACAAATGTTACAAATGTTACAGTATCACCAGAATAGAATTAGAGAAGAACAAGAACACGAACAAAGACGTATGAAAGACACGAAAATGAAAATGCTCGTCGCTCAGTCAGTTCCAGCTGACGGTCATAAAAAGGGTGCGACACAGTCCAGTAATTCAGCGGTTCCCGTTAAAGGGACATGCAACTATTGTAAACAGCCAGGTCATTATATAAACGACTGTGCAGTTCTGAAACATAATATCTCTACGGGTAAAACCAAGGAGAGACCACGTCCGCCTAGACAGGATCAGATCCAACAGCAAGCACCTCAACATGTACAGCCACAACCACAGCCACAACCACAGCCACAGCCTATTGCCGCAACACAAAACACGACACAACAGATGTACCAGTATGCACAAAATGACTATCCAGATTATCAGCGCTACACATGAAATAGCCTAGAGAGGGAAGTTGGCTTACCCCTTATTGAGGTTCCTGTAGATCAAGAGGGTCCTTATGTACAGAGTCAAGTATTAGGGAAAGACAGAAAGTTTCTACTTGATACAGGGGCAAGCAGAACAACTATAAGTCACGACGAAGTTCCAGGGGCACCCCTCTCAGGCTCACAAAATATTTCCCTTGGTTTTTCAGGAAAGCCTACTATTAACGAAGTATCGCAACCACTTGCATTTACAGTTGGTCCATTGACACGGACTACAGATCTATTGCTTACGAAATCCTGCCCAGAAAACTTGTTAGGTATAAAAACATTGAAAGCTCTAGGAGCTATAATATGTTGTTCTCCGGACGGAGTACGACTATTTTTGCGTGACTTTAAAGGTCACTACGTGTCAAGAGACATGGATCACCGGTTACAGAATCTACCTGCACATTTATGGGCAAAAGGCCCCACTGATGTAGGTTGTATGCACATTACACCATATCGAGTCACACTCAAAACAGGAGTGGTATTACCACGAATGCGACAATACAAGTTACCTCTAGATGCTGTAGTGGCTTTACTGCAAATCATTGACGAGCTCATTGCACAAGGAGTGGTTGTAGAAACCGACTCCAATGTATGTAATTCTCCGATCATTCCGATTCTTAAACGAACTGATCCAAAAGCACCCCCAGTATATCGATTAGTTATTGATCTGCGCGAATTGAATAAATGCATTGTACCACAATATCCCGTGGTCCCAGATATCTCTTCATTACTGACAGCTATTGATTCAGAGGCAACGTTCTTTACTGTAATTGACCTCAAGAACGCCTTTTTTAGCGTCCCAATCGATCCGGAAAGCCAATATTTGTTCGGATTTAGTTTAAATGGACGAAGTTTTAAATTCGCACGCGCACCTCAAGGATTTACAGAAAGTCCTAGCATCTACAGCCAAGCACTGAAAAGACAACTTGACAGTA
This sequence comes from Triturus cristatus, assembly GCF_964204655.1. Taxonomy (NCBI): domain Eukaryota; kingdom Metazoa; phylum Chordata; class Amphibia; order Caudata; family Salamandridae; genus Triturus; species Triturus cristatus. The sequence goes on from NC_140587.1 coordinate 32,768,360, forward strand.
TCCACATGCCAGTTAACACTGCACTGCTTCAGTATGTCGATGATCTGCTGATCACCGCCCGAAGCGAACCCGAATGTGAAAAAGCATCACTGACGGTTTTACATTTTCTAGCCGACAAGGGGCACAAGGTGTCCCCTTCGAAGCTGCAATTCTGTGCCCAGCAAGTTGTGTACCTAGGGCACTTGCTGTCCAAATGGGGGAGACAGCTCACACCTGACCGCATCCAGTTAATTGTAAACATGCCACCACCCAAGACACAAAAGGAGGTACGGGCCTTAATAGGCCTCACTTCGTACTGCAGGCAGTGGATTCCCCAATATGCATTTTTAGCAAAACCACTCATTCAGTTGACAACCCAGGAGGCAGCGACATCGACTGTCCTCCCTTGGACTCCAGAACATACACAAGCATTTGAAGACTTAAAGAAAGCTTTATGCCAAGCACCTGTTTTAGCGACACCATGTTACAGTAAGCCTTTTACACTCTTTGTTACAGAACGTGAAGGTACTGCTTTGTCAGTACTCACTCAGGAACAAGCAGGATCACACAAGCCATGTGCTTACTTTTCTAGCACATTAGATCCCGTAGCTCAAGCTCTTCCTGCGTGCCTGAAATCAGTCGCAGCGACAGCACTAGCGATCAGACAAAGCGATTCCATAGTATTAGGACATCAATTGACAGTACAAGTACCACACGCAGTAGAGGTTCTCTTGAACCGGACACAAACACAACATTTGACTATAGCACGACTGACAGGTTACGAACTCACATTGTTTCAGCCACACATAGAAATCAGACGTTGTAGTACATTAAATCCTGCCACACTTTTGCCATTAAGTGGAACAGACCCACTGGCACATGATTGTATTGAAGTCATTACTATTACGACGAAACCCAGACAAGACTTGACAGACGTCCCATTACCAGACCCAGACCTGACACTTTATGTGGATGGTTCATGTATGAGAACAAGTACAGGAAAGTTAGTGGCCGCTTATGCAGTCACGACAGACACCGAAGTCATTGAAACAAATTGTATTGACACATTATCAGCTCAAGCAGCAGAGCTTATTGCTCTGACACAAGCCTGTATTCAAGCCAAGAATAGAAAAGTTAACATATACACAGATTCACGTTATGCTTTCGGAGTTGTACACGACTTCGGAGTCCTTTGGCGAGAGAGAGGTTATTTGACTTCTCACGGTGCCAACATTCAACACGGTCCCCTTATTCAAGCTCTATTAGATGCAATACATCTACCTACTTCGATATCTATCATGAAGTGCAAAGCCCATACAAAAGTCACCGATATTATTTCCCAGGGTAACGACCTAGCAGACCGAACAGCTAAGCAAACAGCACAGAATAGGACTCATGCAACTGACTTGACAAAGACAATAGTTCCGACACCGACACACTGCATGACAGTTAGGGATCCCGCCGTTGATGTAATTGACATACAGACACATGCTACACCTGAGGAAATAAAGAAATGGACGGAATTAGGAGGGATCCAAACAGATCAGGGATGGATGACGAAGGGAAAATCTATATGGTTTCTCCCCGACTCAATGGTTCAAGTTATCATTAACACAATACATAGTCCAGCACATCTAGGAGAGAAAGCTATGTTAGACAGCATTCAACACATTTGGTTCAACAAACATTTACGAGCTGCAGCCAAACAGAAAGTCCGAACTTGTATGATTTGTTGTCAGTTCAATCCAGGTAAAGGCGTACCTGTAGAGCAGGGTGGATTTCAACCTCCCGATCATCCTTTTGAAGTTCTCCAGATGGATTATATCCAGATGGAACGATGTCGAGGATTCAAATATGTCCTCGTAGTTGTATGCGCTCTTTCCCGTTGGACAGAGGCATATCCCGTCTCAGATTACACTGCCCCGACTACTGCCAAACAATTAGTTCGTGAATTCTTCCCACGGTATGGTTTGCCCCGTATCGTGTACTCAGATAATGGCCAGCCGTTCTCATCCGAGCTAATGAAACATATTTCACTCTTGTTAGGCTATCAATGGAAATTCCACTGTGTCCGACATCCCGAGGCAGCAGGTCTCGTGGAACGCCATAATCAGACCCTGAAAATTCGACTTTCAAAAATCTGTAGAGAGAAAGGCGTCGACTGGATAGTAGCCTTACCAGTTGCACTATTTTACATGAGAATGGTAGCACATTCTCGCACAGGGCTATCCCCGTACGAGGTGGTCTTCGGTAGGCCACCAAATATGTGGGGGACGCCTATACCTCGTAAAATCACTGATGTTGATTGTAATATGCTGACAGATTACCTTGCTTCCTTGATGTCTGCACTACAATCTTGCCGTTCACAGGTAGCTGCGGCCTTTCCCGACAACACCGAGGTAAAGCCCCATGAAGTGGTTCCTGGAGACCTTGTTTTTATCAGAAACTTCGACAGGAGGAGCCCGTTGGAGCCTCGCTGGCATACACCAAAACTGGTACTTCTAACGACGAGGACAGCAGTGAAGGTCGAGGGTCGCAAGGGTTGGTTACACTCGAGCCATATCAAGAAATTTCATGGACTACCATCTGATGTGAACTCTCAGCCCTGCCCCCTTCCAGAGACTGATTCAAAACTCCCCCTGGTTGAAAAGACCGAATCTCAAAACTATAAACTGAAACTAAGGTCTAGCAAGTCAGACAATTCGATTGTTTAAGTCCTCTCCAAGGTGAATCGGTTGAATTAAGTCTTTGACATGTATCCTCTAGACCGAATTAGAGAGAGAAATAGACAGAAACAGCTCAAGAAACATGCATACTGTAAATCACTTCATAGTCACTGTATAGTGACATTGTTGATTATGTTTTTTCTAAGTCTTTTTATTATTGCTGCAAGTATACTGTTGCACATGTATTATCCTATTTTCAAGCGTGCTTACAATGTTACTGCCGAACATTCTTTTAGTGAACTACCTCCACATGAGTTGTCCTATAGATTTGCGCTGCGCAACAACACATTCATTAGTATGTTACATCATTCCCATCAGACCAGCAATGCTACAAATTGTTGGATATGTGGCCGACTTCCTCCCTATCAGAAATACAAAGGAGTTCTGCCTCTCTTTCCGTACCCGTTCACACACAATGGTTCCTGTGGAGCATGGTTTAGTTTGATTAACTCTTTAGATTCAAACACTGTAGTTTACCAGAGCAACTGGGTATGGGGAAACCTGAACTTAGTCTTGCTTAAAGCCTGTTATCCTAACAAGGAGGGACTTCCCAAAAGAACAGGAACTGATCTAGAAAATGAAGTATATGGATTAGGTAATTTTACACTTAACCTCATGATTCTGAATGTTGAATCTGAAGCTGCACTAGTCTTGCCTGCTATGTCAGTATTACCAGTCAAAGGTGAATTCTGTGTAAGAAAGAATGGTTCAGTACACCTGGGTCATAGTAAATGTACTACTGTGATCAAATTCAGTGATAAAGGCAAGTCTACATTTAGAGCTTCCCGTCATTCCTACTTCATATGTGGTCATACCGCATATATACGTTTACCTCTAGACTGGGATGGTACCTGTTACATTGCATTCCTTCTGCCACCTGTTTTCCTAGCCCCTCCTGATTATCATAGAAATACCAATCTAGTACACCATAGACCCCAGAGAGATATCCCGATTGTAGACTACACTGAAACAGCATGGGAACAATATACAGACTTCAATAAAGGTCTCTTTCCCTACATAGGTGTTGTTTCAAATAGTAAACTGATACGTAGATTAACCAGAACCCTTGAAGCAGTAGTGAATGAAACTACTTCTGCCCTAGGCAACTTAACAGAGGAGCAGTCTGCGATGCGGATTGTTGTTCTCCAAAATCGTCTTGTCCTTGACGTCATCCTAGCCGATAGGGGCGGAGCCTGTAGGGTCATCGGATCAAGTTGCTGTGTTTTCATCCCAGAAAACGCGCCATCCGTATATAAAGCCATAACTCGTCTTCACAAGATTGCAAACCAGATACATCAGAATCCAGGCACCTGGACATGGTCCGGTTGGTTCTGGAGCGTGTTGTCAGCCTGGGGATGGAAAGTACTATCCTTCCTAGGTATTGGCCTTCTCATAGTATTCAGTTGTTGCCTGTGTCTACAATGTGGACCAGCGATTTGCGGCCTGTGTGCCACATCATGTATTCCACGTTCAAGTTTTCATTCAAGATCCCGGAAAAAGAAAGAAGAGCAAATGATGTTACATGAACAGATTGATGGATTCCTGAAGATCGATATTTCATGAAGGGTCCGTAGGGGACAAGGAGGGAATGAGGAAATATGAATTTTTATGACCAATTGTGTCCCCTATCTAGACCCCAACGGCTCCATGTACATGCTACAAGTACATGTATGTTCCCTCCACTTCAAGCTATGAAGACGCAAATACAATTGTGTCCAACGTTAATATGTCCTATTTCAGATCTGCCATGAATGGGTCAGATATTCCGTTCCTAAGTATGCCTTGCCACCGTCTTTATATGGTATACTTTTCACGTTTTCCAGCTCTGGCAAGGTAGGCCCTGAATTCTGCCATCGAGCTTTTCCTGCTTCTGCCTCTGAATGCTCCAGCCTGGACCTGCATCTGTATCCATGAACTTTGTCTTACTTCCTGCGCGGCTAACGGTGCCTAGCCCGGCCTGTTGCCTGCCAAAACTGTATTCAGCCTTCAAGTTATCTGCTCCGCTCCTCAAGAAATGCATTCCTGTCTAGTAGCTTAGGTAAACATCCCTCCAGCTGCAGAGCAAAGGGCCCGGCCTTACTGTCTCCGTGCAAGTAATTCATGACTTTCGTTACCATGGTAGGCCCATACCCCCTCGCATCTCATGTAGACACTTAGACGCTTGTACACGCACTAGCAGTCAGTATAGAATAGGCTCTGTCAGAAAAGACCTTTCCTTCCAGATAATATAGTTCCTTAAACACAAGATATTAGATATGATTTAGGATTAGGTTGTCCTGACATCCCAGACTTTTGTCTCCTCATGTAGGGCTAAATGTCAAGTTCCCTTCACCCTCTAGTCACACGTCAATCACACGTCATGCGGCTGCGCGCGCATCTCTGCCATATATTTTTGCTGACTTTGCAGGATTCTCTTATGGATCCACCCACTTGTGTCATCATCATAAATGACGTTTCTAGTATACGCCTTTATGCACGCCTATTGTAACGCCTTTTTCATTACGTATGTGTATTCTTATCAGCTGTTACACCTCCTGCATCTGTCTTTACTGTAATGCATTTACTATATATATTATAACCTGTCAATAATGTATTGCTGATCCCTTCCTGAACCTTCGTGGTGACGGAACTCGATTGCCTGGTTCGAACCATCATAATTCCTTTGTAAGGAATAAATTCCCTTTTATACCCTCGAATACCACGGATTCTGCCTCTTATTTTTACTGAGTTATTCGTATTGAATTTTACCGCATAAATTAAGTCTAGGTAATTTAAATTTACCACATTTCTACAAACCATCTGCTAGACGTATTCTACCGGGAACATCTCCCCTATCCAACCGAAACAGGTTTGCAGCATTGAATGACCTCGGAGCCCAGGACTGACCGTGTCTAATTGTTGATGGGGAGCGGGATTTACCTTCCACGTGTTTATCACACTCGACCGTGTTGCACCCCCTTAAAGACACTATGTCGAAAAAAAATCTCCCTTTAGGAAACCACAATCGCACACTTAATCAGTCACTTTTCAATCAAGCCCTATTCACAATAAATCTATAACAGTAGCCAAAGAGTCAAATATATGAATGCTTTATTCACCAGGTGAATGCAAAATGTTAAAAAATATATATTTTGCAAATAGGAAAGAGTTAATAAACTTTATATTTTAAAATATGACGTGACAATTAGGAGTTATATACAATATGCATCAAAACAATTTTGGGACAAGGTACATAACACAAGGTACATAACAATTTTATAAATCAGCATCAATAATTCATTCACAATTATACAGTTTAAAAAAAATGCAATAACATAAATAAAAACACACCAATCTACTATAAACGAAGACCAAGGAGCAACGCGTTTCGGTGGCAATAACAGGTCGTAACCACCTTCTTCATGCTTTATATAAAAATGTATTCCGGAACTTTAAAATCTATATAATAAAAAAAGAATTATATATATATATATATATATATATATATATATATATATATATGTATATAAATTAGGTATTTTACAACAGCTTCCTGTGTTTTAACCAAAGCATTGCCATGAAAACACACATCCATGCCAAATAGGTATGACAACATATATCATTCCTGCCAACTCTTTCATCCTCAAACCAATAATTGTCTCCCAATGGTCTCGAGCTATAAAAATAGCTTCCACCAATATCAATTTAACCTAGAGAGACACTAACATTGTTTGCGCAATGGGGGCCCCCATTTTTAGAAGGACATGTGCATGTAGATTTACACTCTGTCACTTATTCCTACATATTCTTACAACAGGAATAAAAACATAAAAATCCACCGTAATATCTATGTGTGGACATCGAATAAAGAATAGGAATGGATTCCTGCCAGTCTATAATGGCCCAGCGTTGCATGCCACGTGTTGCCACACACCTCACGCTATTCACGCTATGATTTTATCGGTTCGTAATCGAATATCAAACCAAAGAAACTGCCCTGTAAGACAACACGAAAGATGTTGTTGATAATCGTAATACTCATCTTTTGTTGTAAAACTTAGAGAAATATTAGGGTACACCTTTTACCTCCTCAATAAATCACAGTTCCTTTTGTGCAGCACGATTCTTATTCATTTAAATTGCCTGTGGGCAATTTTAATATCCTCTCATCAAAATGTTATCATCTTTATTTTTAGGGGTTTAGCACCTATAAAAAACATTGTATTGATTGTTACCAAAGATTAATAAATGTCCTAAGATTCAATTTTTAAGAACACTGGCGCTCAATAGAGTTAATGTCAAAAGACACACCATTAGGTGGTATATAACTTGCTTGCATTATGTTTTCTCTTCAACAATTTTATGCTATTGTATTTATCCCATCTCTACTCATGCATAATACTTGTAGAGAACCACCCCCCAGTTGCCTCCCAAACACGCCTCCTCCTCCTCCTCCTCCTCCCACCCATTATCAAAGACAGTGCTATGACTGAGCTAGCGCTGACGCTTCCTGGCGCTTTTATCCCATCCCCTCCGTTGTCAGCGTTGCCTTCCAAACACACCCCCTCCCTCCATGCAGCCCCTTCAACCCCCTCCTCCTCCCACACCAATATCAAACAATGCGCCCTGACGCAACCAGCGCTGCTGCTTCACAACGCTTAATTTATCCCATCCCCTCCACTGTCGGCGTTGCCTCCCAAAAACGCCCCCCTCTCTCCATGCAGCCCCTCCCATGTGAAAAAAAGCGCTATGACTCAGCCAGCGCTGCCACTTCACAGCGCTTTCCTGTTGCTTTGGAGCAGGGCCAAGGGCGGGGAGGGCCCGTGGTCTGCGGTGGGTGACTGAGCCACAGTCGTTAAGTTGTGTAACACAACGTCCCGATAGACTGCTCGCTTTGTTATCAGAGGCGGACTCTTGCCAACCTGAGGACAAAGGATGGCATTTCTGGGCACATAAAGGGAGTTTCACAGCCAGTGGGCACGCGCACACAAGCAAGTGGACTTCAATAACCACATCCTCGGTGCTGCTTTTCAGGAAGTAATCAGAGGGCGTGGAAACCGCCGACAGAAGTTACACATCCTCCGGCCACAGATGCTGGGGCCCAATTTTCTTGTATCCATTTATCTCAAGAACCCACTCTGGTCGACTGGACCTTTTTACTTGCCTGATAGCGTGGAGGGAGCAAACACAATTATCAAAGAATACCTTCCGCAATTTGACATAATTGAAGACTCGAATGTCAATTTCTATTTCTCTCGGGATTTTATTATCAAGAAAAACATCTGCAGAAACAAGCACCTTAGCACTAGGCTCAACAGGTAAATGGGTACTAATACAAATGCCACTCCACGAAGAATCCGCATACGACTGAATATAAACAAAAGTACAGCTTCTAAAAGCATGAGGTAGATAACTACCAAGCTAATGTCGATATTAGGAATCATTAAACCAAAGCATTTCTGTCCCTCGGGCGCTGTCCCTAATACGAAACCCCAAATCACAGAACACGCCCTCCGGCACACCTCCTCGACCAGGTCTTCTTCCAGTAATTTTCCATCCAGCTCCGTCCATCTTCCATCGTCCATCAGCTTGGCCTTGAGTCCCAGACACTGTCGGCACTAGGAGTTGCGATTGCCACATTCCAATGCACTCCCATGTCTGGCTTCCTCCATAAATCAACTGTTAGACAAAGACATTTTTATTAACGAACCAACTGTCCTTGCACCTGCGGTGAGATCATGGGATGGAGAAATACCTCGCATCTTTTAACTCTACGATTTACTGCAGCCCAAAATCTCTACTAGAATAAATCACTTGCGGCCTACCGCATTCAGCTAACATAAGAAATACCAGGCCTTTCTCCTCAACGATATATGTGACTTCGGGCCTCTACTAGGTTAAACACACTATTAAATTACATTCTAACATTAGCGCTTTTACTTTCACATACGTGGATAAACGACATACATGAATTAATTCAATCAGGTTACACGTTTAGTCTGGTACATTGCATTAAACAGAAACTTATCGTTATGCATTTTGCTAAATACATTCATTATACGTTTTCGCGTCTCCTAACGCTTCTACATGACGACGTAGCTAACACATTTCTTAATACGTTTCGCACAGCATAACTAAAGATACATTCATTATATGCGGGTGCCAACTAACAGTGAATATGATGCACCCCTACAATTTTCAAAACCTTTAGGCGCTACATCAGTTCCCCCCTTTGATGACAACTGTCATCACACCATCATTCTCATTTCTCCTGGAATAAACTGGTCTAAACTGCAGTCGCTACCATCCCACCATGTCGGATCCCTTCCATCCTTTTAAGATTCTGATACTGACGGTCCTGTAATCTCTCCATTCTCTGCTCATTTGCTCTGAGGGCTCTTTCGGCCCTATTCCCTCTGTACCACTTCCAGGCCCGTAAGAGTCCCCACAAACAGATCACACATACCACAGCAATTATGATTGGCTTCAGCACAGAACCTATGAATCCCATTCCCAAGTTCGCAAACCAAGTTCCCACTCGACCAAATCCTTGGCTAATCTTTTCCCACACATTCTCTTCCGTCAAATCTTCTATTTCCTTATGGATCATGGTAATGTTGACAATGTACTTCGCCAGGTCCTTACTGTTATCTGGAATATACGTGCAACATTCTTGGACCTTCAGCAATTTACAGACTCCGCCCTCTTTTGCCAATAATACGTCTAACGCAAGTCGATTCTGCAAAACCATATTCCGTATCGACAACATTTCGCCATTCACCAACAGTAATGACCTCGCCGAATTCATTGACAATTCATCCACAACAGTCGCCAACCTTCTTATCTTTACATCATTCAGGACCACTCCCAAACTAGGTATTGTCACTCCATATATATCCCCAATCACCATTCCTGCATTCGCAGCTCTACGCACTTTGGAATGATGTCCCGTCTCTAGTAGCTTCAAATCTTCCGTATAATAAATCTTTGGGAAGATAATTGCCAAGTATCACGTACCATACCAATTCGCAGGCAATATCACATATGCATTTCTCCCACACACATAGTACACAGTCGGAATCACCTGTACCGAACCTTGCAAGAAATTCTTAGCAGAGTCCTCCATGGTAAAGGTATGTTCACACGTACTATGCCCCACTAGAACCTTCTCCTTGGGAGTTTGAGGACGGGCAACACACAATTTCCCCTTCTGTACCTCATCCAATGCAATCGGTCCATAACTTCCCCTAGATTTATGCAATCTCTCCTCATCCGTCCAGTCCACTGGACTATCTCCTGTATTCCGTGTCTGGGTCAGTTTTCTATATCTATCCTCTATCTGACCGATGAACTTCTTTTCCGTTTCGGACAACCAACATGTCAAATTATGTGTATGAGCATAAGCCATATCTAGCTTCACAGTCGGCCTAAAATACTTCCGAAGCCTATCCTCTGATTTGTAATAATCATACTTATTCAAATGCTTGTATGCCGGAACTTCAGGAAGTACTGTATCATGATTTGAGAAAAAATACTCAAACTGTTTCCTTTCATAAAACAAACTAAGCAATAGGCTACAAGAAATCCCATATGTCGATGGGAGATGATGGTACCTAATACCCTCGTCTACCGAAGCAGGCAATTGCATGCACACATAACAATCTTTCGCATCCATCACATCCACATATTCGTACAACAGCTTCGCATAAGCGTTAAGTTTAAAATCTGCTCTGGACAAATCTATGTGAAACATACGACTCTCCTCCAGTGTCTGAGCTCTCTGATCCCTAATAGTGACCCCTCCCTGACCTAGAGTGGTAGGCGTGGGTGCTCCCTGTACCTCCCCCTCCTGTCTATGGCCCACCATGTATGAAGTCACTACTACTGCAAATATAACCGCTATCACTTCTCCTAACAGTGTGCCTATCACTATTTTGGCTCTACGATGCGTAGTCCCAGGTTCCGCCATCTCTGAAATGTTCTCAATGTTCAGTACAGTCTCTGCGGACACAGGTCTCTTTCTCATCCAGTAAATTCAGTTCAACTGCTCTCTCGAACCAGGGAAATCTTTAACAAAGTTCAATTTCTCGTTTCTTCTGATCGGGAAGACTTCCCTAACTCTTCTTCGTCCTTCAACGGAAAATACCTAAATTTATTCTTCTTCCTCTCGGGCCTAAGTTATCTTCTTTTCAAACTTTATATACAACAACCTTTCAATCAGTCCAGAATAACTGCCGGTCCCAACAGTTCTAGGACCGCCTGCAGTATTTCAAGCTTAAGGGTTGTCAGTTCTTGGGGTGCGGGTATGACTGCAAAGGTTGGGAAGTCTAGCGTTTCCAAAATCAGACCACGGATGATACTCAGGAATGGTGGATTCGGAATATTGATGGTCAGTACTCCTTCGATCTCCAAGCCTGGGATCTTCAACAACACTTCCACTCTCGGAAACGGGAGACTGTTGACCAGTGTGATCGATCTCAATCTTCCCGTGTTCAGTAAACTTGGCATCAGTCACTGTGTATGCCCACTCGGGTGAGGCGTACTTTTGGCACGGCACTCTGGTTCTCTTCGACCTTCTCAGAGCTCCTTGGGGTCGATCTACGTCCTCTTGCTCCGCTTCAGATTCCTCGGAAACTGGGGCAAGATCTGTTCTTGGTGCCGATCTCGAGTTTCCCCGCCTCTGACTCACGGGCCAAACCCTTTCTGCTTCTGTGGCACCTCCACGCTCCCTACTGGTACCCTGTGCACTGCTTTCTTCTTCAGCGGAATCCGACTCGGTACTGCCCCCTGCAGCTCTTTCTTCTTCCTCTGAGTCAGTTTCAGCTTTATCTTCACGTTCCTTTTCGGCTTGGTTTAGTGCACAACCAGCTGCGTCAGCAACCCCTACAGCTTGACTTGCCCTCTCAGATGGCTCTGCCACCCCAACTGGATTCTCGTTCTCGAGAGGGGCTGTTTCTTCCAAGGGTGCTGGAACTCTACGGGTATGGGAAGCGTGTACCCAGTTTGGCAGTCCCCCACACTTCACTGCTGTATTCGTGATCAGGATTATCTGGTACGGCCCACGCCAGCGAGCATCCGGGCAACTCTTCCTCACGTGTTTGCGCACCAATACCCAGTCACCTGGGCACAAGTCGTGGCACAGGTCGCTTGCGGCGGGAACCGTTGCTGTCTGCACCTGCTGAGACACAGAACGGACCACGTCAGCCAGGCCTTTACAATAGTCCAAAATCATGTCATCAGTGATGTTAATCAAAGCAGTAGCAGGTATTGCTGGCAAGCGCATCGCCCTCCCCATTATGATCTTGTGGGGTGACAATCCAGTCCTCCTATCAGGGACACTCCGGAGACCCATGAGAACTAAAGGTAATGCATCTGGCCATTTCAAGGATGTCGAAGAGCATACTTTCGCCATTCGGGCTTTCAAAGTTCCGTTAACTTGCTCCTCGATCCCAGAAGCCTCTGGTCGGTAGCTGCAGTGCAATCTTTGGTCTACATTTAAGGCAGCACAAAGCAGCTTCATGATTTCACTGTGGAAATGAGTTCCTCTATCTGATTCAAAAGAGGTCGGAAAACTGTACCTCGGGATTAGTTCCCTCAATAACAACTTAGCTACGGTGAGTGTGTCACACCTACGTGTCGGGTAAGCCTCCACCCACCTGGAAAAGACACATACTATAACTAATATGTACCTCTACCCATTACACCTCATCATTTCAATAAAATCCAGCTGCATCCTGTTAAAAGGTCCCCCTGACCTACCTATGTGACTCAACGTCACAGCGGTTCTCTTCCCTACATTCATCTGCTGACATATAACACACCTCTGGCACACAGCCTCAGCTACTGTCCGAAACTTCGGATTGTACCACGTTTGGCAAAACACTCGCATCATTGTATCTCTACCAAGATGTACAGCACCATGTATCAGTCCCGCCATGGGACTCAACAAACATTCCGATAACACAGCGCGTCCATCACTCGAAACCCATATATCCACATCTCCTTTCTCACATCCCGCTCGTATCCAGCTGTCCCGCTCTTGGTCAGTGACCCCATCTTGCAACTGCTTCAGTTCCTCCCATGAGTCTGCCATAGCTAACATCACAGTGTAATCCATTTTCTCTTCACTTTCCACAACATAATTCTCGGTATAATTACATCCCTGTTCTGCACAAAATCGGGCAACTTCATCTGCGTAATTATTACCCAAAGACACAAAGTCGTTTCCTTTAGTGTGTGCAGAACATTTAACAACAGCAATTTCATCTGGGCTTTGCAGGGCTTCCAACAATTGTCGTACATAATCCCCATTTCTGATGGGTGAACCAGAAGATGTCATAAACCCTCTCTGGGACCATAGCTGTCCGAAATCGTGAACTACACCAAACCCATATTGGCTATCTGTGTAAATCGTTACACAGATCTTATCAGCGGCCAAACAGGCACGGGTCAGAGCGATAAGCTCAGCCACCTGTGCGGAGTGTACTCCTTCAAGACAAGCGGCTTCAACCACCCCTGTGATGGTACACACAGCAAACGCTGCTCTCAGTCGACCGACACTGTCTCTTAAACATGAACTGTCCACAAAGAAAATCTCATCTGAAACTGGGAGCGGTTCATCGACAATGTCAGGTCTCGGTATGGTGCATAGTTCCGTCACATCGAGACAATCATGGTCCTCACAATCTTCCTCATCGTCTACCTTTGGAATAGGCAACAGCGTAGCAGGATTTAAAATAGAACACCTCTTCAGCGTCACATTGTCTGAAGCAAGGATGACTTGCTCATAACGAGTCAACCTATTATTTGTGAGGTGCTGTGTCTTAGTCCTAGTCATCAATAATTCAACAGAATGTGGCACATGAACAGTAAGCGGATGCCTCATCACAATGCTCTCACATCTTTCGATACTGACACCTGTTGCAGCAACGGATCTGAGACATCCGGGCAACGCAGAAGCTACTGGATCTAAAGTAGCTGAAAAATAGGCAACTGGTCTACGGACTCCTCCGTGACTCTGAGTCAACACTGCCAATGCGCAACCTTCCTTTTCGCAACAGAATAAGGCAAATGCCTTGTTATAGTCTGGCATCCCCAAAGCTGGAGCGCTGCATAAAGCTTCTCTCAGCCTCAAGAATGACCTTAAACATTCGTCATCCCATGGTACCAGATCACTCACATCCTTTCGCGTCAGCCGCTATAAAGGCATTCGCTTCGAAGGAAAAATTTGGGATCCACTGGCGGCAATAGCCCACCATCCCCAAAAACATTCTGACCTCCCTCTGAGTCGAGGGAACTGGCATTCTCAGAATCGCATCAATGCGATCTGGAGACACCTTTCTCTTTCCCTTCTCAATTCGGTGCCCCAAATACTGTACCTCACTCAAACAGTATTGCAGCTTGTTTGGAGACACCCTGTGACCATTCTCTCCCAAGTAATTCAACAGAGCAACTGTGTCAATTCTGCAGGCGTCTTCCGTCTCTGACGCGACAAGCAGATCATCAATGTATTGCACTAAAACGGAGTTTTGTGGCAACACAAGACCTTCGAGATTCTTCTTCAAGATCTGATTAAAAATAGATGGGCTCTCCGTGTACCCCTGTGGGATACGACACCACGTTAACACACGATTTTCCAGCCGAAATGCGAAAAGAAATCGGCTGTCTTCATGCAAAGGGATCGAGAAAAACGCTTGACACAAGTCAATCACTGTGAACCATTCAGCTTCACATGGAATCTGAAATAGGATCACAGATGGATTCGGTACCACTGGACAACATGGAACAACTATTTCGTTTATCTTTCGCAAGTCTTGCACAATCCTAAATTTCCCGCTTGGCTTCTGTAGTCCCATAATGGGCGAATTACATGGGCTACCCATAATCTCCATCAGTATTCCCTGCCTGATCATAGATTCAATCACAGGTTTGATCCCTGCAATCGTTTCAGGGAATAACTTATACTGGGGTGTCCTCGGAAATTCTACATTTGGTTTGATCCGAATTTTCACTGGGTCTACTCCCTTGACTAAACCAATCTCCTCACCACTAAGGTCCCATACGTCAATAGACACTGAGTCCCTCAGATCAAGTGGAAGTTCCTCCACCGTTAATGCTGGGTACATTTCCACGCACACATGCTGATGTGCAACCTTAAAGGTCGCATCATCGTCTCTCGTCTGTACCTCCACTTCTTTCGGGGTACAGTAGATCGTACAGTTGAGCTTGCACAGTAGATCTCTTCCTAACAGGCAAACCGGACTAGAGTCGCACACCACGAACTGGTGTCGGTCACTGAAATTTCCTATCCTGATTGGAATTGGCTCCGTCAGTGGACTAACCAGCTTCTTATTTGCCACTCCAACAACCTGGATACTTTGTCCAGAAAGGGCCAACCGTGGAACCACTGCCGACCTTATAGTCGATCTGGTAGCCCCCGTATCAACCAAAAAGGTTGTAGGGTGACCGTCAAGATCTGATTCCACAAAGGGTCCTGCCTGATCTACCTCTAGAATGGCCCTAAGCATACAATCCGTGTCTCTTTTTGACCCTAACCGTGCCAACAAGCTTGTATCGTTTCCCTCACTCACTTCGAACATTGGCATCTGCAAGTAAGTGCGAGCTCTCTGCTGTACAGTCTGTATTCTGGGTGGCTGGGGAACCTGCACCTGTGGAACACCAGTCCCCCCTTTTATCATTCTAGGTCTAATTACTGTCTGTACCGCCTCCGCCCCAGGGACCTGAACTACTTCCCCTTCCGGCTGTATCTGATTCCATGGGTTCAGGGGACACTCGCGTCTCCAGTGTCCAACCTGGTGACACTGATGACATGCTGTAGTCTTTTTCAATGTCGCCACATTCATCCCCGTCCTAGGGTCTATTGGTCTTGGCCTTCCTTGCCCCTGAGCATTCTGATTTCCCGCCTGATAATTCCCCTGTCTCCTTACCAATGCTCCCCCATTAGACTGTCCCTGAGCGGTTTGCATCTGAACAAGCATCAAGTTATCCTTCAATTTCCTATGCTTAGATTCAATCTCATCAGTACAGTACCTAGCATACCGCAAAATCTTGTCAACCGGTTTATTCTGCCAACAAATCAAGTGCTGCTGTATCATAAGGCTAACATCTGGCCTCAATCCCAACACAAACTTTGAAACAAACTGTCCCATATCCTTTGTGTCCAACGCATCTAAGACACTGTACTGCTTAAAAGCCTGCAAGAGTCTCTCAAAGAATTCATGCACCGTCTCCTTAGGTTCCTGCACTGTCCTGTCTATCTTTACCCAATCGATGTCTTGGGGTGAAACTTTCTCCTTCAACCAGGCAATCACTCGATCATTCATCCTCATTACTGCCGGTGATGGACCATTCGTGTATGCATTTTTTCTCAGGCTCTTGAGTTGGCCAATCAATGGCAGTCTTACATGCCGCCCACAAATCTCCCGGAACCACAATATCGAATAAAGTATTCAGATCGGTCCACAATACCTTTGAGATCTTAACAAAACGATCAACCTGCTTATACCACTCTACTGGCTTCTCCCTAAGCCGGGGAAAATCATTGGTAAACGCCGCCAAATCGCCCCTGCTCCAGGGTACGTACACGTATCCTCCATTCTGCACTTCCCTTAAAGGGAAATTCCTTACCTTTACCTGCCCTCCACCCGGAGGTGGAGTCTCTCCTATCATTCCCCTAGAGCTTTTCTTCCTGGACCATTTTTCTTCCCATTTATCAAGCGTCATCCATATTCGCATGGCTAGGATCAAATCTCTGCTATGGACCCTCAATCCGACGACCCTTTTCTCCTCCAATTCCTGGTCACTGTACTGCAACCTATGGCTTCCTTGCAATGCTTTAGTTTTAGACAAATCTACCTCATATCGCCTAGCCAATTCTGACAATTTCTCATGTGCAACTCTTGCCTTCCGAGTCACATCCTTCGCCACAAAGAGTATTTCATCCGGTGCATATGTTACCACTCTCTCAAGGGATAAGCTTCCACTTATTATCTCATCCACTTCTGCTTTTAACCTCACTACATCTATCATCCCGGCTCCTAGGGCTCCTTTCAGCACCTCTCGGCAGACCACCCTTCCTCTACTGTCCTCCTCACATTTCTGGTCCTGCGACCTCCCTTCTCGTAATATATCCCTTGGAGCGGACCGATCTCCGAAGCCGACCTGCTCTCTCCCTGCCATTCTTACCCTTGGGTCTTGGCCTCTCAGGGGTGGTACCCAGGATCGTAAATCTGATCTCGACTCCATCAGGGACCTCGACCTCTCTGGTCTCTGCTCTCTTTGCTCCCCAGATGAATCTGACATGGCTGGCAAGGGTGTACTCCATTCTATAGGGTTCGGATTCCGGGCCATTGCACCCGTTAGGCCACTTTCTGTGACCTCTCCTAACCCCCTCGGCCGTCTACTCTGGGTTTTCGCCCTCCTCTGTATCTGGGTGGTAAATCGAAACAATGGGTCCAATGGTGACCGGTACCTTAAAGGCGTCCGGTAACCTCCCATCTCTCTCAATTTTACGCTTGCCTCGGACGGGCTCCTCGTACTCTCTGTTCCTATTGAGAGTCTTCCTTCTACTCTCATTTCTGGATGGCCTGTTACTCCTCTAGTGTCTTCTATTTGAACCAATGTCCCTTCTGGGACCTCTGGGTTATACGAAGGTGGTCTCTCTGACAACAATCTTTCCAATAAGTCATCGTCTATCTCAGACTCAGACTCATCCTCTTCTTCTGGCTTTGCATTCCTTACCCCCTCTGATGTGATCAATAAGGGATACAGTCTCTCTCCCTCTATCGCCTGCACTCTCCCCCTTTTCTCCGCTGCGTCCCATCTAGCATCCTGGTAAGCCCTGATCGACTTTTTCACCCTTTCCTGATTCCTCCCTCTATCCCTATCATGCGCTGCTCTAATCCACGCATGTAGTGCTTCGAACTGTGTTGGCCTTGGCAAAGGTCGTAACCCCACCATTACAGATTTCAACTGGTACAACACTGCTAGCCTGAACGAGCCATACCTCGGGAATGCTAATTCCCCTTCACTTTGAGTCATTTTATGCCAATTCTCAAGCCAAATGATCGTATGCAGTCCCACATTCTTTGCCATATAATGTGCTGGAGTATCCTCGGGAGGGGCTTCTTCTCCCTCTCGAGTAACCACATGTTTGTCACCTCTACACAGTTCTCGAAAAACCTTAAAACACTTCATGATTAACAAAATTCGATCTCACACACTGTTTACCTCTTGATGTCGAACCCTCCAATAACACCGGGACTAACACCAACCAACCTATCACAGCGCGACACTCTCTGACGTCACCTTTCTTCATTCGCAGCAGTTCCCTCTCCTTACCGTTTACGTTTCACGCCTGCACTCGTCCCATTCATATACTGAAATAACCGTTTATCCCAAACAAGTTACTTCTCTGGCTGTCCGTCCACAGCCTCTGACTGTTTGTCCACAGTCTCTCGAAATTGTTGACCTCGGTTGACAACTATCTGTCCCCGTCTGGGCAGAAAGTTCGCCTCTGATAGGTTACAAATGCTCAAATCCACATGCAGCAACCCGCGACCAGCGTCGAGTTGCCATTCACTCACACATTCGCTCCCCCTATCTCGGTCCAGGTGATCGATGGTACCTCACGATCTCCTTTGGGTGGTCAACAAAATCTACCACGGGTGTCTTCTACACCACAA
Source organism: Triturus cristatus (assembly GCF_964204655.1). NCBI lineage: Eukaryota > Metazoa > Chordata > Amphibia > Caudata > Salamandridae > Triturus > Triturus cristatus. Next base: position 32,786,748 of record NC_140587.1, read on the forward strand.
TTCCCGGGCTGCGCGCGCTCATAGCCTGATCTCACAAGCACTCAACATTCACTCTAACTCCGCGAGACATCCCACAACAAATCAACACCGCAATCTACAGCATCTCATCCTGTTCATACTCACTCCACGAACTGCTGCCTCCTGCCGCGCTGCTACTCGCTGTCTATGTTCATCATCCGCCGTCGTCTGCTGCTCACCATCTGATGATTCACCATTACTTATTGTCTATGGGTCTCAAGGATCACTTATCTTATCTAATCGTCCCTCGCTATCGGAAATAACCATCCGACTCTGCTACCAACTGCTGGGGCCCAATTTACTTGTATCCATTTATCTCAAGAACCCACTCTGGTCGACTGGACCTTTTTACTTGCCTGATAGCGTGGAGGGAGCAAACACAATTATCAAAGAATACCTTCCGCAATTTGACATAATTGAAGTCTCAAAAGTCAATTTCTATTTCTGTCGGGATTTTATTATCAAGAAAAACATCTGCAGATACAAGCACCTTAGCACTAGGCTCAACAGGTAAATAGGTACTAATACAAATGCCACTCTACGAAGAATCCGCATACGACTGAATATAAACAAAAGTACAGCTTCTAAAAGCATGAGGTTGATAACTACCAAGCTAATATCGATATTAGGAATCATTAAACCAAAGCATTTCTGTCCCTACTCTATGCTAGATGACATCCCTGCTTACCATTCCCTTAAGACCCAAGAAATCGTGAAAAGGTGTCAGAAGTGAACTTCCTAAGAAGTCTTCACTTGGAGAGCTTGATCTAAAACGCTTCTTCTAGCTCCTCGCCTATCTCTTCTCTGCTCAACCCTCGGGCGCTGTCCCTAATACGAAACCCCAAATCACAGAACACGCCCTCCGGCACACCTCCTCAACCAGGTCTTCTTCCAGTACTTTTCCATCCAGCTCCGTCCATCTTCCATCGTCCATCAGCTTGGCCTTGAGTCCCAGACACCGTCGGCACTAGGAGTTGTGATTGGCACATTCCAATGCACTCCCATGTCTGGCTTTCTCCATAATTCAACTGTTAGACAAAGACCTTTTTACTAACGAACTAACTGTCCTTGCACCTGCGGTGAGATCATGGGATGGAGAAATACCTCGCATCTTTTAACTCTACAATTTACTGCAGCCCAAAACCTCTACTAGAATAAATCACTTGCGGCCTACCGCATTCAGCTAACATAAGAAATACCAGGCCTTTCTCTTCAACGATATATGTGACTTCGGGCCTCTACTAGGTTAAACACACTATTAAATTACATTCTAACATTAGCGCTTTTACTTTCACATACATGGATAAACGACATACATGAATTAATTCAATCAGGTTACACGTTTAGTCTGGTACATTGCATCAAACAGAAACTTATCATTATGCATTTTGCTAAATACATTCATTATACGTTTTCGTGTCTCCTAACGCTTCTACATGACGACGTAGCTAACACATTTCTTAATACGTTTCGCACAGCATAACTAAATATACATTCATTATATGCGGGTGCCAACTAACAGTGAATATGATGCACCCCTACAATTTTCAAAACCTTTGGGCGCTACATCACATACAAGAGGCCGAGAACTTTCAAGAGAGCCTGTGCCTTGTGCAAAGACGAGGAATGATAGCGCCTTGAGACCTGTCAATGCCCTTCAGTGTGCTTATTGACAGGAGCTCTTTGATGTTAGAACTTGGGAAGGGGCCCCTTCATCGGGATGAGTGTGTACTTAGGAAGCCCCCCCCCCTCAACTAGGATGGATGTGTTCTTGGGAAGGGACCCCTTCACCAGGATTGGTTTGTACTTGGGAAGGGGCCCCTTCACTGGGATGGGTATATATTGGGAAGGTGCCCCTTCACTGGGATGGGTATATATTGGGAAGGGGCCCCTTCACCGGGATGGGTTTGTACTTGGGAAGGGGCCCCTTCACTGTGATGGGTATATATTGGAAAGGGGCCCCTTCACCGGGATGGGTATATACTTGGGAAGGGGTCCCTTCACCAGTATTGGTTTGTACTTGGGAAGGGGCCCCTTCACCAGGATCGCTTTGTACTTGGGAAGGGCCCCCTTTACCAGGATCGGTTTGTACTTGGGAAGGGCCCCCTTTGCTGGGATCGCTTTGTGCTTGGGAAGGGCCCCCTTTACCAGGATCGGTTTGTACTTGGGAAGGGCCCCCTTTGCTGGGATCGGTTTGTACTTGGGAAGGGGTCCCTTCACCAGGATCGGTTTGTACTTGGGAAGGGCCCCCTTTACCGGAATCGATTTGTGCTTGGGAAGGGGCCCCTTCACCGGAGTCAGTTTGTACTTGGGAAGGGGCCCCTTCACTGGGATGGGTATATATTGGGAAGGGGCCCCTTCACCGGGATGGGTTTGTACTTGGGAAGGGGCCCCTTCACTGGGATGGGTATATATTGGAAAGGGGCCCCTTCACCGGGATAAGTATATACTTGGGAAGGGGTCCCTTCACCAGGATTGGTTTGTACTTGGGAAGGGACCCCTGCAACGGTATGAGTCTGTACTTGGGAAGGGGCTCCTTCACCGGGATTGCTTTGTACTTGGGAAGGGCCCCCTTTACCAGGATCGGTTTGTACTTGGGAAGGGGCCCCTTCACTGGGATGGGTATATATTGGGAAGGGGCCCCTTCACCGGGATGGGTTTGTACTTGGGAAGGGGCCCCTTCACTGGGATGGGTATATATTGGAAAGGGGCCCCTTCACCGGGATAGGTATATACTTGGGAAGGGGTCCCTTCACCAGGATTGGTTTGTACTTGGGAAGGGACCCCTTCACCGGTATGGGTCTGTACTTGGGAAGGGGCTCCTTCACCGGGATTGCTTTGTACTTGGGAAGGGCCCCCTTTACCAGGATCGGTTTGTACTTGGGAAGGGCCCCCTTTACCGGAATCGATTTGTGCTTGGGAAGGGGCCTCTTCACCGGGGTCAGTTTGTACTTGAGAAGGGGGCCCTTCACCAAGATGGGTATATACTTCGGAAGGGGCCCCTTCACCTGGATTGGTCTGTAATTGAGAAGGGCCCCCTTCATCAGGATGGGCCTGTCCCCTATCATACATATACAGAATTTAGGGGCACATGCATCAAGTCTTTTTAGGTCTCGCACCTAGGTTGCAGTGAAGAGCACTGCTCGCGCAGTGCGAGAAATGTTGTAGGGGGTTCGAAAACTGATCTAGGAATCGCACGTTTTTCCTTTTGGGCCACGCTATTGGCCTGTGCGTGCGTCTTTTTCACAAAGACAGCACGCAATTGGCCAAAGGCGGGCGCATTGCTGCGCCCATGGCCTATTGGTGTTGGTTACCCGCAGACCCGACATCTGTTTTCAATTATCTTGCACAGAGGCGTGTGCGATAATTGAAAGCAGATGTCTTGCTGTGGCGCGCGCGCACCACTCGTTCTCCAGTAGTAGCCGTGCCGTGAAATCGTGAGATGCCCATTGTTGCGTCTAAATTTGCATCGAAAACAGCACCTGTCTGCATGGGTGAGTAACGTGGGTAGTAAATATACTGTGGTGTGCCCACCAGTTTCACTAGGGTATCGCGGTACTTTGAGATGTGTGAATCTCATTTCAAATGTACCTAAATCTCCTCTGCTTGGAAGTTGGAGCTCTTCAAAAAGTCTGAAGTGCTTTATAAAACACTGTTTACATTAGTTCATCATAACGAGGAGCCGCGTCACTTCCTTCCACAGCCTCCTCGAGGAAATTGCGGGACTGTCTTCAACACTTATCTCTTAATGACACTAGCCCGACGTTGCAGCTGCGTTTCCACATTTCTTCTTATCCAGCGCACATATTCGGAAGTCCTTTCAAAGGTGAAGGAAGATCATGGGATTGATGGAGTCTGACAATTATCTTCTTTCTGCCGCAAGCAGACTAAACAAGTCAGACCTTTAAACCTAAGCCGTGGCGCGGTTTGTGGAATTGCCAGCGGATGTTGATTTTAGAATTTCCAAGGAAAACATCTTGAAAACAATCTGCCCCAAATGTGAGACGGATGCACACAGGCGGCTCTCGAAAGGCTGTTCCTGTTCTTTGAATGCGTCCAGAAGGAATGTATAAAGTCAGATTCTGGGTTGAACTGACCTTTAACATAATCCGGTTTATGCCTGTGGACCAAGCTGCATTCATGGTTTCGGGCCCTTTGTGGTCTTTTCCTTTACTGTGCTGATTAGCGCCTCTAAAGCGGTATTTTGTGGGCGCCATGTGTGCTGCAGGCCTTGCCGGAGTCATCTTGTAAACACACGGGGACACCTCACAGGCAGGGCCGGACTGGCACTGCCGGGCACCGGGCAATCCCCGGTAGGCTGCCAGGGGTGGGGGCCGGTTTTTGGGCCGGGGGCCGGTTTTGTTGCTGGGTGGGGCGGGGGGGCGATTTTTTGTACTGCACTCAGTACAGCAATGAGCATTCATTATTAGACCTGCTGCTGCGGGCCAGCCGGCACGGCATTCACGTGACGTGGTGGAGTCACATGACTCACGTGAATGCGACTAACAGTGTGCCACTTTACGAACTGGGCAGTTAGCCGTCCAGTGCAGGCCCTGTGTCTGATGAGGAGCCGAGCCTGCAGAGGCAGGCAGCCTGCCTCGGTAGACTGGGGCACACGAACGTGCCTGTCCAGTGGGTTGGGAATCACGGGGAGCAGATGTACAGCATGTCTCAACTGCAGTAAATATGACCGCCGGCCCCACCGATTCAATTGCCGAGGGAGGGAGGGAGTGAGTGAGTTGCGCGGCAACAGTTGGTAAGTCAAAGTCACAGAGTTGGTGGAGTGATATATCTGACCTGATCATGTCTTGTGAAGCCCCAAAACACTTCAGTCTCGCGCCTTTAAAAGACCAGCACTGTAAGACTGGGATAGTAAGCTGTCCCGCCTGGCAAGTGGACTGTCTCCACAAAACATCGGTATTGAACCATGCTAAAATGAGAATATGAAAATAAGCCATACTACCGATATTCCGGACTCCCTCACTTTGATGCTCTAAAACGCGTTGGTAAATATCCAGAAATACATATTCCTGAAAAACAATTGCCATGTGTTTGTATGCAGATCTGTTTAAAACGTCCTTTGTTGGAATTAAGTGGGACATACATGTGAAACTAAATGCAGTTGTTTCAGTGACTTAAGAAAGGAGGCAGTGTATTTTACACCTCTCACCACCTGCAGCTCATAAAAAAAAACTATTGCATTAAACTAGAGTGTACCGAGGGACTGTGCTCCTGACTGCACCCATTTTGCACGTTGCGCTGTACTATGATAACAAACAGGCTTCGTTGCCTGATGAAGCGTCGCCGGATTGCATTTCTGCCGTTTTTTCAAGGACAGAGACCGAGTCAGTGTAGTGCAATCTCTTCTTGTGAAGGCCCCTTTCTAACGCTTCCGTCTTGTGCGTGTAAAGGACCAGTACTGTAAGACTGGGACAGAGACAGCTGTCCTGCCTGGCGAGTAGATTCTCTGCGCACAACACCCATATCTGGCCATAGAAAACAAGCTAAGACAGCTTGTCTGGAGTCTCCGTGCGCAGAATAATTCTTACAAATGGGCGCTAACATTTGAATATGAAAAATAGGATTTGACTAAGCCACTGTACTTTGTTACTATGATAACAAACAGGCTTCCTTGCTTGCTGAAGCGTCACCAGTTTGCATTTCAGCCGTTTTTTCATTGCGAGGGAACATTATATGTTCATTTACTCTCCATATGGCAGGCCCGTGATCAGCAGCTGCCTGCAGCCAGTGGGGTGCCAGTCCGGTCATGACGTGTTAAACTCACTCAGGAGTTCTGCATTGACATGGCTGCAGGCGTGGCTGCTTGTAGAGGCCCAGGCTGTGACAAGAGTGTGTGTTTACATTCTGGCCACCTTAAGTTTGCCGTTTATTTCTCAAAACTACATGGGGGTCATTTTAAGAGGATTCCAACAGTGTTGGCTATGTTGTATGGGAGATGATTGCGCCGGCCTCAGCCTGTGAGGATAATGGTGCTCAGCCTGTCTGCGCGTGAGTCAGCTCACTGACAGGCAGCTGAGATACCTGGATCCCGGTGTAACTTGTCTTGTTCATGTTGGAGCCTCACACATCCTTCCTGTTGGGCTGGGTGCCCCACGTCACATGGACAGAGAGAGGCCCTGGAGTCCTGATGGTCTCCTGATTGGTTGCTGGCAGGTATGGGGGCGGGGCCATCGGCTGGCAATGGTTTCTGGTGCTTTGCTGCAGTTTTCAGATTTTCTTGGAGTTTCTTGTTGCTCAAATGGGTGTAATTTCAGATATTTATGTTTCCCCGTCTTCATTGCTTCATTTTGCTCGCGAGAAAGTGTCACTCATAGTCATTGAAATGTCACTCATATAATTACACTGAAATTATGAAAATGTCACACATAGCAATTTGAAACCTTAGCAGCTATGCGGTATTGGGTACACGACTGCCTCGCCGGGGGTGACGTCAGGCCTAGTAGTGAGTAATGACTGTGACAGCCGTGCCGCGGGCGGGAATTTTAATGCAGCCCAGCAGGATACATTGTAGCAGGCAACAGTGCACGAGATCCTTAACTGTTTCCTGAGCCTGCTGGCGGCAGCGCCGGGGCGGGCAAGTCTGCGTGAAGCAGAGCCGGCGCACGCGCTAGCAGCCTGGTTGCATAGCCAGTTTCAGCGCTGGTACAGGCTACAGCAGAGTGAGACACTGCATTAAAATGCGTGACAATGCATTTCAGTGCGGTGATGCGGAACACCACACTGAAATGTGTTATTGTCACGTCTGATGCGTGATACTTGGCAGGCCTGGATCTGACTGCCTCTGGTGCGTGCTGCAGGACTTGTAGCGGCACCAGTGTGTAAAATGATAATCCAGGGTTAAATGGAATTCCAGTGACATGGAATCATCCTTCTTAAGCACTTAAAAAACAATGTTTTAACAAGCTTTTGAAGAAAGTGATTGCGGCCCTCTATGTTAGATTCATCGTTAACACTCACAGGAAATAACGCTCCATTTTGTCAAAATCATAAATGTTATGTTAATGAAACAGGTACCAAATTTACTAACACACAGGAGATTACTGTGTCTTAAAATGCCAGCTACAATTTGAACTACTGCCATCAGAAAAACACAGAAGCCCTTAATCCAACACTAACCCGTGTTTACGTGTGCTTGAAAGATACAAGGCAAGTATTTCGCCTGAGCCAGATCCTGCTGTCCCCTAGATTAGGTCTTTGTTCTGTGTTTTGGGGCTGCTGCCTCTGTGAGAATAACACCAGTTTCATAGTTGTGGAAATGATCTGCGCTCAGACCGGCTGTCACAGCTCTGTTTAGTAAATTTCTAACTCCGCAGGAGTCGGTTGGGTCCTGCAGGCAGATGCTTGTTGGTCTGTTGGGAAACATACCCAGGGCGACGATTTATTCAATTAAATTGAGTGCTTATGCATCGTCGCCAATGCAGTTCTTCTAACCCCATTATCTTCACCGGCTCTACGGCGTCCTCTAGTGCAACAATTTAAGTGCACACATTACAAGGGTGTAGCCAGAATTCCTTTTTGAAATAATTTTCATTTATGTTGAATTACCTTTATTGAATAGTTTTTTTTAATGTTCTCTCTGTTACAGCTGTCTACTGCTTGTAATAAATTAAATCTTGATTTTCTCTGCACAGACTAATGGGCTTGTTATTATGAACCACTATTATATACATCAGAAATAGGCAAGAGAAGTGCATAAAAGCAATACTCACAGAGGTGAAAATACAGTTAAAAATTCAAAATCTAATGCTTTACTATTGGGTGGTTGAATTTCTTGCCGCCCAGATTATAAAAACCTGGTTCAGAATTGATGCACTGCCGGGGTACTTCAAACGTCCAGGCTTTAGCTAACATTTCTTGAGGAAATGTATAGTGATAGAAACATGTTCATCTATAAGCACAGGCCTGATCTCTGTTTGCTTTGGGCTCTGTTTTATAGCTCCATTGCTGGGATTGGTTGGATGCTGATATGAGCCTTGGCTCTCTGTTGGATGAGCAGTCCTGTGTGTGTTCTGTTTTATAGCTCCATTGCTGGGATTGGTTGGATGCTGATATGAGCCTTGGCTCTCTGTTGGATGAGCAGTCCTGGATGCGTTCTGTTTTATAGCTCCATTGCTGGGATTGGTTGGCTGCTGATATGAGCCTTGGCTCTCTGTTGGATGAGCAGTCCTGGATGCGTTCTGTTTTATAGCTCCATTGCTGGGATTGGTTGGATGCTGATATGAGCCTTGGCTCTCTGTTGGATGAGCAGTCCTGGATGCATTCTGTTTTATAGCTCCATTGCTGGGATTGGTTGGCTGCTGATATGAGCCTTGGCTCTCTGTTGGATGAGCAGTCCTGTGTGTGTTCTGTTTTATAGCTCCATTGCTGGGATTGGTTGGATGCTGATATGAGCCTTGGCTCTCTGTTGGATGAGCAGTCCTGGATGCGTTCTGTTTTATAGCTCCATTGCTGGGATTGGTTGGCTGCTGATATGAGCCTTGGCTCTCTGTTGGATGAGCAGTCCTGGATGCGTTCTGTTTTATAGCTCCATTGCTGGGATTGGTTGGATGCTGATATGAGCCTTGGCTCTCTGTCGGATGAGCAGTCCTGGATGCGTTCTGTTTTATAGCTCCATTGCTGGGATTGGTTGGATGCTGATATGAGCCTTGGCTCTCTGTTGGATGAGCAGTCCTGGATGCGTTCTGTTTTATAGCTCCATTGCTGGGATTGGTTGGATGCTGATATGAGCCTTGGCTCTCTGTTGGATGAGCAGTCCTGGATGCGTTCTGTTTTATAGCTCCATTGCTGGGATTGGTTGGCTGCTGATATGAGCCTTGGCTCTCTGTTGGATGAGCAGTCCTGGATGCGTTCTGTTTTATAGCTCCATTGCTGGGATTGGTTGGATGCTGATATGAGCCTTGGCTCTCTGTCGGATGAGCAGTCCTGGATGCGTTCTGTTTTATAGCTCCATTGCTGGGATTGGTTGGATGCTGATATGAGCCTTGGCTCTCTGTTGGATGAGCAGTCCTGGATGCGTTCTGTTTTATAGCTCCATTGCTGGGATTGGTTGGATGCTGATATGAGCCTTGGCTCTCTGTTGGATGAGCAGTCCTGGATGCGTTCTGTTTTATAGCTCCATTGCTGGGATTGGTTGGCTGCTGATATGAGCCTTGGCTCTCTGTCGGATGAGCAGTCCTGTGTGTGTTCTGTTTTATAGCTCCATTGCTGGGATTGGTTGGATGCTGATATGAGCCTTGGCTCTCTGTTGGATGAGCAGTCCTGGATGCGTTCTGTTTTATAGCTCTACTGCTGGGATTGGTTGGATGCTGATATGAGCCTTGGCTCTCTGTTGGATGAGCAGTCCTGGATGCGTTCTGTTTTATAGCTCCATTGCTGGGATTGGTTGGCTGCTGATATGAGCCTTGGCTCTCTGTTGGATGAGCAGTCCTGGATGCGTTCTGTTTTATAGCTCCATTGCTGGGATTGGTTGGCTGCTGATATGAGCCTTGGCTCTCTGTCGGATGAGCAGTCCTGTGTGTGTTCTGTTTTATAGCTCCATTGCTGGGATTGGTTGGATGCTGATATGAGCCTTGGCTCTCTGTTGGATGAGCAGTCCTGGATGCGTTCTGTTTTATAGCTCCATTGCTGGGATTGGTTGGATGCTGATATGAGCCTTGGCTCTCTGTTGGATGAGCAGTCCTGGATGCGTTCTGTTTTATAGCTCCATTGCTGGGATTGGTTGGCTGCTGATATGAGCCTTGGCTCTCTGTTGGATGAGCAGTCCTGGAAGCTAGTGAGGTAGCACAGCAGGTTAGGTGCTCGCAGCAGAGATCTGTGGTGAACCCGTAGGTCCCAGACTCAAATCCTGTCAGTTCCAACTAATCTTGATATATTTAGCATCTACATATATTACCTGCCTCACTGTAAACAATCTTGAGTCATACCCTGGGCTGACATCAGACTGTGCATACAACTCATTTCTCAATATAGCACGGGCACAGAGTGAAAGGGTGCAACGTTTATGCTGCTGTTGTGCATCATTCAACAATAGTGAAGTCATTATTATTTTCTTTTTTACAGTAAGCTTTTTTTACCTTTTATACAGGTGGCCCTGCTGAACGATTTTAGGTGATGTGAAATTTGAAGGGTTGGTAGGCACAGCCCGCTTCTGCAGAGGTTAACATAATCAACATTTACAACTTCTGTGTTTTTTTTCTTCATGAAATATCAGTAGTTCCTACAGATTCTAATGCTTCCCATCGCAATGCTGACGTCATGTAAGCACAGTCCGGCTGCGCTAACAGTTGTGTGTGAATTCTGATTGTGTTGTTGTAAATGCTTCCTTTTACAGTCAGCCTGATTCTGTAACTCTCAGCTGTGCTCTCGGCTGGTGCCGCGCAAATGTTTGTTAAATATTGGTTAAAAGGCAGCAACTGAGATCTGCGCTGGTGCCTCTCAGCCTTCTTGGTCGGTCCCGCGTGGACAGAGGCTGCCTGGTTAGACTCGGTGATGCGTGGATTCATTGAATGTGACTCCTGCAAGGTGCCTCACACCAAGGAGCTGTGCATTTAAGGAGCCAGCGTGCGTGTTCCATCTGTTACAAATGCCGGTATCTCAAATAGGCGGCAACAACATTATTTTAGTTTTGGGCCTGGGCCGGGCAGTTCAGCCGAGCCCTGCATCTGTGTTTGCTCCAGCCTCCACTGACTGTAACGCGTAGGTTCACAGCCTGGCGCGTGGTAAATATAACTAATACAGGACCTGGCTGCATCTGTTATATATTCAATTTAGAGCGTCACGTACTGCCTGACTGACACCATGTTACAGCTCCACTGTGCTCATTGCTCTCTCAGGCTGCACAGGGCAGCGCCGCTCAGCTCTGAGCATGACCCATGTTATTTACTATTGTCTCATGTGATTGAACTATACGTAGGAGTCAGGCACATCCAGCTTTTCGTTTAATTCTGGTCAGGTGATGTCCAACTTTCGAACCAACAGTACATTATATTTAATTACAGCGTAACTGCTCTGCCTGTACACTGCTCGCAGGACACGCTAGTGCCCCAGACCTCCACTCGGCTGACACAGTGAGCACCGTCCATACATTATTATTTATTAGCACTAAAGGTCTAACATATTATTACAGCCTGACTAACCCTGTAGCACACTGACTGAGTAATGTCGTTATAATTAGCAGCTGAGATTCTCGCTGGTGCCTCTCAGCCTGCTTGGTCCGGTCTTACACCCGACAGAGCCTGGACAGACTATTTGTCACTTGTTAGGGCCTTTTCATTTCTGGTGGTTTACAGCAGTTTCAAGATCTTCTTAGAGTTTCTTGTTGCTCGAATGAGTGTAGTTTCTCCTATTCATATGTTTGTTGGTCTCCATTGTTTGATTTTGCTCGCGAGAGAGTGTCACTCATCGTCGTTGAAATGTCACTCATAATTCCACAGAAATTATGAAAATGTCACACATAGCAATCCGAAACCTTGGCAGCTGTGACGTACTCACTAGTGAGCTGTACGGCTGCATCTGCTCCTTCTCACTGTCTCCTCGCTCCGTGGGGAAAAATAATCTCAGTGCTGGATAAATAATGCGGCAGCAGCAGTTTCAGGGCCATTTTAGGAGGTGGTGACTGCGGAGGCAAGGTTAGAGAAGTCCCTGTTGGCCTCAGATTCCTCCAAATTAAAATCCGGTTTCGTCTGCTTTATTACATCCAAAAAGGCCATTTTTGTTGGCTCTTGGGGCTCAGCGCACTTTACCACCATCCGCTAACCAGTGCTAAAGTGCTTGCGCTCTTTCCTTTCAAACATGGTAAAATTGGCTTACACCGAATTGGCAATTTTAATTTACTTGTAAGTCCCTAGAAATGTGGTTCTACATGTACCCACGGACTGTACATGAAATGCTGCTAGTGGGCCTGCAACACTTATTGTGCCACCCACTTAAGTAGGCTAATTAAAGATGTGTCATGTCAAGTCCAGGGCCTTTGTGTTAATTTTTCATGCTTTCTGGCCAGGGTGCCATTTGAGACATTTCCATGCCTTCTGGCAGCCTGGGTGCTTATGTGTGACGTTTCCATGCTTTCTGGCCTGGGTGCTTAATTATGTGCGCTATTTCCGTAGTTTCTGGCCTCAGTGACCTGGAGCTGGAGGCTAATGTGTGACATTTCCATGCTTACTGGACTGGGTGCTTATGTGTGACGTTTGCATGCTTACTGGCCGGGGTGCTTAATTATGTGCGCTATTTCCATAGTTTCTGGCCTCAGTGACCTGGAGCTGGAGGCTCATGTGTGACATTTCCATGCTTACTGGCCTGGGTGCTTATGTGTGACGTTTGCATGCTTACTGGCCTGGTGGTGTGACCAGGCCTGGGTCAGTGCCTAGGTGCTTATGTGTGACATTTCCACAGTATTCTGGCCTCAGTGGCCTGTGTGCTAATGTGTGACATCACATGTCAGTGCTTAATGTGCGATAACATGAGTGACAATTTACTATGCTTTAAAAGTTAATACAATCTAATATGTAATGAAAAATGTGTTGAAAAATGCTTTGTTTTGGCCTTTCTGTCTCTCAAATTTTCTTGGGGGGGATAAGTTCAACCCCCCAAACTCCCCCTAGTAGTGGTTGCTCACTGCGCTTCCTCGCTTCACACCATGTGGGGGCTGGTCTCACTTTTACTTTGTTCTCTCTGGTTCACTACTTGTGAATATTTTTGGTGCTCTCTGAAAGAATGTCTATGGGTACATATGACTGGATGGGTAACCTGGTGCTCTTTAAGGTCATCATCTACTATTTACTGTGCTTTAAAAGTTGATACAATTGAATATGTAATGAAAAATGTGCTGTAAAATTCACCATTTTGGTCTGTCGTTTTCCCAAATTTTCTTGGGGGGGAAACCCCCCCAAATCCCCCCTAGTAGCGTTCGGGCATGCTCGCTGCACTCGCTCGCTACGCGTCGGACGGGGGCTGGTCTGCAGATATTTGCCAGGGCTGCTTTCAGTACCCACTCCGGCCCTGCTGAGGTTCTGGACTTTTAAGAGTCCAGAGGTGTCAGGGAAACAACACCCAAAGACCCCTGAGTTCCTTCCTGTCTTGGTGCACAAATAAACAGAGACGCGGGCTTCTCGATGGTGGCGTCAGAGACCAAGATTTATTTACTGCAGGGACACAGAAGTCATAGGAACCACACAAAGGCAGAATCTACGAGACTGTTCGAATTGCAAAAAGTGGGTTGCTCCTTAAATACACAAAATATGTCTTCAGGCAACATTACACGAATATCTTTCATGCCCAACCCGGTATCCCAAACAGACAATAAACATACACCAAACAATAATTAGTCGTAGGTTTTCGGTATTCGATCAAGTCTCTTTGTCAGTTTTCCATTCTTTGACCGATCCTTCCCATCATAAAAATCGTATCCTCCCCATCGTAAAAGCCCAGAAGGAGAGGAGCAGAGCCAGGTGTAAGGGATAGAAAAGTAGGATAAGAGGTGTTTATGGATCATAAACGGGCATGGCTACCGTCTTCGGCCTCTCAATCAGGACAATGGACACGAGAACCAGTATAGCAGGGCTGGCCTCAGGCAGGGGAGGCAGCTTGATTCTGCCTAGTCATGCAGCGTCAGCTTTCTCGGGCTCGAGCTTACGTGTCCTTAACAAGGTGATTCTGCCGGGGTCATTGCTCGTCCATTGACTATGTGAGGGCAAGAAACAAAATGGGTGCCGTATCTAAAATGGATGCCATGATTTTACAACAGAATGCCCTATTTCTCAATGAATTCATGCTCGTAGCGCAGCGAAAACACTGTCATGCATTAAATGGATCATTTACGGTTCATTGGTACCAAAATCGTGTCGGTACTACGATACCGAATACACGGGTTCGGATCCTAAAGAACCTCAGACCGTCCTTTTGCCCTTACATAGGCAATAACTTACTCTATGTCAGAGTCCATCTCTATGTTCATCAGGTCACTGATATGTTGCTGGAGCATTATTCTATCTCGTGCCGTATCTCCAAAAACAGGTGGTCTTCTTATGCATGTTGAAACATAAGGCAGGACCACACTGAACAATGAGACAGCACGAGAATAAACATACCAACGCAACACCAGTGACTATCAGAACCTTCCATCCCCACGCAGATAACAGATTCCAGAACCATCCCATTAGTGACCAGTCACCTTCCTCTACATGGATAGAGTCAGAGATTTTGTGTAACTTAGAAATGGCCTTATATACCGTGGGCGCATTATCTGGAATAAAAACACAGCAACTCGATTGGATCATCTTACATACCCCACCTTGATCTGCAAGTAATACATCAAGGACCACACGATTCTGTAACGTCATGAGGCGATCCGCTTGAAGCTCAGCTGTCAGGTTACTAAGGGCACCGGCAGTTTCGGTAATAGTGGATTCAACTACCCGTGTTAGTTGACGTAAGTTTCTACTATTGGCCATGGGCCCCCAGAACGGGAGGAAACCTTTGAAAAAGTCTCCTGCTTCTTGGCCAGCTGTATCTTCCTTGTCGAAGACACCTCTCACAACTCTAGTCTTGTGATAATCCGGTGCAGCAGTGTATGTCGGAGGTAATAGTCGGGCAATATAACATGAGCCTGAAAAGTCAGCAGGCAGCCATGTATATGCTCTGTCTTTGCAGACAAAATAGGTACCCTTAGCAGCTAAGAATGCAGGGGAAGACTGTGACGGGAAAACGTACGTTTCAGTACAGTCACTCTTCCCTAGTCGAGCTCTCGGATTCCTCCCATTCCCTTGTAAACAGACCTGACCTTGGTGGGGTACGACCCAAATTGGAGTCGAGCTTTTACGCTTGTTCTCACCCAAACTAATGCCATACTCCGTAGTATTCCAACCCATATAAACTCGTAACTCATCCTTGGGAATAAACGGAGTGTTATTGACGTCTCTAACCATGTCAGTAATTCCCTTTACCAAGGCTCTATTAGCGGAGTTATACCTAGTGGAACGCGGAGGTCGCGGGGGATAGGTCTCTAGAGCATAGACGAACATGGTCTGAAATGCCCAGAATGATCCATTATAACTAAAGGGCAGAACCAGATAAGGGATACCCTTGTCCATGGTATGTGGTATCAAGCCACACACCCAGCAATTCGTTGTGTTTACCACTAGTTGGTGTTGGTGCAAGAGCTGAATGAAAGTGGTATTTATAAACTCAGAGCGTCGAGCTTGCTCATGTGCAGGAAAAGGATGGAAAGAATGAAAAGAAACAGCAGTCGGAGAAACAGAAACATGGGGAGATACTGTAGATGTAACAGGTGCAAAGATCAATTGAATACCAAAAATAATTCCGCCTACCAGAGTTATTAAAACAATCAGAAGTGTCAGAGCACATTGCATTAGAAAACATTTGCTATACAATATTTCATGCAGTTTTGTCTTGCGAGCATTTATGACGTTAGCCCGTCGCAGTTCAGGAAGCTCCATCTTCTACAACCGTTCGCAACGGATGGTTTGTACCTGTTAAAAAATTGCCTCTGTCTACCCTGGGAGTTCCCAAAATAAACAGAAGAAACCGACCTTGTGTCTGGTTCCCTGCAAGTTAGAACAAGGCACACGTTACGACCCTACGGTACCCAGATGGCAAGGTGAGAGAACAACACAAAGAAAACAAAAAAACAAAAATTATAGAGCAAACTTCCTGACTGAATGGAAATGTGAAAGAGTTTTTTTTTAAATAGAAAGGTAATTATGCAATGCTATTGTTTTCTAAAATGAGAACGTAGATTGTATCTAAATTTTTCTGGTCTCGTCTGATCTTGAAACAATTGATCTACCGGTACAGTAATGTTCGAATCCACAGATGACAAATGTTCACCTTGTACAACACTCTGTTCAGGGTTCGAAGGAACAGTTCCTGGTGGGGTATCAGAGTTCTGCGTTTCAGTTCGTTTGTCCGTTATGTACTCTGCATCACTGAAGGGGATGAGCCTAGGAACAGGTTCTGTCTCGGATACACCAAATCCCTGTCTAACCCAGTTGTCGTAGGGGAGTGGGAGAGGAACACGCTTCGTATGGCTAGCGTGCACCCAATTCTTCCTTCCAGCTAGGCGTACAGCAGTTCTTGTGGCCAGGAGCACTTGAAACGGGCCCACGAATCTTGGCTGGAGGTTCCGGGTTCGTTCAAAATTCCGCACCACAACTTGATCACCGGGTTTCAATGTGTGGCCTGGACTCTCTGGCAGTTGAGGCAAGGATTCAAATACCTGTTGATGAATAAGGCTCAATTTAGCAGTCAGGTCAAAGAGGTAATCAATCAACATTGGATATTCGATCTGTTTGAATTCCTTTGGCCTAGCGACTCCCCAAACATTAGCAGGACGACCAAACACAATCTCATATGGGCTAAGCCCTACTCGAGAGTGTACAGTCGCTCTGGTGGACAGTAAAGCTAAAGGCAGTGCGTCTGGCCAAGATAGACCAGTGGAAGCTTGAATTTTAGCAAGTTTCAGCTTTAAGGTACCATTGTACCCTTCAACCAAACCTGCTGACTGTGGGTGATTCGCACTGTGGAATTTCTGGGTGATTCCCAGACCCGCACACACACTCTTCATAACTTTCCCTACAAACTCACTTCCATTGTCCGACCAAACAATCCGTGGCATACCATACCTGGGGAAGTACTCTTTGAGGAGAATTTTGGCAGTAGACATAGCAGTGTTATCCTTTAACGGATACGCCTCAATCCATCTTGAAAAAGCACAGACTACCACTAGGACATATTTGAGATTATTACATCTGTCCATGTGGATAAAGTCCAACTGAATCACTTCAAAGGGACAAGAAGGGGGAGCAAAGTGACCAGCTGGGGTTGGGGTTCCCTTGCCAGGATTATGCATCAGGCATATCATGCAATTTTTCACCACTCTTTCCGCACACTTAGTAATTCCATCGTTCTTCCATACTGGAGCTAACATTTTACAGATCCCTTTCGAACTAATGTGCGCCGCTCCATGCGCCATCGTGACTACCGCAAGTACATACGCATCAGGTAACATCCAACGCTGCTGTTCAGACAAATCAACCCAACATCCACTTGAATCCATTTTACCCGTTTTCTCCTTCCATTCATTCTTCTCATTTTTAGTTGCTTCATTCTGGATTGCCTTAACACTTTCAATCGTATTTTCACACATTCCTGATTCAGCAATCCATCTTGCAGACGTTGCAACGTACATTCGACTCATCATGTTCTTGGCCGTCTCTTTGGCGACCTCATCAGCAAACGCATTCCCACGGCCAACATCATCCGTAATCTTTCGATGTGCACTGCATTTCACAATCGCAACTTCATTCGGTAGGGTCAGAGATTCCAACAGGTCATTGACTAACTGTCCAATTTGGATCTTAGTCCCATTGGACATGAGAAAACCTCTTTCTTTCCACAGACGTCCAAAACTATGTGCTACGCCGAAGGCGTATTGGCTATCAGTAAACACATTCACTCTCTTTCCCTCAGCTAAAACACACGCTCTTGTTAATGCAATTAATTCTGCAGCTTGGGCAGAATTCTGACTTACTCTTGCGGTCTCAACAATCGTACTCAAAGTCGTAACTGCATACGCGGCCGTCACATCACCATTCTGTAGTTTAAAACATGACCCATCGACGTACAAAGTGCCATCTGGATCTAGTAACGGAGTATCTTTTAAATCAATCCTACCTTTTGTCTCTTCCTCAGTTCTAAAACAACAATCATGGGGCTCTGAGTCACTTGACTCTTGAGTAGTCGGCAACAGCGTTGCTGGATTCAATATGTTGCATCGCTTGATCTGAATGTGACTTGCCAAAAGCGTCAGCTCATAGCCTGATAGTCTAGCACTGGTGAGGTGCTGAGTTTTCGTTCGATTCATGAGTGTATCCACAGCACGTGGAACCATGACTACTAACATGTTGTTCATGACTAGTCCAGCGGACTGTCGAATAGACACTGCAGCTGCTGCTGTGGCTCTCAAACAACTTGGCAACGCTCTGGCTACCGGGTCTAATGTGGATGAGAAATATGCACAAGGTCGCTGTTTGTCACCAAATTGTTGCGTTAAAACACTCAACGCACAACCTTCTCTTTCATGGACATATAAAGTAAACGGCTTACTATAGTCAGGAGTACCCAACACAGGAGCTGAACACAGCGCATCACGTAAGTCGGAGAAGCTCTGTTGACATTAATCAGACCATGGCAAAGGGCTCGGAACACCTTTTCCAGTCAGGGCTTCCAATGGTTTTGCCATGAGAGAAAAATTTGGGATCCATTGCCTACAGTATGACGTAATACCCAAAAACGCATGCACTTCTCTCTGTGTGCTTGGTACAATCATCTGAGAAATTGCTTTGATTCTCTCTGGGGTCAACCTTCTTCCCTCCTTTGACAAAAGATGACCTAAGTAGGTCACTTCTTGGCAACAATATTGCAGTTTAGACGGTGAAACCTTGTGATGTAAGTCTGACAAATGACGTAATAAAGAAATTGTAGCTGTTTTGCAAGTTTCCTTGTCATCAGCAGCCAGTAAAAGATCATCCACATATTGGATCAGAGCAACACCAGGAGGAAGTACAAGAGCATCTAATTGACTTTTTAATGCTTGGCTGTAAATTGAAGGGCTCTCACAATAACCTTGTGGAGCGCGCTTGAACCTGAAACTGCGACCACCTAAGGAGAAACCAAAAATGTCTCTACTTTCCTCGGCTATCGGGATGCTAAAAAAGGCATTCTTCAAGTCTATCACTGTAAACCATGAGGCTGAGGCAGGAATCAACGTCAATAATGCAGTGATATCTGGTACCACAGGAAACTGTGGAATCACTATTTTGTTAACCTCTCTGAGGTCAATCACAAATCTGTAGATTGGAGGTTTGGAAGGGTCCGTGCGTTTCAAAATCGGCAGAACAGGGCTATTGCAGACATTTCCTCTAGTTTCCTCTATCACATATTTCTGTATTAAGTCTTTTACGATCAGCAAAAGTGCACGTTCACCTTCATTCGAAATCCGATACTGTGGGATTCGTGGGAATCTAACATTCGCTTTCAGACTCACCACATAAGGGGGAATTTCCAAAAGACCTACATCATTAGGACCAGTCGCCCAAAGAGTATCAGGGAGAGAACGCAGCTCCGGTGGGAGCTTATCCATCGACATGTACATTGGAGAAATGACTCTCTTGCCCAATGTGAGCTGTACTCCCGAAGGAGAACAGTACAATGTCGCATGTAGGCGTTTCAACAGATCTAAACCAAGCAGATTCTCATTACAACCGGTTGTTAGAATAAGGGGTGCTTCTAGTTTGCATGGCCCAACAGAAATTGACAAAGGACTAGAAACAGGATTGTGAACAGGGGCACCTGAGAAACCTACTGAAGTGTTCGTTAAGCCAGACAAAGGTGCGCCAGGGAGTTTCGCATGCATAATTGAACTTTTTGCCGCACCAGTATCCAACAGAAAAGGTTCGACCACGCCTGATGTAACTACTGCGACATAAGGTCCACTCTGATCAACTGGAACTGATACTACTCCCTCTCTTTGCCTGTGGCTGTCCTAGTTTTCGCTTTTCTGAATCTCTTCATTATTTTCATAGTAATCCTCAACATGATAATGTGGAGATCTACCTAGTTGCGTAGATTGTACATTTCGCTGATCGAAATAATTTGATGGGCGATCAGCCTGTGGAGTCATTGTACCACGTCCTCTACCTCTAGGAGCTTGCATAAACCCACCACTACCTCTCTGAGCTGGGACACCACTGGTTTGTGTGTGCAGTACTGGACACTCGTTCTTATAATGGCCCTCCTTTTTACAATAGGCACACTGATTCCATGCTAACTGTTGTCGGGGAAAACCATAATTAAATCTTTGGGACGTCCCTTGCTGGAATTGTGGCTGTTGCTGAAACTGGGGTCGCTGCTGTGAATCTGACTGAATTGAGCGAGGCGGGTATGCCTGTTGCAAAAGAACTTTAGTTTTCAAATCGTTTGTCTTCTTTTCTGACTTTTCCTTCTCTTCTTTCTCTCTATTCTCGTAATACTGAGCAGTTGCAAGTATCTGTGCTGTCATCGACACTGCCCATGCACTCTCAGAATCCTTTAACTTGTTACTAAGCTCAGGCAGTAAATTGAACACAAACTTGTGGACAAACAACCTCTGACCTCCCTCAGTACTCATATCTTGCCCACTGTGATCTACGAAGGTCTCTTCAAATCTAGTGAAGAAGTCAGAGACGCTTTCGTCCTTCTTTTGCTTGCATGCTGATAATTTATCCCAGTTGACCCGTAATGCTGGCATCAGCGTTTTCATCAGATTAATTATTCTGCCAGGTAAAGCAGCAATCAGAGGCTCAGGTTTAGCACCACCAACTTGTTGCGCGTCTGCCGCTATAAAGGCTGGCCAATCACCTCCTAAGGCGACTGGGTGGTTCTCTTGCCGGATCTTGGCCCATATAGGCTGTGGCACTACATTGCCAAATAGAATTTCAATGTCTGCCAAATTCATGACACACGCTTGAACTGTCTGCGTTAACTCTTTATAATAACCAGCAGGATTCTTACGCGGGTCCGGCAACGCCTGTTTTACTGCTAATACTTCGGCCCGCTTCCAAGGGATGTGTATCCACACTCTATGGAAATGTGCCGGAGCAGCTGCAATACCATTAGCCGCATCAGCTTGGACTGCTTCGCGCCATATGGGTGGAACTTCCCTCATCGGATATTGACCTCGTCTTTTCCTAGTAATCGGTGAACCATCAAAGTCTCTTGGTGCTCGAAGAGGAGAATCATCCCTATAAGCTAAAATCAGTTCTATCGCTTCCCTTACTTCTGGACCTATCACCATTCCTGCGGCGAACTTTTGCTGAATATTTATCAAATCAGAGGGGACGGAATCTGAGTCATCATCGTCCCATTCCTCACGCACAAGAGAACACATCACGTCAAAGACATAACGCTGAGTTGGTTCATTCCATTGCATAAATGTATCTGACACTCTTCGTGCATCATACTTCGCAGCTTTCGACATTCACCTAAGAGCTGTCGAATCTAATATTTCTCGTTCCTGGGGACCAGGAAACTGGCTACGTCTCTGTGTAGAGTCAGAAACGGGGGTCCCAATTAAAGACCTGTAGAGAGGAGTTAAGATGTTAGTTACAGAGTCGGTTATTTTCCGACGAACAGAAAGCGGAGTCAGAATGTTTACAGAGTTCGGGAACAGGGAAGCTGGAGCAGATGAAATGGTAAGGGTGGGAGTAGCAGGTAAAGCAGTTTGCGAAACGACAGGCAAAGGCGGAATAGGCAACCCAGGAACAGGGGGCGCCGAGGGAACATTAACCACAGGAAGGACAGGAGCTTGAATCAAAGGAAGTGGAGCACCTATTCCAGGCTGACCAGCAGCTGGCTGCACAACAGGTAGTAACTGTGGTGCTGTATTACCCTGCGCATACGGTGGAGGTGATCTCAACAGATAAGACAACAGAGGATCCTTTTCATGGTCCTCTATCGGCTTAGCAGGACAAGATGGCAAGATAGGGTAGCATTTATCAATCGCCAAATTATGTTTTCTATTCGCCATCTCTATTGTTTTCTCAGTCTTGTTGACATGCAACTGTCTAGCAGACTCCATTAATGTCAACCCTTTCTCTTTCTGTTCCTTCTTCATCTTCCTAATTTCTCTCTGTTTGGCTTCTTTACGCCACACGCGAAAAGAATCAAACATTGCCGGCCGGGCTTTCTTTTTAAACAACTTCATTTCTAGATTGTCTAGAATTTCAATTTCAAAGCTACCATGCGGTGGCCAACTAAGGACACCATCTTTCCTGGTATAACGGACCCATACTTCATTATAAGCGATAGGACCTACACCGTGTTTACAATAGAGCTCATATGTAGGAGTTCCAATCGGAGAAACCGAACACGGATCCTCCAACCGGGAATCCCCGTTGCAACTTAACCAGGACAGGAAACAATTACTACTGTTAGTCATTATAAACTAAGGACAGATTCCAACCAAAAATGCGCAAAGAACTTAGGCCTACCAAATGAACCAATACCAAAACAAAGATTATCTTAACGAGAGCAACCAATGATAATCTACGAATTCAAAAACAAACGTATCCAGAGAGCAAAACAAGAGCAACAAAGAACAACCAAACTGAGCGCAACCCACTTAATACTTAACTGAAATGTGGAAGACGTCACCAAGGAGAACCCGTCTACGTCTCGCCGTACTAAGGTCTGCACCTCGGGTCCAAGACAGGGCGACAGTCAGGGCAGCGGTCCTCTGTAGCCGTCTAGGACCGGGAACCCTCGTGGAAGAGATCGTCGGGCCACTTTTACGACATACAGGGATCGATGAAGCGGGGTACCTCCCTCCGGAATCTTCACACGAAGCTCCTCGAAATTTTCAGGCTTTGGACCGGTACCGGATGACGTCGCCCGACGTTGGGCACCAATTTGAGGTTCTGGACTTTTAAGAGTCCAGAGGTGTCAGGGAAACAACACCCAAAGACCCCTGAGTTCCTTCCTGTCTTGGTGCACAAATAAACAGAGACGCAGGCTTCTCGATGGTGGCGTCAGAGACCAAGATTTATTTACTGCAGGGACACAGAAGTCATAGGAACCACACAAAGGCAGAATCTATGAGACTGTTCGAATTGCAAAAAGTAGGTTGCTCCTTAAATACACAAAATATGTCTTCAGGCAACATTACACGAATATCTTTCATGCCCAACCCGGTATCCCAAACAGACAATAAACATACACCAAACAATAATTAGTCGTAGGTTTTCGGTATTCGATCAAGTCTCTTTGTCAGTTTTCCATTCTTTGACCGATCCTCCCCATCATAAAAATCGTATCCTCCCCATCGTAAAAGCCCAGAAGGAGAGGAGCAGAGCCAGGTGTAAGGGATAGAAAAGTAGGATAAGAGGTGTTTATGGATCATAAACGGGCATGGCTACCGTCTTCGGCCTCTCAATCAGGACAATGGACACGAGAACCAGTATAGCAGGGCTGGCCTCAGGCAGGGGAGGCAGCTTGATTCTGCCTAGTCACGCAGCGTCAGCTTTCTTGGGCTCGAGCTTACGTGTCCTTAACAAGGTGATTCTGCCGGGGTCATTGCTCGTCCATTGACTATGTGAGGGCAAGAAACAAAATGGGTGCCGTATCTAAAATGGATGCCATGATTTTACAACAGAATACCCTATATCTCAGTGAATTCATGCTCGTAGCGCAGCGAAAACACTGTCATGCATTAAATGGATCATTTACGGTTCATTGGTACCAAAATCGTGTCGGTACTACGATACCGAATACACGGGTTCGGATCGCTACAGAACCTCACTGCTCACAGGCATCTCCTCACAGCTTGTTCTTACAAGTGGGCGGAGCCTGTGCCTTTTGCACTACTATTAATCTTATTAGCATTATGTTAATCTCAGCAGTAGATGATCATAATCGGTCTTCTATTCCTTAACATCCGAACATTTCCAGAAAAAATGAAAGACATAGTTAAGTGACATGGAAGTGCTTGCTCTGCGCTGATTCACGTTCTACACATATGCATGCCCAGGCGCAGCACATCAAGGTGTATATTCCACTCTATAAAATTGAGGCTGCATTTATTTTACATGCGTGTTATTCCAGTAAGCAATGTTTTGCGTGAAACCGTTAACATTAAAAAAAACAATTCAACCATTACAGCAGATAACATAATATATGGTATTTAGGTTTCCTGCTTTTTGAAACCCAGAATCGCTTCATTTTAGTTTACTTTAAGAAGATATGAACCTTTCATTTTTTTTTCTTACTGTACTGACATTTTACCCTATTGCAACACAGTCGTATTTCAGACAAAGCCACATTTACTGTTATCTTTATTCCATTTTCACAGAATCGTAAAATTATAGGAGGAGTCTGGCTCACCTCGTAAGGATTTCCCTCTTTACAAACGCTGTCAGTTTTCTCCTCAGACCAGCATTTTCAGATATTTGTAATCAGCTGTTTTCTTTCTTCTCCACCTTACGTGATGACACACAGTTATACTTCACTATAAAACGACCTTTGTTGACGTACGCCTGCCTAGTGCTTGTTTAGTCTGTAAGCACTATTTTCTTTAAGGAGTCTCCTGCTGCAGGCACGACACGCTTTCCTGCAACATTCAGCACACCAAGCGCGCTTTCACTTTCCGAGCAGCTGGGACAATGGTGGCGCTTAATAGGTCTCGCGTTTACAGGAGTTTGAGCTATTGGCATTGTAAGTGACAATGCCTTTCATCAATGTGTTAATTAGCAAAACAGAAATAAAAGGCATTGCCATTCACAACGCCAATAGATTAAACTCTTGCAAATGCGAGACCTATTGCATTGCAAATCCTTGTTCCGTTTGCGAGTGGAAAAAGGCCTTTTCAGATGTATGTACCTTTTGTCATTCGCAATTTAGGTAATCACAATTTTTTGCGGATCCATATTTGCCGATGCATGTAGCG
This sequence comes from Triturus cristatus, assembly GCF_964204655.1. Lineage (NCBI taxonomy): Eukaryota > Metazoa > Chordata > Amphibia > Caudata > Salamandridae > Triturus > Triturus cristatus. Next base: position 32,811,280 of record NC_140587.1, read on the forward strand.
TCTCCTAAATGCGAACAGTGCATTTAGGAAACGCTAATTACCATTAACTTCAAGTTGATGGTAATTTGTGCATGCTTTGAAAAATGCACAAAAATTAGTTTTTCAAACTGCCATGTTGCACACACATACCCTCGGCATGTGTGTGCTTCACATGTGCACACTTACCTTTTTGTGGGGGTGCTTTAGGGGGCCCTAGGCCCCCGGGCACCCTTGGATTTGCATTTGCAATTACCAATTTGGTAATCGCAATGTGCAAATGCATTACCATTCATTCCTATGGGCCTGTGGGCCCATGGGAATGAATGGAGTCACATTAGCTAATAGCGATTCGCAATTACCGGATCAGTATTAACTATTCCTGCACGCATAGGCATTTGCATAGGCATTTGCGATTACCAATTTGCGATTCCTCAAAAATCGCTATTTAGAAATTGCACATGTGGAGTTTGATGCAAGGGCCCCTTAGTACTTTTGCCACAAATAAGTATCTTTGCTGTATCAGTTAATTTAAACATCTTGTTTAATCTTGGGATATGAACGCAATTAGTGCACAAATACATTGTACTTCTGGTACATATTGACAACAAAAGATATGAGAAGTGGATGAATGTATGAGTACATATGTAAATGAGTAGGTCTGTTGGTTGTTATAGATATTATCTATATATTTTTACGTCTCGCATAGAGCAGCGCATGCGCTGCCTCTCCAAGGCATTAAGTAATCAGTATGTTGTGTGAAACTCCAGGTAATTTCTCATGCTGCTTGCCATTGGTTTAACCCTGGCATTGCTCTTCTTATCCAGCTTTTTATTGGCTGTTGTTCCGATACTCACTTCCGTTTATTCCGGAAGCAGCACGGCCCAACTACAATTTTCATCCACTTTTGTGTGTTCTTCTACTCCATGAGCACTATATTCTTTCAGGGTCTCCTTTCCTCCTCCGGCTTCACCATGGACTCGCCTTCAACCCTCTGAGTGCTCCACTAATATATATACTTTTATTTATTTGCCTATTATATATACTTTTAAGCTGTTTGGGGATGCGCAGCATTCACTTTAAAAGTTTATTTTATTTAGTGCAGATAGAACATTTCCAGGATGTTAAGCCTACTGCCCAGGCTCGAACACGGATCCCAGCTCTGACTGCTGGGCCACGGCCTCTCGCTCTGGGGAGACCTGCTGAGTTGATATTTGTTCGCCTCAATCCACGCAGCTCGCTCTCGGGCTGTTTGTTTCATTTTTAGGTGTCGCCTGAGCCAGCGCTTTAGCGCTGCTCTGGCGAGAGCTATAGAAAACATGGATTTGGAAGTGCAAACGAGTGCTTTTCAAGCCCCCAACTACAGTGCATGTGCGCCGGGCGCGCGCACCATTTGGCAGCCTGCATGTCCATTTCGCGGGTGCTTTGATGTTCTCAGTGAGCCGCGTGGCCACTGCGAACATCAAAGCGCCCGCGAAATGATTACTTTCACTTTAACGTTCGCACCTACTTGGCAGACTGGTTCTCTGTTGCTCTTTCCTCCTCTGCTCTCTCTCCTCAGAGTCCGTCCCTCCCCGTGTTGCAGCAGCTGGCATTACACGGGGAGGGTGGCTCTTCGTGCCTACCAAAATACAGGCATTGGCATAGCCAATAGGTCTCGCTTTTGGGACCTTATAAGTATTTAGTTATGCAACTGTTGCATAGTTAAACACTTATAAGGTCCCAAAAGCGAGACCTATTGGCTATGCCAATGCTTGTTATTTAATTCCGTTTAACGAGCGCCGCGCCAACTACAGTTTACTTTTGCAGTAGGTGGTTATGTGTTTCGTATTGGATTACTTATTTTATATATTGCTAATCATTCAGGCGCCCGCTTAATCTTCAGTCCTGTTCAAGACTGCAAATCTGTAAATGCAAAGCGTGATTCGATCAGTTAGGTGTCCGCGTCACCCTGTTGAACGGCCCACTCCTGCTCTATGACACTAACCCAGGACCCGTACTTCCATGCTTTGAGGACCATGAATGTGTGTGCTGCTACCCCAGGTACTGAGAGTCTGATTTCACCCTCACCAGTCGTGATTGTGCCCAATACGCGTTTAGTTATGTTTCACGTGCCTTAAATGACATCAGTTCTCGGTCTCCCAGCATGGATTGAGGTACTGTTTATTCCCTCCTTGTATCCCATCCCAAGTTTCACAGCTCTACCCGCCATAGCAGCCCTCTGGGCGGCAACAGACCATAGTGAGTCCCAGAATCACGCAATTGCCAGATGATGTATGTGGCGACACCGGGATTAGTGCCTAAGTTACGGACCAGCCACTTAGCCGCCATGGCACACTTTTTCCCTTCTTGAAGACATCCACCATCTCTTTATTTAAATTATATCTGTTTGCAAGTGTGGCCGCGCTTTAATGAAATTAGCGGCACACACTTCACAAACACACCGTTCGTGCGATGTTCTTTCATCATTATTTACATTAGGCGCTGTGTTCCTGGCACTCCTTTCTATTAAAATAACGTGTGTGTGTGTGTTTTGCTGGAATGGGTCTCTGCTGCTATCAACATGCCTGCAGCTGCCAGTGTCTTCTGTGCCCTGCTCGTCGCTAGCCCATCTCTCCATGCATTGACCCCCGCCCCCCCACCCTCACCACCACCTCCCGTCGCTGCTTCGATCAATCTGTCTGCAGCTGCGCGCTGCACTCACCGCTGCGTTATATGGCCTCATGGGTAGGGGTGGGCGGAAAATTCCGTTCCGCCAGCGTAGAATAAAAAAGCAAGCCACCCCGGCTCACGGGCCCGGTCCTTGCTTCTGAAAGCAGCCAGGCCGGGGAGCCTCCTCCGGGCACACGGAGCCTAGCAAGGCCCGGGGAGAGCCTCCCCGGGCCCCGGTGGACCCCCGTCCCCAGCGCCCGGACCCTCGGCTGGCTTGCGGGACAGGGGGCTCCCGCACCCCGGGATGGAGCTCCAGCACCGGGCCCAGCTTCCGGACCTCCAGCCAGGCCGGGGAGAGACTCCCCGGGCCCCGGTGGACACCCTGTCCCCAGCGCCCGGACCCTCGGCTGGCTTGCGGGACAGGGGGCTCCCGCACACCGGGACGGAGCTCCAGCACCGGGCCCAGCTCTCGGACCTCCAGCCAGGCCGGGGAGAGACGCCCCGGTGGACACCCTGTCCCCAGCGCCCAGACCCTCGGCTGGCTTGCGGGACAGGGGGCTCCCGCACCCCGGGACGGAGCTCCAGCACTGGG